>NW_027176962.1:647500-969200 GCF_023349555.1 Cebidichthys violaceus
CAGAACTCTCTCTCTCTCTCTCTCTCTCTCTCTCTCTCTCTCTCTCTCTCTCTCTCTCTCTCTCTCTCTCTCTCTCTCTCTCTCTCTCTCTCTCTCTCTCTCTCCTTTTACTTGTTCAGACGTATCAACATCGGGCAGCGGTACCAGGCAGAAATTCCCGACTTACAGGACCATCCTTCCTCCCAGATTGACCAGCACAAGGCTGACTTGGTTTGGCTCCCTGTGGACGACTCCCACCTCAAACACGGTGACCAAGAGAGCAGTCAGTATCTGACAGTTATTGTTATTTTTTACCACGCTAATTCTTTCAAAACGTCATCATTTTCTCTCTTCTTTTTTTTGTTGTAGTGGAGGATCTGATGAACATGGCTTGTTGCAGCGTGCTGAGGGGCGGAGGAACCAACCAGGAGCTGGTTTTACACTGTTTACACGAATGTGGAGGTGACTTCCTTGTGAGTATAGTGACTCATAATCACACACTTTGTTTTCTCTCAAACAGGTTTACTGTCAGACTTGTTTTTATAATGTCGAGGAACACTTGAGCTTGTTAAAGAATTGATTGTTCACTGATTATTCACGTTGATCTTAAAGGAAACGCTTGGACGTTTGATGCTTCAGGACCCAGTTTACCCCAAAGGTCACCACCTGGCAGGTTACCACTACTCAGGTGAGCATCGACCTCGCGGTGAAATAAAAGCAGTTTTATGTAAATCGCTTCGGTAAATTCTCTCACTGTCTCGGTCTCCTCACCTTCCTCCTTCTGTCTCTTTATTTCCTAACCTTCTCTTTCATGCTTCCTCAATTTGCACGCTGTCTGATTCACTCACAGGCTCCGATTGCTGGACTGCGGAAGAGAAGTGCTACTTCAATAAGGGGATCTCTGCCTACAGGAAGGACTTCTTTATGGTGCAGAAATTGGTACGCTTGTTAATTTCACCAACGATTGTGAATCAAAGCAAATGCATTTAAATGTGATTGAATGGGCTCTGTGTAGCATTTCAACACAAATTAGCACGTAATCTATGAGGCGCTGGTACGATGGATCTAAACAAACTATCAAAGTATAGATTTTCAGACGTTTACGCTCCTGTGTCGATGAGTTCCGATCGTGCAAAATAGACGAAAATTAGACTAAACGCGCAACATCCTCTATGTGAAAGGAAGTAGATTTATGGGAAATGTTGTCTTCATTTCATAGAAACATGAACAGCAACAATACCGCTGGCGTGAGGCGGAGGCTGCCACTCACCTGAAGCTTGTTCTTAGTCAACTTGTGTCATAAAATGGACATAAATGTTGAATTAATTTGCATTTAATTGAAAAAACTGCATCTCAGTGAAAAAGGTCAATTCCTCATATTAAATTCTGCATGTGGTTTAAATTGTTTTTCAAGGTGCAGACCAAGACTGTGGCTCAGTGTGTGGAGTTTTACTACACCTACAAGAAACAGGTGAAGATCGGTCGCAATGGGATTTTGACCTTCGGCCCTCCAGACTCACCTCTGGAGAGGAGCACAGAGGCTGTGGTGGACGTTAAGGTAGAGTGGAGTTAACCAGGCTTTAAGCGTTACCATGACGTTAATGTTCTAGACTGTTTGACAAACCGTATTTTCATAGACTGGCTTAGGTTAATAGGAAATATGTGATCAGCAAATAATCTTTTTTGTGTTTTTCCTGTTGTGATTCGTTACAGAGTTCCCAGCGGTCAAAATATATTCAAGGGGAGACGGATGACGATAAGAGGGATGTTTCTTACGAGAGCAGCCATCAGGCGAGGGTCGCTCAGTCACTACAGTCCCACGACTATGTGAGTGTTTCCCTACACACGTCTAGTAGTTCATTCATTGACTATTATCACAATCGGGTTTAATGAATGTATGAATAAATGAACTAACGATACTTACCCGTGGTGCTCCAGGCAGGAACGGTGCTGGTGATCAAAGAGCCGGACCCTGTGAACAAGGAGGCTCTCCACCTGTCGGCGCCTCACAGAGCTCCAGCCGAGCCTGCGGCGAAGAAGAGCAGAGCGCCGGTGAAGCCGCCGCCGGATCCTGACGCGGTATTTCCGTGCAAGAAATGTGGCAGGTACGTCAGAGCCATCAGAGATTTGTCTTTTGTTTACAACTTGCTCTGTGATACGATGTCTTGATGTTTCACTGAATGGACCTTTCTTCTGGTTTTCTTCTGGTTTTCTGTTCACCCGCAGTGACTCCTCAGTATGTCGGTTGCAGTTAGAGCAGCTCGTGTGGTTCACCCCATCGTGTTTATCTCCATGTGGGTCAAAAATATGGAAACCCACATTTTTAAAAAAAAAAGATAAAATAGGACATTATGACATAATTAATCATATGTACGATACAGACAAAATATGATACAGACTTGTGGAATAATCTGCCCTCTTTGTTTTGTGAAAACATTGTGATTAAAGTGGCATTATGAAATAAAATGGGGAAATTGCGTTGTGAAATTAGAACTTTCCAATTTTCAATTCGGCGTACCTCGCTGCAGTACAGTTTAGTAGACGCTGTAATCTTCTATCGGATATCAAACTGCTGCCATTGTGTGTCATTTTGCGCAATTTGTCTTGCGTTTCCTCTAGGGTGTTTTATAAAGTGAAGAGTCGAAGTGCCCACATGAAGAGTCACGCGGAGCAGGAGAAGAAGGCGGCGGCGTTGCGTCAGAGAGAAGAGGAGGAGCAGGCAGCCGCTGAAGCCCGGGCCCGGAAGGCAGCGGCGGCGGCGGCTCATCTGCGAGGAAACGGTAACGGAGTGACGGAGGAGGGGGAGGTCAGCAGCCAGGAAGACTCATCTGAGGGAGAGGATGACAAGGATGAAGACTGGCACTGAGAGACAAAAAAACATCAGGGGAGCGGAGGAGAGAAAAGAAACCGATGAGAAGATGGATTGATGGGTAGAGATGGAGGTCGAGTCGGAGAGGGAGGGATGACGAACAAGACGTCCTGCCTCACCGAGAGCAGAATAAAGACGAGAGAAGTGTTTTTCAAGTCTTCCTGTTGATCTTCACACTCCTACCGCAGCGGACTCTGACTCTGATTGAACGCTCTCCACCAACCAGCCGGTCACACTCCACAGCTTCACACATTTTGTATCTTTTAAAAAAAAAAAAAAAAAAAAATTCAGAGGAAGTTTATTTTTTTGTAAATGCACTTATCCCGTATGCTTCTGCTTTTGCCAATATTGCCTTTTTATATCCATTATTTAATTGAATTTAATGTCAAAATATTCTACATTTACATGGCGTGGACTTAATGGTTATATGATATTTCATAAGATAATCAGAATGCCTGTTGAGCAACAAATCATCAAGATCAAAGCTGTCTTTCACAGTGTCAGTGCTTTTAAATACAGATAGAGTAAGAGCTTGTATTTATCTTTTTCTTAAGAGAATACTGTGGTGAGTTTTGCAGAATTTCCCTCCGATTTTTAGGTTGGTTGCGCACTTATTTTGTACAACTAAGGGACCTTTTGAAATGAATATGTACAAAAAAAATATATATATGAGATGGCCATATATTTATGATACTGCAATTTTTGCAATGATTTTGGTAATGTACAAACTAATCATGCTGCAATAAGACTTGTGAATTGAAAAAGTTTATTAAAATCTCTACTGTTCAGAGAAGTGTCTTTATTTTTTTTACTTGGTTTATGGATGCGAGACTTCGTTGATCCAGCAGGTGGAGGCAGTGCTTCATTATTTTTGCAGAATATTTCTTTTTGGCAATGATAGTAGCTGTTGTCGGTGTAAATTAAGATAAACTTGGCTGAAGTTCCTTGCGGATCCATTTGTCATTTTACCAGATTATCACTTTAAATCTTACGTTTGTCATTACGCTGACATCTACATCTATTGAGCTAGATTTACCACCATAAAATATAACCCCAAATACTCTATTCATAGGTCTGATTCAGTATGCTAGGAAGGTTCCATAATCTTTAGATTAAGGGGAGTGGTGTGGAGAAATAACTCAGCCATTTTAGTGTGTGTGTGTGTGTGTGTGTGTGTGTGTGTGTGTGTGTGCGCGCGCGCTCAGTCAAGAGAAGTGTAGCCTGTCGCCCTCAGGAGATGAGATGCAAGGCATGTTGCTCTGAGACCACAGAGGACACGATGTCCCTGTCGCCAGGTCTCCAGGTTCATCACTGACCGATCAACTAGCTGGAGAAGCCAGTTCACACACACAGTAACATGCTTCATGAGCAAGAGGACCATCCACTTACTCTCCGTAGGCTGTATTTAAATACAGAGGTGCTTGGAGGTGAATGCTAACATCAGCATGCTACAATAGCAATGCTAACATGCTGATCTTTACAATGTTTCCCCTGTTCAGCTTGTTAGCTTATGTTAATTGCCACAAACCACAAATGGCAACAGAGGCTAATGGGAATGCCATTAGTTTTACAGGTGTTTGCTCATAAATAATTGATATTCTGACCAGATTGTAGTGCTTCATGGCTACGTTTAGGGGCTGTGTGGAAATGATTGGCGTGGGGAAGGTAGGGTATTTTTATATTTCATTTCTTTTAATGTAAGATCCTCTGCAACATTATCTATATTTTCTTTGGACCCTCCCCTTGAAAAGACAAAAATCACTACTAACGTTACCAAAAGACATTAAGAATGTAAGATGAATGAGCTTGACTTTTGTTAAAGTTAGCTGTATGCCGCACCTTTTTGTTTTCTTTATGTTATGCATCATCATTTTGCAGAATAAAGAGAAAGTTGGAATAACCGTTGGTTAACGTTTAATCACTTAATGTCCACAAAGATCCCGTGTTTTCTGTAAACTGACATTGATACTATTAGATACCGTTTGATCCGAGACAGTGTCTTAGTCCTCTGCATATGTCCTCCGCAGACTTCCCTTATTATCATAATAATATATTTCTCTTCTTAAATCTTCTTCTTACATTGTCAAGGACCTGTGGTGGTCTATTCCTCGTGACATTTAGCAAAGGATAATGATCCTTGGGTTTATGAAATCCTTTCCTTGAATTGTTACATTTTGGAAATTTACAGTCGACAATGTAAAAGCGTGGCTGCTTATTGTTGACCTGCTGGCCACATTAGAGGTGTAGTGTTTGGGTGGTGTATTCATTGTCCTCAGAGGGTCCTCTTTAGCTCAGGCCTTGTGACAGACCATTGGAGGTTTACAGTGAGGATCACATGTATTTCCCGACCAGTGGCCCTGCTAATAAAGCCCCATTAGAAACCAAGCTTCATGGGCGCAGTAAAACAGGTTAGGGATAGAGGAGGAGATGAAGACTATGAGGCAGATCGGTGTTGAGAGATGGAGAAAACTCGGGATCAATGTCACTAAGTGTCTTGAAGACAAATGATAAGATCAATGTTCCTCCTCCAGCAGAGCCGAGGTTAAATCCGATGCTAAGCAGAAATGTACATTAAGATTTATGTTCTGCCACTGAGCAATAAAACTTTGATCATTTTCTGGGCGTGACCCGAGAGGCTGCAGGTCAATGTCATTCTTACAGTTAGTAGGCTGGGAAGAAACAGGAGCCACAGCATGCAGCGTGTTCATGTCCCACCATCAAGGCTCCTTTAGTTTGTGGGGTTAGAAATAAGAAAATCAATCACCAAAAACTGTGGAAATAACCTAAATGATTTTTTTTTTTTACAAGGATTTTGTTAAACAGTAATTAAATGTGTCTCCTTTGTTGGTTTTTAGTTTGTGGCATGTTCACACTAGAAAAGTGACAAAAGTCAACATTATGAAAAGTTGTTAGTAAGATAAATAAATTCTAACAACTTCTGGCAATCCTGTCTCCTTAAAATGACATTAAACCACAAATTTGTAACAGCACTTACCTTTTAAAAATTAACGTAATGTAGGTTAAGGTTACGTATGCTTTTTGAAATGTGAAATATCTGCAAAGTCGCACAATGTTGATACTAAACGTATCTGCAAAAACGTTCACTGTCAAAGAATTACGTTGTCTCTACAATAACGTAGCAGATAAAACTGACTAAACGTATTTTATGGTTATGCTCACAGCTAGTTAGGGGAGAATAAAACTTCTAAATACTTCTAAATACTACTACTGTACGTAGTGTGGAATAGGGACACAGCGCTAGTTTTGATTGGCTTCTAATATTTAAAAAATCCTTGCGTAAATGTTACATTCACTGAATTTAAAATAGAAAACCTTCAGTCAGCTTAGTAAGCACATTGTAGAAGTGAAGCTGCTTCTCTTCAACAGTAGACATTCAACAGCATGTAACATGTGACGTCTCTCCAGCACTGCTTACATCAAGCTGTCCTTGACGCCAAACCAAAACCGCTTCATGTAATGACAATAGCGGCCATATAAGTGACAAACCACTCGGCTCAATTTCAGTGTAGGGTCAATGGCCTTGAGGAATGTAATCTGCCATCTTGACCTGGGACACCTCTTGCTTCAATTGGTTATCTGTCAGTCGTCTTTACCGACAGCGCTCAGGTTCGGTGCAGGCGAGCGTTACAGAGCCGTACGCTGCTGCTCCATCCTCACACTGCAGCTCACATAATGGAATTAAACCCATCTGTCAGTATTTCAGCGGGAGTCAGCAGCATTACTCGCTCACGGTTATGCAAATGGCCCTTCGACCGTGGTCCATTCATCTCTGGTGCAGGGAGGCTGTGACGCTTTAGAAATACGAGCTGCTGGTGACTGACACTGGCATGTTTAGTGAGATCTGTATCACTGCTCATTTTAATGGAACATATATACATATATATATATATATATATATATATATATATATATATATATATATATATATATATATATATATATATATATATATATATCTTGGCCCTAATCTACACCTTACCCTACAGCGAGATGAATGTATCACCTTGTCCCAAGTCCATCAAATCTGCCCTGAGGGAACAACATTGAGTTCCAGCTGCTTCAAGAAAATAGGTAGAAATGATCGGAATTACGCTTATTCTCATTCTTTCTCAAGCCTGATACCACTCTTGATGTGAGAGAGGTATCGATCTTCTCATTTAACTCTCGGCATGAAGGAGAATAAGCCTATTTCCTAAAATGTCAAACTATTCCTTTAAATATGTCCCTGTGGGGCGCTGTAATGTGATGTGAAGCGAGGATCACTTGACATTTAAATCACTAGTGCAGATCCGGATCAAAACATGCCTGTTGAGAACGGGCCGAATGCTGCGCTTGTGTTGTTGCTGCTTGCATCTTTCTCAAGAACTGCCCATACAAAGAACTTTACATACGACAATGCGCCTTCTCTGGTCCAATAAACCTGCCACGGCGCAGTTACACCACAAACCCAAGACGCTGCTGCTGCTCACGGTCAGAGACACCAGTGAAATACATTCTGCTTCAGGAAACAAATACCTGGGCAGACTTTGGGCCCCAAACGGCTGCAGATTTATTTTGATGTTAAGATATGAAAAATATTGAATTACGTTACTATTCTAAGTCATTGCAGCCCAAAAAAAACGTACAAAATTCCCCCAAAGCACAAAAGAAAATATGAAACCGTATACTACTTATTGTGTACTTCTACTTAAGAGGAAAACATTATAGCACCACATTTACTTGATAGAGAAATGTTACTGTTTACATTGGAGATTCAGATTTGGCTCAGTTAAAATATGTGGCATTATTATTCATTAAAATATGACAATCCCGCCATGACAAATTCCTTGTAGGTGCAAACTTCCTTGGCAATAAACGGTTCTGATTCTGATTCTGATTCTGATTAAACCTTTCAGCATCATATCAGAATTGAAAGCTCCACCTTGAACAGACATTAAATACATTTTAGTACTTTCACTTGAAGTAAACTATTAATAGTCAACTGTTTTCATATCAGAAAAAAACAACATTGAGTAGTTCTTCCACTGACAGTACCATCATTCGCACTTAGAGAAAGGGTGAAAAGTAAAGCAAGAAATGGGGGCTGGATTTGGGGACCCCAAATCACTAAATCCGGCCCTGAGAAACACACCCAGGTTGGGGTTACTCGCGGTCGGAAACATTGGTGAAAAAGGCGACACACAGAGGGAGATTCCTTACTTTATGGTTAGATTAGATATAATGCAACCACCAGGTGTGGAGGATGAGGGAATGAGAACTTAATCTAGCTGAAACGCATTTAATCAGAAGCCTCTAAATCACTGCAGCAACAATACCACGGAAGCTGTGCTCATTCGCCCGTCCTCTTCCCTATAATAAACTCAATTTTGTTTATTACAGGAGACTTCTCCTTTGTTGTGACTCTGCAAAATAAGCAACTTGGGTGGCCACCTTGCTGAAATCTGAAATGATCCGGGAGGGAGAGAGAGGTGGTGGCTGTAGCCAAATGCACTCACTCACTGTAAGTGCTCTCAATTCAGTCCTCATTTCCTGACTCCTGCCAATCTTCCCATGAGGGAACAAGAACTTTTGGCCCACACTCAGTAAGCCAACGCTTTAACAAAGACAGCTTATATACAAGGTCATTATTTACTGCTTGCACTGCAATAAAACTGCTTCGCTTCACTAGAAACGGGGAAAAGAGCATCACAGAAACACATTTGCGAGGAATAGTAACCGTGTCATACATTTTTAAAGGTGCTTCTTAAATATTTATCACATCAGGACGCCTCAGAAGGTGTCACACCATGACAGGGAAGCATGCTGTATGTTGATTATGAAATGTGCTGTAAAAATAAAACTCTTTCTCCATTTGAGGATCATCATGGCAGCAAATCAACATGCCAGGGAAGTATTACAGTACATTACAGTGTGTTGTTTAAGCATATTAGGCCTCGTCCTCATGTAACTTGCATCTGTTTGATATCAATTTCGTATTGCAAAGATTCCATTCAACCTAAAAAGGTTGTTAATCTCGGCAAAGAGAGCTGGGCAAATAGAAGCGTCCGTCTCGAAGGTTGTAATGCGTTATGAATAACTCTCCATCTTATCTGATTTAAAAAAAATACTTGTTGAACTACGATAAATCAGTCGAAACAAACAAACGCTCCGCTGAACTCACAGCTGATATGCATAAACCACATCGGCATGTTTCTTTCGGCCCGGGGATGTTCCCTCAAACCCCTGAGCCAACAGTTTCCAGCTCGGACAAACGTCCTGTTCCATCTCGCTGTGATCCATCTCGCTGATCTGATGGGATCAGTCATCCATCATAAAGTCATCAACATGCAGCCTTCACCTCTCAGAGGGGAGTTGATGTATCGGCCGGGATGCTTTGATTCACCTCTGTGATTCACTGTGGTCTATTCACTGTGTCTGCCCGACCCGTCCGGCTCACCTTGACCCCCCCACCCCACCTCCACGCCACCTGCCCCCCCCCACCCCCCACCCCACCACCTTGATTAAGCTGCCCTGGTGCATCCAGACGCGATGGAGCGTTTAGTCTACGTCAGCCACGGGATGTAAACTGGAGTATTGGTCCTGATTTGTTGAGATCAGGAATTCTTCAGCGTTACGGCGCTGTGATCGATATCTGGGCCTGCAGCCAGAGCTCCATTAGTGAACAAGCTGCACTGAGAGCTGCATTAAGGACCGGCTCCTCCGAGGGGCTTTCCTCAGTTCACCATTACTCATTAAAGTATGAGCGAGGTTTTTAGCATTAGATCACACATTGTTGATTGATAATATATATATATATATATATATATATATATATATATATATATATATATATATATATATATGTAGACTAAAATACCACGGCTTATTTTGAGTTTCATTGAGTATCTTAGGAGGGTGATTTTCATACTGGTCTGAATCATAAAAAATAAAAAATTGTTTTTTATAATCTTCAAGGACGACCACAACAACTTGCACAACTTTTGGATCTTTGTACTCTGTCTTGACTGTATTGGACTAAAATCAATAACACGCATACAGAATCATAAATTGCACTCTTCATCCCTATTAGCAGAGTCATTTGACAGCAGCGTATTACTGTTAGACCCACATTCTCCTCGTAGCTCTGCTTCATTTCTTTATTTTGACACATTTGTATGCCAAAATGAAGACGACGGCGCATAAATCTTCTCTTAGTTACACTTTATTGTACGTTCAACCAATAGGAATATTGTCCCCGGTGCCCGGGAGCGATCTAAATCAGACTTATTGTCTCCTAATGACCGTACAGAAAGCTGTAATTTCAGTCTCTGCTCAGTGGCAATATTTTAGCTCCCAGTGTGTTATTAGACAAAGCAATGGCGCCGTCCAAGAATGCTTTCTCTGTTTACATATCCAGGTAAATATGCTGTCACTGTCCATTACTCTTGCTCTTCTCTCCGGGCTCTTACTTAAATTGAACTAACAACTCCAATAACGTCCATATCTGGACTCCAACGTCAACAATCATTCCCCGGCAGCAACGAGGGTTTCGTGTTTGTAACGGTGTATTGATTTTAGAAACACGTTATGTAATACGCTGCGCTATTAATGTCACGAGAATGAAGTGGAGACGGTTGTGCGCAATCCTTACACCGTCTTCAACTGAGCTACCTTGCTGATTAAATACACAATAAAGTTCACAGAATAATAATGAGCAAACAGCAGAACGTTACAATGCAATTAAATGTAAGAGGTTATTTTCCTTCCAGCAAATATATAAACTGATCAAGGGAACAGGCTCATCTCTGCTTGTGTTTGTGCATTGCAGTGGGATGTCCTTCTGCATTTTATACACTTTAGTTCAGATTATATTAGGAAATAAAATATTGATTAAATGAATCAATAGTCTGCTGACAACAGTGAAGAAGTTTGTTGGGTGCAGATTCACTATATCTGAAGAAAATACAGAATCCCCCAAACTAACTGATCCATCTCTCCCCCCCCAAAAAACAATTGTATGGATCATCAGACCAGGACAGGAGTCCTGGATGGTTGTGCTTTACTTTATATTGCTATTGCCAGTTGTCTTGTATATAAAGATAAAATCTACTCGAAACAAGTACTTTTGAAGGTGCACAAATATGAGCAGAATGAATAGTAACTGGCTGTACTTTCACCTTTCAGTGGCATCAATCATCCTGGATGAAATATAATTCACAAATCAATTATCCATAAGGTCACCTCAGGCTAATCAAAGCAATCACCGGGGCGCAATAAGGCTCAGCAATGCAGCGGCCAATTACTCTCTGTATATTGTCCTCAGAGCTTTGTTAAGTGCTTTTGGTATCAAAGTCGATTTTTCATTTTTATGTTAAATCGACAGCGCATAGCAGACGCTGCTTGTAACTGATACTGACACACTAAAACCTGATATGGGGGAAGAGACTATAAGAGCTCGCCATTGCGTCATAACCTTTTGGTCACAAGAAGAAGAAGAAGAAGAAGAAGAAGAAGAAGAAGAAGAAGACAACAGCAAACTAGTGAGAAAGAGATCCCTGTGAGCCCAACCTGCTCCCAATCGTTGGCATGAAATAAACATTTACTGGAGGTTTTAGGGGTGATTGAGAAATAATTTTCTCCAGGTTCCTTCACATTTTTAACTTCACAGAGCCACATTTATCTCTCACTGACAGAGGCACTGGATTTTTTTTCCCCACATAATTTGCATTTCTCTAGTGTCATCAATTTATTGGAAAGTTGCTGAAGAGTTGTTTGCCGCTATATTAATGCTCTGATTACCGAATAGAGAACCTTTAAGTAAAATATCTGAGTACTTCTTCCGCCACTAATCATAGAGCTAGATAGTGAGACTGCTCTCATTCAAAAGTTGTCTTTAATCCGTCTATTCTCTTCACTTTTAATGCATTATGCAACAATTGAGAGCAGCGGCCATAACGTCAGCATCGCTCATATTAACGTCACAAGATGGCCGTCGCCGTCCGTCTGCTTAATCACATTCACTTCCTCGTTGCAAAGGCCAGAAAGCCCAGAAAGCTCCCAGTCTCAGTCGCTCATCTAGAGCTGCTGCAGTGAAGACAAATGCACAAGAGCTCAATGAATCAATCTGGAGAAAGATTAAACCATGTTGCATAAAAGTAAGTAAACTATAGCGGCGATAGAATTCAATGAGACATTTATTGATGCTCGGAAAGGCTGAGTGGACACAAGTATGCACATGCATTACATGGCAAAAGCAGTTAACATCAAACGACTGTAAAATCTGCAGCCAAGGTTTAAAAAAACCTGATGGGATTTTTTTTTTTTTTTTACATTATAGGCTAAAAGTAATAAAATCATACATCTATGTGCTGACTGTGTGTATGCAGACTCCAGAACAGTGCTTTTGAATAAGCTTTTTTTCACTCATGTAATGAGTAGCGGCTCAAGGGTTTGATAGTAAAAAGTTGTTTTTTATGCAAAATAGATTTGATCTGTACGGCCCACAAGACATTTGAGCAGCATTTTTATGCAGTTTATACAATTGTTCCAGTAAAATCTTCCGTCGTCAACCTTTATTGGAAGTGTGTGCAGCGAAGTGAGGTCAGCAGAATTTGAGTGTGTGTCCATGCGGTGCTTTACAGAACATGTTTTTCATATCTTTCAGTGGCCATCCCTCTGATCTTTAGTCCCCCTCTCTCTCTCTCTCTCTCCCCCTCTCTCTCAACCTCCCTTCCTCTGATTCATTAGCAGAACTCGGAGCCCTCCTGCCCTCTTTTACTGCCTCCATTAAACCCTCGCTCTCTCCATTGCAACTCTCCATGGATAGCGAGGGCGTCAGCTCATCATACCAGCAAAGAGTCGCAGCCATGTTCTACATTTTTCATCCGAGCCACTTTATCGTTACTTAGGCCCGGCCCAGCTCAGCACTCTGTCACTCTGAAACACATTAATGAAATGTAAATTAAATTATGTAATGCTTGTGAGCCTGTGATAAAAACTAGGAGAGGTGCAGTATATCTACAACTATAAGTGCAAGTATATATTTCCTTGTACCTGCTGTAGAGAGAGAAAAAAACACCTTATTCTACACTGTTTGACTTAAGGGAATAGTGTGGCGTTAGAATAATGAAGCTTATTCAAACTTCTAGTGAGGAACCCAAAGATTCCACAGATACCAAACAAACATTTTCTAAAACTGTCAGACAATATCGTACAAATATTCTGTAACAACCTTAAAAAGTACTTTTGGGAATTAAAAAGGCGAAAACTGTATGTGGAGTTTTTAACTATCACTATTAACGACCTGCCCCAGTTTGAAATGACAAATGCTCAGAATCACAATCAGAAATATTTGATTGATCCCCACTGGGATATTGATAGGTTACAGATGCTGTTATATATAAGCATGAAGAAATATAGGGAAAATAGGAATAAAGAACTCGGTCAAATGTAAATGAAACAAGGAATGAGTAATACAATTATGTTGAATATAAATGCAAGATTAATACAGATATGAATCTTTATTGAAATGTACACTATAAACAAATGTATTGCACAGTTAATCATTATTGCACATAGGAGCAATCAGAAATTATAGGGCGAAAAAGTGTGTGAATTTGAGTGCTACAGTGTCTCCATATTGCTTTTATACTGCCGCGTTTTAAGCTCTGTAACAACCTTGAAGTGTTAACGCTGTAACCTCACGTAACCTGTCCAAACAAACTGGAATCGAATCCCTCTGCACAGGTGAATACCACAGGTCCCAGAGGAAGCTGCTGTGAGTGCATGTTGAGGACAGGATTCACCCCCCTCCCTGAGATGGATACCAGTTAACACATGGGACACGTGGATTATCTGCTTATCTGCCTTCAT
The DNA here is from genome assembly GCF_023349555.1 of Cebidichthys violaceus. Taxonomy (NCBI): domain Eukaryota; kingdom Metazoa; phylum Chordata; class Actinopteri; order Perciformes; family Stichaeidae; genus Cebidichthys; species Cebidichthys violaceus. The sequence goes on from NW_027176962.1 coordinate 661,221, forward strand.
AATTACTGAGGGTATCGCTGTAATGGTGTTCAATAAGCAAGGCCATAGAGGGTAATGGAAAAGCTTCAGCCTCCTCTTGTTCTTAATGGGATAAGTCACAGTGCAGTGTCCAAGGGGAGGTGAAGGTGAGTTTGACCCTAGCTGAGGATTTAGACCGGGTTAGATGCAACATAATACAGCACTTGTTTAAAACAAGACACAAATGGATGACACGTCTGGTGTCAGTAACGAGCCACATATATAGACTCAGCCCACAGCAGCATTTACAAGGTGCTCTCAATCAGCAGTCAGGGAGCTGCACCTAAAACACAAAGACATAGAACAGAAAGACAAGGAAAACAACAGAACACAGAGTGACACTTACCACCTAGCATTAAGATGAATGGGTCAATATGCTTTTCATCCAGGGGCCAGCCAACATCAGAGGCTAATAAGCTGGATTTAAAGGTTAGTGGAGAATGATTTAAAGTGGCTTCAGGAAGGGGTTTCCTGGTGATGTAGGCAAAGTGCATACCATGCAAGAACAACATCCCCAAAAAGAGATATATTGACTCACCAAACGCCATTTTATGCAGCAAACAGTTTGACACGTCTGGGATTTTATTTTTTACTCTTTGGTTATTGTGCAACTTCTAAAAATATAAAAATTTAGATATAAAAATCTTTATTCTTGACCGTGTCAATATTTTTGACCAATCAATCCCGTCTCAAGCTCAAGGTTCTTTCTTTCTTACTTTCAGGATGAAATTGTTAGGAAGGTGGTGACCTAATAAAACAACACAAGTGATTCAAAAGATATTGATATGTATTTTTCCAATCTTTCGACTTCTTCAGTGGGAGAACACTGAAGATGACTGCCATGTGGAAATGTTGATAGCTACATTAAACATGACTTAATCCAAATAAAAGTTAATAGATGTACAAAGGTTTATAAGTCTGACTGAATTAAAGCAGATTTATATGTCGCCCAGGCAAAACTCAACCTCTGTCTGAGTAACAAACGATCATGGAGACGCACAATCATAATGTCCATCCAGCCTCGCTGTAATAAACCTGCATGAGGGAGAAAAGCAGGAACCAAATACAAACAAAGTGGTTTCTTTGTTTTATCTGACCCTGAGCTGAAACCACACAGCTGTTGTAATGTCCGAGTCAAAGTGATCTGGCGGTACTCTGCGGCGAGCAATGCCCATGTAATGACTCCGATCAAAACATTACAGATTGGCTTAAGCTAATGGAACATTAGCACAACAGTTTACAAGTGTTTTCTTTTTAGAGTTTGGTCAATATCTTTCCCAATGTCGAAGCACAAGCTGCTATATTACATACAAATATACATATACACTATACTATATATATAGCATCACCTCAGATAACGGCACATCTTAATAATCAACTTAATTAACTATTGGTAAAACCATGAATAGGTTTGAAGTTTATAACTAACGATGTAGTTTATGATTGGTAATTTACTAAATGGGGGTTGCACCATTAAAACGTGTTAGCAGTGAACATTTTAAATCTGTTGCGAGGAAATCAAACAGAAAATCAACTTCTTTAAAAAGAGGTCACTGTAGCGCCATAACAACCGTTTGAAAGATCAATTCATATTGTCAAATTGGGGCAGTAGGCCTATGCTTTGTTTTATTTATATGTGCAAACATGCAAAATGTGTTGCAGAGTTTGTAGTATTTATATTGTGTAGAGCGAGTCGGATAGATCTCATTATGCTAAGCTAACCAACGCTAATTTATGTAACGTCATTAGCGTGCGTTGTCAGTAATGACTTCACTTAAAATCGTCCCTGTTTACGTCACTTTTAAACACCATTAGAGCTCCGGTCAGATGGACATTTTTGATATAGAGTTCTTCTATTCTTCAATCTATAAGGGTCCTATGCTAGCAAGCTAGCATTAGTTTCGTTTTAGTTCCGTTAGCTACATGACATCTACACCTGGTCGTTCAGATGTATTAAGATAACTAAACTCTATATCGCGCAATCTGTTTTTATGTATTAATTCTCCATTACTTAGAATGAGTAGAATTTGCCAGTTGCGGGTGTAAACCCCCTTCTTCACGCCCCCTGACTGCAGTTCGGGTTAGGGTGCCCCAGAACCCCAGATTCACTCACGTTTTGGAACGAGCACGGCATTTCTCTCTGTTATATTTTGCTTTTCTCCGCCACTGTGTCCACCATTTATTTTCATAGCTTCCTTTTTGATGTGTGCTTACAATCTGTCTTTTTTTTTTTTACAGAGGTTGACGCCCAGAAACCTTCTGAACACAGCTAAATAAGAACAATGCAAAGGATCTCCACACACTTCTAGGTGTCATAAGTGATGATTGAGAGGGAATATTTATCTAGGAGTCCAGGAGTGTTTTTTTTAAGAAAGTCATACATTCTGCCTAACATTTAACACTCAAGCCAAGTTTGAATTTTAGAGCTGGTTCAGTGCCTCCAGCACTATTTCACACAACATAAAACCCCTTTTGCCTTTTGCACATTCATCACTGCAGTGACCTTTTCCTCTGTGTAAGGTAGAGGGACAAATGCCTTCATAGACCCTGAGGCTTCATGTAGTATACAAGGTCACACTCTTACCCGATAACAAATGTCAGATTTCTCATGAAAAGATTCATGCTCGCTCTTCAAAAACTTGAAGTAGCTACACAAACACGGATCGGTGTAAAGGCTGCCATACTGTAACTCTCTCCATCCTTCTCTGCAGTGACTTTTGTTTAACATTGACGTCCGTGAGGCTCTGCAGAGGCATCCCTCTCCTGATGACACCGCAAACTGAGAGACGCTGCTGTCTGTATTCTGCGCACAGACAACTCACTTCAAATAAGTATCAAACTGGCCCGGCGATTACAAATATATATCTTAAAGAGAAAAAAAATAAATAAAGCTTAAATAGATTTTATTGATTTGTTTTTTTTCTTCTTAAACTGACCACAGTCTTTTTGGACAGGAAATCGATTGTTCAGTGACACCTTTTATCCTGGCGCTGTAATGCTCCACTGCATCCAATCAGTTTGGATTACGACTTTGCTCGACACATCAGAAGTATGATGGTAAGCAACTTCACCTCGGCCTAAATGTAATGAAGGTTGCTGTTTCATTTAAAGAAAGGAAAAAATGACAAAAGGGGGAGTTTGAAACACACCTTGTCAGTTCTGCAACACTGACATTTGTGCTGACACACTCACTGTGACCTTTTCAGGTAATTGGCTTTTTTTTTGTTGCTTTACATTAACCCCCCCCCCCGGCTGCTCTCCTCTTCATGCAATGTATATATTGTTGCCTTTAAAACGCAACTTAACCTGAATCCAACTTTTCTGAGTGAGTAAATTACACGTAGAGTGACTTTATTATACTATTGATCCAAGTCCCATTTAGTTTATTGCAACCAAAGTTAACAGGAGAAGACTACAAATAACAGCATACTTTGCCGATACCTTGCCCAAAAAAGTACAATATGTGCATTTTAGTGGAGTAGAAGTATAAAGTAGCATAAAATGTAAGTAAAGCAACTCAAACTTGTATTTAAGGTCAGTAGTTGAGTAAACAATTAAATGCAAATGTAATTTAACAACTACAGTTGCCCTCGTAAAATACCAAACTTTGTGGAAGTCAGTTGAGAGACACCAGCTGCTGTGTGAAATTATGGGAAATATAAGACGCACTCCCTGACATAAGTTCAATAAGCGAATGCATTTCTGCCGACGGCAAAGTGACAGGATATTGAAACCCACTTTCCTCAACAGAACCCACGCCCAGAGCCATGAGGCGGGGAGTAATGGCGAGGAACGCAATGCTATCATTATCAGGGGCCGGCGGTGCTGCATGGTCATCTGCAACTCCTGCGATTTATTCTTCAACGGCAGACTGAGATCACAAACATCGAATAAAGACTACAGAAATGCCTGAAGAGTCTCTGAAATCAATCTCAGCTGAGCAGAAATCAATTGATGATGTTCTTGTCTTGACCACACAAACTGTACATATTGCAGCTTTCCACATCGATAAGTTAGTCTTCAATTCTCATTTTTCATTTACTTCATTTGAAAAAGGTCCAAACAAGTTCAAAGTATGCAGTATTTATTACAAAAAAAGGAGAAAGAATTAGAGAAATATCTGACAATTAAACATATTTTATAGCAATAGAACACCATTTGACATATTTTTCTTGAGACATAAATTTAAATAATGATAGATAGCCCTGTCTTGTACTCTAACAGTGCAGCGCATCTGTATGCGTAATTATTATTTAAAATCAATGCATTTCTGAATCAATACTCTACGTTTGCCATTACAATAAATGGCAGCTGACAAAAGCAAAAAAAAGAAAGTGTGGATTAAGCAACATGCTAATGTGATGCACACCTGATACAGGAAGCCCAGCAATCGAAACTCATTATTCACAAATACTAGAGTAATGGGCTTATCTGTGCTGGTTAGGCTGCAGTAAGTCTTTAAACCAACCTCCTCAACTGACACCCACTTACTTTCATTTTAACAGCTTTCATTTGTTTATTCTGTCATGAAATATGTGCCAATAGATACATACAAACTGTCTAAACGTTAAACGGTGTTTGGCTCTGAGAGAAGACACTTCTGGTCAACATCATGAACCCCGTTGAGACCCCTGAAGAGAAAAAGACCTTTTGCATCTCTCGCTCTAGGACACCGGCTCATCCAACCGGAGATTATAACAGGGGACAGGAAATCAATGCTTTCAGGAACAGAAGAGTGAAGAGGTACAGAAACTTTCCACTACGTTTCCAGTGCATTTCACCACTGAAGAAAATACATTGTTGATGATTTATATTTATAGTTTCAGAGTCATTTTAGTGACAAACACATGGCGATAAATAATGCAATGAACCTGAGCTGAAAACCTTGTCTTAACGAGTGATTAGCTCAATTTATGCCATAATCACAAATGAGAGCCATGCTGCATGAGTTTTATTTCATGTCTACATGAATTACCCTCCAGAAGTCACCATGCATGCCAAAACTGTCCAAAAGAAAAATGAAAAAGAGAGTTGTGTGGCCTCTCTTCTTCTCTGTAGCATCAATGATATTGCATAATTCTACACATTACTCTCTTTCAAAAAAATGTATTTATTTCTGTTCATGCAGGTTGTGTAACATCAGTGAACTTAGAGCTCTATAATACCATTTTGAAACATCACAACAGTGTTGTTGTCATTCTGGGCTTTCGGCAAAATTCTCTGTCTGAACTTTCAGCGAGCAGACAAATCAATACAGGACATTACTTTGAGAAAACATTAACATTACGGCCTCCTACATGCATCATTGCAGTTTTCTCAAGCAGAAAATGGGCTTTCAAACCTCCAAGCAAGGCTGCAATAATTCCCATTAGATTTCCTGGTTTTAGCGACGCTGAAATCATGGCCACGATATTTCTCTGTCAAATTGCAGAGGAAAGACAATGCAGAGAGGCGGGGGTCAGTGATGGAGCAGCCCTGAGAGGCACGAGAGTGACTTGCAGTCATAAAGGCAGCAAAACTGTGAAATGGCAGAATTTCATTTTGCTGAGCCATTTTCACAAGTGTCATTATCATACACCTCTAAATCTTGGAGACTAGAGGCATCTGTAGTGTCACCTGTGCTGCTCACACTGTTCCTGAAGGCGATACCTCCAATGAAGGGATACACCCCCCCGGTGAACAGGTCTCTGATGTTATAGTGAGGGAGCTCTGGGTCTTGTCTTTCAGGCTTAGCGATACACTGTCCCTCCATGGCTTTGTTTCTTTGGTAGTACTTTGAAAACTTATTGAAGATGATGGTGATGGGCAGAGCCACCACTAACAGGCCACAGATGATGCACAAGGTGGCCACTATCTTCCCTGCCAGCGTCACCGGGCAGGTGTCACCATAACCGACTGTGGTCATGGTGATTGTGGCCCACCACCAGCCTGAAGGGATGGTCCCCAAATCTGTGTCCTGCTCTTCCTTCTCTGCAAAGTAGATGAGGGCAGAAAAGATGGAGATCCCCACCGAGAGGAAGAGAAGGAGCAGACCCACCTCCTGGTAGCTGTGGCGGACGGTGGCGCCCAGCGCTCGCAGCCCGATGGAGTGGCGAGCCAGCTTGAGGATCCGGAGAATCCTCATGAGGCGCAGAACCTGCACCACCTTCCCCACGTTTTCCAAGTCCTCATTCTCCTCTGCGGCCTCCTCGTCGGCCGTTTCCAGAGCTAAAGTGGCGTAAAATGGCAAAATGGAGGCAACATCGATGATGTTTAAGGGGTTTCCAAGGAACTTCCTGCGAGACGGCGCAACAATCAGCCTGATGATGAACTCGGCGGAGAAGCCGGCAATGCAGATCTCTTCTAGGATGGCGAGCACAGGGTCCTCGATGGGTTTGTCGTTGTCGTCCACCTGCTGAAACTCAGGCATGCTGTGGACACACATGGCAATGATAGAGGTCAGCACCAAGCCGAGAGAGGCCACAGCGAGGATCTTTGAACCTGTTGAGTGACCTGGATCCTCCAGCCTGAGCCAAACGTAGCTCCTCACTTCTGCACACCAGGCACCTTTGAACTTGGCCAGGTCTTTATCTAGAGCAGAGAGCTCCTCAAAGGAGGAGTCCAAACTCGGCTGCTGCTGGTCGTCGCTCCTGACGTCCCAGTCTCTGTCATCGATGTAATCCTTCCTCTCGTGGTACCAGTAGCTACAGCAGGGGCTCAGGTGAAGCTCCTGGATTCCCCAGTACTCAATCTCCTGGCTGAAGGAGAAGACGCACACCTCCTCCATCATGTGGATACGTCCTGTGTGGTAGAAGTTGAGCACGCTGAGGAAAACGTGTGGATTCCGGTCGAAGTAGTACTCCTCGTCGGACAGGCTGTAGTCGTCACACAGTTCCAGGATCGCCGCCTCGCTTTGGCAGCGCAGCAGACGAGCCAGGCGTGTGTGAGGGAAGCGGAGCAGCGTGCTCGGATCCACTTCGTGTCGAACCCCTCCCACGTTGAGGTGCACCTGGTCCTCCTTATTCCCCCGCCGGTGGAGGATTTGCCCGTACCCCATGGTCCTGACGATACATACAGAGACACACGACGAGAAATGAAGCATGCCAGTTTTATAGATTTTTATGCCCCACAAGAATATACGGTCTAGATTGTAAATGGTAAATTTATATGGAGGGACGTCTATCAAGACATATTTGACTGCACTGTTTGTAGAGCACATTAGTCCTCTGAAGGAAATCAAAAATCAATACAACACACACAGGAAATGGCTTGAAGCTGGAGTGAGTGAAGAGGCGTGAGGTGCTGTCACTTCTTCCAGGGCTCAAGTACAGGGTTATCACCAGAAGAATCAAATTACAGAGCGGACTAGACTAATTTCAGAGGAAGTGAGTGGAAACTGAACCCACACATCATTTCAAGCAATCACATAAGCCAAAGACGGTTTTCCTGCATATGTAGATTCCTAATCGTTCTGTCCTAATATCTTCTACCAATCAGAGCAACGTGCTGGCTTGCATGCCTACTCATCCATGAAATATTTGATTCACCAAACCCTATTTACAAATAAATCAATTACTTCAAATTTGACTGAAACTGAATGCAAAACATGAAACTGAAACGTACCTGCACTGAAAGCTTTTCTTTCCATGAAAATAACTTTTATCCGGGAGGTTTAGTTTTCACATTCTTGCAAAGTGCGGCAGATGGCGGGTCGGGTGGAGGGAGTGCGGTGCTTCAGCTTCACGAACGGGACAAGGAGAGCTGGAGGCGGGACAACGGCGCGGCGGAGGTTTGTTCCCTTTTACAGGGAACAGGGAGGAGCGAGAGAGGCGCGGAGACGGGAGGGAGAGGGAGTGCACAGATGTAGGAACACCCTGCTGAAAAACTACACGGTCGTTTTTTTTAATGGCATTTTACTCATCACGTGTATAGCCTGTTATCCTTAAAGGACGCTTTCGTTCTGTTGTGATTGGCCTAATTAACGCTGCGACTTATTATAAGAGCATGACTTTCCTTCAGTAAAGAGTGAGCCTGCACTAATTGTATGCATGTTTAATGTTCCAAAACTGGTTCAACTTGTGTGAGCCTATTGCAGCTAGGCCGCTGACCACAGCTTGTCAGGAGCTGTAGGGAGCTAAGTAGTAAAATCACACTGACATTGCAATGCTCTGCGAGAAAGCTCTGCTGGCAGGCTAACTGCCAAAAGCAGGCAGTCACACTGTATTTGGCAGCAAGGGGGAAATACAACATACCTTTATTGTGGCAGCAGATTTGAAAAAAGCTGCTATTGGTTGTCATTGCTCTCAGAACTGTTTGGCAATTTGTAATGTGGCAATGTTTGTTTCCCCATCTGTGTCCCAGCCTAGCTGAGGGAGTTTCTATCCATCATTTTATTACCTCAATAAAAGTACATTCAGTATCTCACAGATGTGCTGCCTGCAGCATAACACTAGATCCTAAAAGCATCAAATGCGTGCAGAGGGTGTTGTGGACCATCTCTGTTCTGCTCCTGAAATGAATTTGGTGATTTAACGTCTCTCTGTGTCATCAGGGTGAACACACAGTTGTGCACCTTTTCAGCGCCCTGTGCCCTGTCTTTGTGGCTACTTACGCTGTGTGTGTATGTATGTATATTTGTGTTGGCAGTCATTTTTAAATTACCGTTATATTCTTCTTAAACCATAGCAAAAATGGTTTATTTTACTTACTGCCGCTTGTCATATTGACCCATGTTAATCTGTTGCCTGCGACACATACTTTCATTTCATACCAATAGTTTCTAATAACAAAAACATTTCCAAAAGAGCTTTTGGAACTTGGAACTTATTTAGTTGTACTCATCTGCATATGGAGGAGATGTGAATGATCGTGGTGACAAAGTTTAAGTTAGCAAGAGGAGCTATATAAATACAGTACATGTCCATTTCAATCAACATCTTTGCATTGCATGTTGGGACTTAATTCAGGCCAAAATACAAGACACAGGCCCGAACGCACCTCAATCAGGCTATAATAGGATTCACCTGTGTGTAGTTGTATTTGTTGAGCAGGAACCTCCCTAATCCTGAGCCTGTGGGGTTCATTCCCACCACAAACATTATTATAAATTGCAAAAACAGGGACTCATCGGTCCCCAGTTTCCCTATCTCTTGTGCAATGGGTGATCTTGTTGGATTTAGGTTTGTAGTTTTTATCCATTGATTTCACTCAGAGTTTGTGATTGATTGATTTATTTTATTTTTTTTATTATTATTTTTTTTTCCATGTTACTTTTAAAAATGATTCAATCTCTTTCAGGTTGTTGATTCTCCTGATAGCAGTTGTAAACATAGAGGCTCAAAAGAAGTCTTCTATAAGTAAGTTTTTGTCAGTTTCCGACATTATTTGAATCCTACTATATGCTTCTTACTAATATATATAAATGTTAAATCCCAGATATTCACACAAAATGCCTGGGGAATGTCATGCGTCTGGAAGTCGGCCCACTTGGAGGAAATTTTCTTGAAGTGTCTGTTGTTTTTAGTAAGATGACATTCCTGAATTTCCCTTTTTTTTTTTTCTTTTTTTTTTTTTTTTACTTTGTCTCACTTTTTGTCTTCTAACTATCTTTTCCCTCCTCAGATAACTCTTCAATTCTCCTTACACCAAGTTTAGCTTCTCAGTGTGGCTTCAGTGCCAGGATAGACCAGCTGGGGAACATCGTGATTTTTGCCTCCCTTCAGAACTGTTTTGCTCAAAATGTGGTAAAAAGACTGGCGATGGGATTTTTTTTTTTTTTTGTGGAGCAGTACCTAATGTCTCTTTTGATGTTGTGATAATTTAAAGTCTTTTTCTCTACGTTTTGTAGAACGATGAAGCATTCACAACAAGATTAAATCTTCGACTGCATAGGAACCAGGTGGTTGAAGACGAGCTGTACCAGGTGGTTGAAACCTGCCGCTACACTACCTGGGCCTCCAGGGAAATTGTCTGTGACCGCAACTATATGGAGGCAAGTGAATGCAGCGGGACACTCTGGGGTCATGTTCCAGTCTATATTATAAGTGGCTTTATAGGCGTCAAGGCTGGTACGTTTGAGAGTGGAGGGATTGATTATCACTCATGGAGTGGCCTTATTTCTAGGTGTCTGTGAAAAGGGCAGCTCCAGATGATTACGCCCTGCCTGACTATCCCGTCTCAAGCGAGTTGGGTGCTTCTCGACAAGCTGCTGAGGTAAGACTAACTTATTGTGCCCTTTTCTTTCTTTTTTTTTTCTTAAATATTCTGGAAACGTCTCATGCTGTATTAAATGTCTTTTGATGTTTGCTTCACAGAAACAGCCATTGGATGCAGAATTCAAAATCAAATCGATTATTTTCTTCACTCCTGAGGAGAAGATCATGAAGGTGACTGAGGCCCAGAGACAAGGTTATGGGATCTCAAACACCCCTACAAGGCTGGTTCTGCGAAGCCCATTAAATTCCCCTGAAACTTACATCCAGAAAGTAAGTAGACTGGGGTTTTTTTTTTTTTTTTTTTTTTTTTTTAAATTTAAAACAAGCCTTGCTTAATAACTCACTACTTGTTTACACTTACAACTCGTGAACTATTGGATTTGGAACAAATTATGTAATCAAACTGTCTACATTAGTAGGCTACTTGTTTTATTTATACCCCCATTATATTGAAGTACCCACATCCTTAGGTGTGTTTGTTTGTAACTGTATGCATTGAATGGATTTAACAAAGCATTGACATAATGTTCTGTAATCTCACCTCGCAGGTAGCAGGTGTGCCCATGTCGGTGCTCAAAACCTCAATAGTATTTGAAAAGAAGTGGCTGACGACTCGCATCCATGCAGGCGCTGCCTGTCCAATACTGGACGGTAATGTTTGGAGAGCAGTGAGCGTGGCCATGGCAACCGCTGACGTCATGTCTTTACTTTCTCAGAGAATTCGGGGTTGTAGCAGTTGAAACTGTCTTTAATCTTGGACAAAAAAAATCACTTTTGACTACAATGAGGCACATGGATTTCTCCACTAGAAAATGTATACTTTCAGTTTGGTTTTTATAGTGCTGATGGGTAGATTTTGCGCAGGCTTGCAGTTTACAAGCTAACCATTTAAAAAAAAAAAAAAAAATATATATATATATATATATATATATATATATATATATATATATATATATATATATATATATATATATATATATATATATATATATATATATATATATATATATATATATATATATATATATATATATATATATATATATATTTAATTGATTAAAAAAAGTTCTAATTGTCAGAATGTTTTGAGGAGTGGGGACTTGGAGTCATGACTTTACTACATCTAAAACTTTGACCTTGACAATAAATGAAATGTGTCCATGTTGGGTCTCTCCTTGTCTAATGCTGTATGTGTTCGCCTTGTGTACAGGTAGTGTTTCTTTCACTTCGGACTCGATCAGCTGGTTCCTGCCGCGAAACATTGAGCCCCTGACTTCCTCTGGCCAGTCTCAACTGTTGGAGGTGCACATGGGTGTCGATGGCCAGAGGCTCGACGTTGCCGAGATGGCCGCCAGACATTACGCCCTGTCCGTCAATGACTTGTACATCATTACTAAAATCCCTGTTGGGGCTGTCGGTGGCCACTTTAAGGTCAGTTTTACTTCAAGGACAATTTTATATATGAACGAATTGGATTTTTATAATTCGCATGCATATAACCGCCTCCATGGGCTTAGAAGACCTCCAAAAAATGGGCCAAAAAGGCAGATTCAGCATGGTGAGTCTTCAAAGAAAACTACAAAATGTCAGATGTGCCGACCTTCATTTTGCACAATTCACAAACATTTCGGTTTTGTAAAGGTGGAGAATTGGTATAATTAAATGGTCCCTTCTTGCTGTCTTTTTATGGCACGCCAGAATATGTCAGGGTTTTGTCGCGTGATGGTAAATCATATCTGTACAAAAGAAAATGGGATTTACGCTCCACTTCTTGCAAATTACATCTTCAAGATGAAGAGCAGCGCTTCTGTGCAACAAAAATATTTTTGGCTTTCAGATGAGCAAGATACAGGGTCGAACTTGAGCTCAATATACAGTATGTCTTAATATGAGTTTGTCAAGATGATGATGTATTTCAAGGAAGGCCTTACTGAAGATTTATTTATTTTTATTTTTTTTCCCCTTCCCCCGCAGAGTCATGTTCAGGATGGTCAGTATCTCACTACTTATAAAATTGAGCTGATGCTAGAGTTGCTCTGGACAGAAGATACCGCTCACATGGACACAAGATACAAAGTCTTCCTTCCCATCACGACTCCGTTGCAGTCTCAATCTCCACAAGTTACTGACAGTAAGTCGTATTATCTCGGTACTGTTGTCATTTTTTAAATGTATTACTAACTGCCTTAATTGCTCTTATTTTTGCCCCACAGACACTGTTCCTGAAGAGCGGATATTTAAGATGCAGCTTGGGCCCTTCTGCTCTGATGTGGCACTAATGAACATCACCATCTCCTCTGAGGTTTTATCTGTGGCGGACTGCACTGCCAGAGGCCTCACAGTCCTGGAGCACATGTCCCCCAAGAGCTGCTCGAAGGTCTTTACACTTGAAATGCCCTTCAAGGACCATGGAGTTCTACAAATGGTGAGCTTTACTCTCAACTTGGGAAATTAAATGAAAAATAAATTGTCTTAATTTTGCCCGCTAATCTCTCTCTATTTCCCAACAGGAAGAAATGGGGATGACGGTCTACTCTAGTCAACTGACCTTTGGCTTGCTGGTTCTGCCAGAGTTTACACCATTTTCTCACACCACTTATCTGGAAGCTAAATTGGAAAACAAAGGTCTGTACTTATGAATATGATGGATTAATTCAGAACAAAATGGGCAAATTTCTTTTAATCTGGGTTTCTCCATTTCCCCCCCCCCCCCCCCCTGCAGTTCCTCCCTCTGTCTCTGGTGGCTGTGATTATCAATACTTCTATGTCCTCGTGAAATACGGGACCCACGGCTTCAACTTTCAGACACTAGTGGGAAAGAGACTGTTGACCTCAGGCCTGGCTAAGGAGTATGGCTTAATAGACAATGGAACACACTTCAGTTTTTCAGTACCATTTTCTGCCCTCGATGTCATGGTTGAGGTACAATCGGAATTAGTTTTCTTAACCAATATCTTGGTGACTTTTTTTTGTTGTAGAGTGTCCTTCATTAGTGTGTAAACCTATTTATTTTTTGTGTTTCTGACAACTTGTCAGGCTGTTGAGGCGTCAGCCATGAGGAGCAGACTCGACGTGTCTCTCAGGAGTCCAGACACCAACAAAAATATCAAAGAATTCTCTGTGGCTTGCAATTTCTTCCCAACACTGACTGGTTTGTTAGAGGAGATACATTTCTTATGTCAAACAAAACACCCAAGCGTACTAATGAATGACCCTCCTCTTTTCAGAGTGTTTCTCTAATGGCACGATGACCGCTCTGGCTGTGAAACTGGAGTCTGTTCCCAGTCTGAAGCCCAGTCAGCTCACCCTCATAGACCCCACCTGTGGTCCCTCCCACAGCGATGACCACTACGCTTATTTTGTCTTCTCTGTGAACTCCTGTGGGACGACCAGAAAGGTACCATACTGCTGACTGTTACCCTGGTTGCAGACTGTTAACATGTTGAGTTAACTTTTTTTTTTCTTTTCTTAGTTTCTGCCCAATATGATGATGTATGAAAATGAAATCGCTCTGCCATATGATGCAACGAAACGGGAATCTAAGACTGAGGAGCCTGACTTTGAGTGAGTGTCTTGAAACTTAAAAACTCATCACGCTGAAATGAGTTGATGGTCTCATCAAAGCTCATGTCAATTAATCTGATAAATTAAAATGTCACCTTGGACATTTTTCACCCTGTTATATTTTGATAGATAAACCATCATTTTAAGAAAATACCAGCAGATTAACAATAGTAAATGGTTATTGTAGCCCTAAAGTACATGAATGTCCACTTAAATCTGTAAACTGACAACAAATCATTGTGACTTTAGTGGAACATATATAGATGGATAATATCCTTTCTTTCTTCAATAAAGGAATTGGATATTTCATGGGAAGTGGATGCTGTTCAATTTCCACCGCCACACTGACTAATTTGTCTCCTGGGTTGTCTTCTTTCTTTAGGCTAAAGGTTACTTGTTATTTTGACATAAACACAAACCAAGCTGTGGCCTTCAACAGCAGATCTCGCCGGAGTGAACCATATGCTGAGAACGCAATAGGCGAGCTGCGAGTCGAAATTAAACTTGCTCTGGGTAAGTAAAGTTCTTAATGCGTTGTGTTTCCATGCATCCCAACAGTAGGAATCTTTAACTCTTTTGAGCCATAAAAGCACACTCTACAGGTAATGCAAAGGGATGTGGATCAGATTTTTATTAACCTGCATAATGAAGGCTTTGGGCTTACATGGACAGTTGTGCTACTTAGTCAAAAGATTTTAAAGAGTGCCTGTTCCTAAATTGGTGAACTAGCGGTGTCTCTAAAGCCAGGAGGCAATCTCACAAATTGATATTGAGCTAATTGTATTGGACAAAGTAACGGGACATGACAGTTTAATTGACGCGTCTTTAAACCTAATCGGCTTAATGACCAAGTTGGCTAGTGGGACGATGTACTTTAAAGTTAAATTGACTTGCTTATCTGTAATAAACCCTTTTCTTTAAGTTTGGTCTGCTGGCAACTTCTGTCTGAATCTCTAATTCAGTTAAAGTTATTTCTCTTTACTTAGACTCCTCCTACAGCACATTTCACAGAGTTGACGGTGATCCCATGGCAAAGTACCTTCAACAGCCGCTGTATTTTGAGGTGGGACTGATTAAATCTAGAAACCCTGAGGTATCACTGGAGCTGGTGGACTGCTGGGCGACGTTTGAGGACGACAGGACGTCTCTTCCCAAATGGGACCTCATCATTAACGGGTAACTTCTTAATCTTGCCTTAATGGGGCATTTGCCCGCATACACTAAATGTAAGTGAAACCTGGGCGTTACTCTTTTCAAGGAAGGGGTGGTCACACTGCAGACTTTTACACAAATGGGTACTTACTTTTTTTTTTTTATTTTTATTTCTTTTTTTTTTTATTTGTATCTTCAGCTGTGCAAACCCAAGAGACCCGTACCAGGTGATCTTCCATCCTGTTTTGCCTGATGCCAGAGTTCAGTATCCATCGAACTTCAAGCGCTTTGAGATCCCAAAGTTTACCTTTGCCAAAGACCAAGAAAACTTGAGTCTCCAGGTAATTTCAACAACAAGAATTCATGGAATTTTTTTCTTTTTTTTTTTTTTTTTTTTTTTAAATGGCAATTACATTTGGGGAAAACAAATGTAAACTATAAATATCACATTAACATTAGTTAAAATCTTGTAGGTCTTTGTCCATTGTGATGTGGCGATCGGCGATGCCAGAAATCCAGTGGGTAGAGCTTTTAATGTGCCGTGTTCAAACCAGGATGAGGGGAAGAAAGGTAAGACTTCCCTCAAACTGATAACATTTCACTGTTGGGCACACTGAGCAACAAATGGAAACCTTAGACAAAGGGATGGAATAAATACTCTAGTTGGTGTTCAATTGGGGAAACATGATCTATTTTTTTTTTTTTTTCTTTTTTTTTTAAATGAAGTGGCTAAGATGCATTTCTGTTCTTCCACAGGTCAAAAACGTTCTGTTTCAGATGTCCACCGTATCAAACCAGTGTCATCAGGACCAATACTCATAGGCTAAAAAAAAAATCCTAATAAAAATATTTTAAAAGGAATTCAGATTTGCATTGTTTTCTTGGAAATAATACCCTGGGAAATTTTTTTTTTTTATTTAGTTTTATATGGTTAGGATGAGGTCTCATCCTAACCATAACCCTAATTACTAAAGAGTACAAACTGATGACCACTGTCTGCAACTTCCTGAGTGAGTGAAAGTCAACGGATACCATTGCATTTTAAATGCTGCAGTTAAATTGTTAGACATTACAATACACAAACAAGCTGACCCATTTTTAAATGACTATAGCCGTTTTTAGTTCTTTCAAACTAAGCATCAGTTACAGGATTGTGGCATATAGTCAATACGGTCTCATACCAACGCTTCGAAAAACACAGCTTGGTCAGAGGCCTACTAGTCGGTTAGCCTCAATTTGTTTTTTTTGGGGTTTTTTTGACCCCATCTTACTCTGTATAATTTCTTGGGTTGTATGTTTTCATGTACTCGTCTGCACTCGTTTTGTACTCTTCACTACACTTAAAAAAAATCATAATAATCCTATTGGTATTGTCTAACTAATGACATGTTAAGGTTAAGTATTTGAAAGTGGTGAGACGGAATACCCCCTTTACTGACCCAAATGCAAGACCACAGACAAGTGGGTAGAATGAACAAAAGTGAGCTTTATAATTTCAAGATAAGACATTGGGAACATTTCAATTACCTCAATATGGTGCCCCATTTAATCCTATGATTGCTTAATGGTGTATGTAGCAAAAATGCTTTGACTTCAGAGTGTAGAATTGATAAATGCCTGAATCTACTGCATCCATTGGACCAAGTTCACCAGTGTTTCCATTATTAACCCAGCCTTATTCTCTGGCTCATTCACATTCAATTTAAATCACTGTACTGGGAAGTAAATTTAACTCTAAGTCAATGGGAAAATGGTAATTGCACCATTGAGTCAGTTTTTCCTCAAACCCAATGCGCTTCTTAGGGGCTTGGAGCCAGCAGCTTGTATCCAACTACTGCAAACGTGCTGACAATGACGCTGTAACCAAATTAGAGCAGCGGGTGTGAGCTAACCAGTGGGGCATGTTCATGTGCACCAACATGCCAGCCCATTATCATGGCAGTTTGTAAAATCAGAATCTGCTTTATTGGCCATGTATACATACATGTCAACATAAACCTATAAACAATGGTGATAGTGCAGTATTGTTCATCAGACAGCCAGCGGAAATTAAGCTGTTCCTGTGTCTGGTGGTTTTGGCGCACAGAGCCCTGTAGCGCCTACCAGAGTTTGAACAGCCTGTGTCCAGGGTGTGAAGGGTCTGCAGTGATGTTTCCTGACTCTGGAGGTGTATAAGTCCAGGATGGAGGGCAGACTGGAACCAATGATCCTCTGGGCAGACCCGACAGGTCCATAGTACTGGATGTGATTTTTCCCAGTCACAAAATGCATTTTATTGGTTTGTGTACATTGACAAAAATCAAGCCAATGAGCCTAATTTGAAGTGGTCACATGTATTAAATGCATCCATGTGACTGAGCCCTCCGCTGGTGTGCTGGGGAGAAAGAGGGTAAACTAAGGAACGGTCAGGGCATGCCCTGTACTTTATAATATCCAAAGTGACTATTGGTTGGCAGGAGGGGAAGTTGATGGTACAAGAAACTGGACCGGAGTTTTACAGACTTGTAATTTTAAGCCCAACCATGTTTTTCCTCAACCCAAGTGGTTGTTGCGCAAACCTAGCTTTAATGCAATGTCCCAAAAAAAAGAATTTTACAAGTTCTACCCTAAACCAATAGACTTGGCCTTTCAAACTTCTGAAACTTGGAGAACATAAGGAGAATGACCTCTACTCAGCAGACATTACACTATATCTTTAGTTTATCGGTATCAATTGCATCTATAGTAACTTAAGTGAAACAAGGGACAGGAAGCAGGCGATACAAGGAACTAAACTCAGGCAAGACTTGAGGGAAAGCTTACAGAAAATAGATCAGGGAGGTGCAGACAATCTGAACATGGCAGAAAGTAAAACTCAATTTTATATAAAAAAAAAAAAAAGAGTGAGGGATATAGCAATAATTTTAAAAGTTTTAGGATGTACAATCGTGCTACTTAACATGAAACAAAAATGTTTAGATTTGAAGAGCTACAGTACATCAACTGAGAAAATATCTCAGATGCTACAAAACAGCTAAACAGTTCTGGGACAGTTTAGCATAAAGACATATGCAACTAGGTCATACTTTCAAAAAGTTTAAGTGCATGGGACATTTTAGTTTAGCTCAAGAAGGCAATGATCTGGTTCAAATTGCCAAACCAGGGTTTACAAGGGCACATGGACCACTACCCCTAGGTACTAATGGGAATCCAAATTGCAACATTGAGCCTCTGAGCAAACATTTTATAAAGATTTAGTTTACCACATCTGTATACAAAAAGTCACCTATTGTTGATTTGTTCAATCTGCAACAGCTCTCCCCAAGAGAAATGTTGCCTTGACTTTTATAATGCAGGGTTAAGACAAAAGAGGGCTTCCCAAAGAAAAGACTGCACAAAAGTTTAAAGAAAGTAGTTTATTCAGAAGTTTGATCAGATGTTAACACAATAGGCCCAGAGGAGATTTGCCTTTGCAGAGTAGAGTCTGTTCCTCTTTGCTCTAGAAAGACAAGACAAGTATAGATCACCCACTGCATGTAGATTTAGCTGACAAAATTGTTTTCAGATAGCACTTACCCCGTTTCCCTCCTTTCATCTCTTGCGGTCTGGAGTAAATCTGGCGTGTAGGTTGCACACACTGGCCTCTGCACGAGGCATCCAATTGGCTGTTTGCGTCACAAATTGCTACATCACAGTGAACATAGATCTGCAGACAGAAGGGTTTATTACACAGGGCTACATGCAGCTGAACTGTGCAATGTGGCCAATACACACTTCATTTGGTTACAACAGTCCCACTTTACCTCGTCTTTCAGAACCGTGTCCTCTTTAGTGAAGGTGAACATCTTTATAGAGAAGCGTTTGATGTGGGATGGGAGTAAGACCCTGGCATTGCTCACAACAGGATGGAAGACAGTCACATAGCCATCATCAGGATTCTCACAGCTGGGGAGGGAATAAATCAAACTTCTGAATGCCTTTTGTTAAACCCATGAAATTTGGATTATGTTTTAGAGATTATCACAAGTTGCTTTCAATAAAGAGAAAAGCTGAAGGTGGCACTAAGTTCTATGCTGCTCATTACCCGTCCACAATTATATCCCAGCTAGGCAGAGATGTCCGGTCTTCATAGAGTGTAGCCCAACACTTCTCCACAATGAGCTCCAAATTTGGGTCAGTAGACTGAATCAGCGCCACCTCAAAATACAGGGGCTGCCTGAGATATCTTACAACTGGATAATCGGCTGCTTGGTAGAAGAGATCATATGATGAATCTGGAGGAGAAGAGTCACATTAGAAAAAAGGTATAGACCGGACAGATGGCATACAGTCTGGCAAAAACAAGATGAGGTGTTTGATTAAGGCAACCTTACCTTGGGCTAGCCTCATTTGCACCATCAGCTGCCCTGAGCCAATCTCTGCTGTGGGTTCATAGAGTCTTGGTTTAGAGCTGAATGAGACAGTCTGAGTCTCATTGACAACGTAGTAGCAGGAAACGGTCTGTCTATAGGAGAAAAATACACTGAAGGTGTTGCCATCTCACTAAACAGTATGTCAGAATAAAAGATTGGACGAGTCCCTCTACCTGTACTCTGGATCAATTGGCGATGTGTTGGCTACTCTTTTGTTGTTGTAATACAGGCCAATCTCATTTTCATACAGCATGTAGTGGTCAAAGAACTAAAATAAAAAAGTGAGGCATTAGAATGTTTAACAAAATTATATTGTAGATTTTAGGTGAACAACACTTACTGTTCTAGTGGTTCCACAGGAATTGACACTGAAAGAGAAATATGCATAGCGATCGTCACTGAACACCGGTTTGCAGGACTGGTCCTTTAGAGTCAGCCTACTTGGGCTGAGATTGGGCACAGATTCCACCTTCACAGCAATAGCGGTCATGGTTCCATTGGGGTAGCATGCTGAGGACAGAAGTGGTAAAAGTGAAGAAAATGTCCTACAATCCCAATCAGCAGAAACACTGCAATTTTTATGTCTTACTGGTTGTTATGAAAGGGAAGGTGCAGGCCAGGTAGAGATCAGAAAGCACCCAGTGGTTGATGGGATCCAACAGAAGCAAGTCAACTCGGGTTCTGACTGAATCTGAGGTTATGCGCTGTAAAACAAAAAAGGGAAGTTATCCAATGCAGCAAATTTATGAGATTTTATAGTTTGACATACCTCGAAAGCTGTGTCCATGGCAGTGTATGGCAATATGAGGCTAAAGTGTGTGCCATTTCCTTGGACATTGTATTCGTCAGCTATCACAGATGTCAGCTCTCGAGGGCCAATCATGGCCTTGAAATTGTGGCCTTGATTTCCATATTTCACACTGATGTAAAACTGGTTCTGGTCACAGGTGCCAGTGATGGTGGGTAGCTCTAAAAGCAGAGAAACATTTGATTGAGCAACTTTCTCTCTTTGGGGTTAAGGGGAGACACCCAATATTAGTTGAAATGTTCTCCCCATTCCCCCGTTGGGTCAAAGCAATCAACTAGACACCATGAAAAGCAAAAGCATGATAGCTCACCAACATCCTGATGAGATGCCTGCAACTCAACTGGGTGGGCAAATGGAGTTTCTTCAGGCAGGATGATAAACCCAAAGATCAGAGGGAGGAGGTAGGTTGTAACCAAGCGGTCAGGATTCTGCAGATATAAACAGCTCAGTTATGTCTTTGAAATACTGGCATGGAGTGGCATTTTGCCTTTATAATTTCACATACACGTTTCAGGACTAGATCCGAATCGAAGGGTACTAAAAGAGAGAAGCTCTTGGTTCCATTGGAGTGGTTGTGCTCCTGGATGGCGAAGCCTCTGGCATTGCTCTCCTCAACAGTGAGAATTCCGGTGGAGAAGGTGATGTTCTTCAGCACCACATCATGAAGAAAGGTGCCCAAGATAACGCTGAACACCCGGGCCTCAGGAGCAGTATCTGAGAAACAGAAAGACATGTTAATTGCCTTCTCCTCAAGCCTGAGATTATGTTGTCTGCTGGAAAATGTGACTTACTTTCTTGGAAGTGGGGAGGTTGAGGCATAAGAGGGGTGGTAATGGGGAACAAAACCTTGTATCTGGTATCATCTTGGGTGTCAGTGGTTCTCCACAGTACCTCAAGCATAGGCTCCACAATGTAGGTGATGTGGTACTGGTAATCTGGGGCATGGCTCTGCAATTATTCATGACATTTTAATAAAACATGCAAAGACTAGTGACTCTTGCATTTCTAATGCAGAAGACTTCCCAACCTTGAAGTGACCATCAGGCGAGCCCACTGGGATCTCAATGACGATGTGATTGTGTGTGGTGGACAGTGTGTATCCCCGTGAGGCCATCTGAGATCCATCAAGCCTCTTCCCGTTGATGCCCATGTGCATTTCTAGGACTTCAAAGTTGCCATCCAACAGCGGTGTCACACGGCGAGGTACGTGCCAAGAGATTACATCGTTGTTGAAGAGGACGCCACCTGTTGATAAAGCAACTGTTGACGCAACTGTGTGACAACTAAATGTTTACCGTGTCCATCCACTGATTGCTCAAGACTTACCCGTGGGACAAGCAGCTGCCAGGTTCACCACATTCAGACCATGCGGTGCCTGATAGTAGGCGCTCACTCTGAAAACTTCCATGGGGACTCCACCCACCTAAAAAGATGTCAAGTTTAATGTCATGCTTTTAATGGCAAATAAAATGCAAAACACTGGAGATGAGTGTTCCTTACCTCCTCCGAATAAGTCTCTGCTGTATTGTACGGGGATCGCATAACCAGACGGGTCGAGGTCACCATGGCACCATAGCCGGCTTGTTCAGCCTCCCTAAGCATCATTGACACTGGTTCTGGGGTGTAGAATGTCAACTTCCAGATACCATGTGCTGTCCCAGAGGCCTATAGGGAAGGGAAGCATGAATAATTTCCTCCGTTTGCAATAACAAAGGATGCAGGTTGAAAGGCAAGTCCACTGCAACAAAGGAATTTTAACACATACATCAGGAATGGCGTCAATGTCTTGAACATCTTGAGCCTGTCCCTTTGCTTCAGTAGTAGCAATGTGGTTTGACACCTAAAAACAAGAAATGGTGGCTTATTAGTTTGTTAAGACACTAGTTGGTAGAACCATTAATGTAAAGCGACCTACTTCCATGTAGTTCCTGTCGCAGAGAATCTCTCTAGAGGCCCACTGAGTGTAGCTGCAAGTCTGCATCACATCATGGGTAACCACATCTGATTGACTCTGGCCATACATCTGGATCCTTAAGCCAACATTAAATGTCTGATCGTCCTACAAATGTAATGCATGAAATAAGAATTTTGGCATTAGTGGAGTCAAGCAATTTGTTTAAGTAATTAATGAAAAAAGGCAAACATTTCCAACCACTTTTGTCCATTTCAGCATGGTTAAATTACCAAGTGTTAAGATATTTTAAAACTTCATTTTGTAACATTTACAGACCAAACAATTAATTTAAGAGAGACAATTTTAAAGCGATGTAAAAAATGTCAGGGCTGCATTATCTGCCAAACACTTTGTATCCTATAAAATGCATGTAGAGGAAAGGGGGAAAATACTGACAATTGCAGTTAAAATATGAGAGGTTTGATTAAAGTTTTTCAGAAAAGCACAAACAATAGTCAAGAAATTAAGAACCATGTGACCTTTTCTCACTGGTGAATTATAACCTATACATAAATTGATTTCATCCATACTTCGTTGTCCACATAGCAGCCCAGCAGAGACGAGTAGATTCTGGCGTTACCCCACGGGTCGGACTCCATGCTGTATCCACACTGAGCAGCCAATCTGGGTGTTAACACAATGTGCTGGGTGCCATCTGGGGGGGGGGGGGGGGAGAAAGAAAGACAACCATGACAGGACTTTACTCACCTAGCGATGAGCCAATCATGTTCATTAGCAGATTTTATACTCACTGATGGCTTCAACCTCAAGCTCGTTCCCCACTGCTAAGGCCTTGTCCAATGAAAGCCTCATTAGATTACCCACACAGTCTGACCGTAAACCACTGCCTGTTAAAAGAACAGGCTTGTGAGGAAGTGTAAACTTTCTTTAACAAGAACAGTGGTAAAGTAATTTGGTTTGAATTCAGGCTTACTTGACTGAGAATTGAGCTTCATATTTGGCCTTGCTTGACCCAAGAGGATTACTGCAGCCATCAAGTTCCATAACAAACTTGAACAAGTAAAACACATAGTTTAGATACATTAAGTGTGTAGCTAGCAGTCTTTGAAACGAAGAAAGAAAATTAACTTACATGTTCCCAAGCCTCCACATGTTGCAGTCTGAGCGCAGCCAAACAAAAGAACTAGAGGAATCAAACCACTATCAGAGCTTGGCACTGAACAACCAGCACACCTGAAAACAAACCAACTCTGAAGAGAAGTGACTGATTGCCTTACTGATCCCTCACCAGCTGTTTTATACCCAAGGGACCCGTACCAGGTGATCTTCCTCCCTGGTTTGCCTGTAGTTCATGCAACTTTGGCCAAATCCCAATGTCCTCCCTAAACCCTAAGCCCTGAACCCTCAAGGACTTAATTGACGTCACCTGGTAAGTGGTTGAGTGTGAGAGGCTGCAAGGGCTCGAAATGGTGTAAATATGAATGGGACAGCACTTTGTTGCAACATATCACGTTACCATTAAAACGACAAAAAATAAGATGTATAATTGTGTGTATTTAGTTTATACTTTGTACTCCCTGATTTGAACGTCTTCAGGCTCTTTCCTCACAAGATGAGAGGTAACTTCATATAATCTACGTACTTGTTTTTGTCAAAACATCTTCAATGACAAAATCAAATATTTGATGGATAAATAAATAAATATCCTCTGATTTCAAGTTTATTTTTTGTTCCATCTTTAACCCTAAATGTTTCTGAGTAAATATAATAAGACAGGCTGAACACACGTGAGTTGTCCTCTTTGTTTACCTTTTTTTTAATGCCTCCAATGTGTCCACTGGTTACCCCGTGTTTATCGTCAGGTTGCTATGACTTGAGGGTAATTCCCTTAGGCTAAGTCAGCATACGGAAAGGGTTCATAAAGGGCTCAAAGTGTCTACCAGAGAGCCCTCAAACACTTGAAGATTTGACAGTGGGACATCCCTAAACCCTCACGGACTTCGCGGGAGCGCGCCTCAAAGTCCGTGAGTCCATAAGGGGGGACATTGGGATTTGGCCATAGATTTCTTTGTTGAAAATCTTTGTTGAGTCAACAAAGATTTCTTTGTTGACTCAACTATATATATACATATATATACATATATACATATATATATATATATATGTATATATATATGTATATATATATATATATATATATATATATATATATATATACACATATATATATATATATATATATATATATGTATATATATATATATATATATATATATATATATATATATATATATATATGTGTGTTTCCCCTGCAAAAATACATAGGCAACCCCAAGCAGCAAACAAAGACCGCCCACCTCCTACAATGCCCTGTGCCAGAAGAAACTTAATTTTGGATCAGGAGTTCTTAAGGTAAGAACAAACGATTACCTTTCTTGTATTTATGAAAAGGCATGTTAGATTAAGTGTTGAACAGGTAAACTAGATACATGTTACACGGGATTGTCAAAGTAATCTAAAAACCCAACTTTGTTTATGGCCAATTTTAGCAAATATAGCAAATGGTAGCTAGACACATGTATTAGTCAGCCTGGTATGATCATACAGTACAATTTTCATGTATAATTCTTAATAAGCTCAGTGGAATTTCCAGCAGAATTTCACATTTGACATTGGGTTTCATTTTAAATTTTCAGATGTGACTCAACTGCAATTTGCTTTTATTCTGTATTTGAATATAATTTTGAGAATATTTTAAAAATTAAAAAATTGTATTCACCCATTTTTCCACTGTTTATGTTGCTATTCAATGACATTGAATAGCAACTCCTGTGTGTGGTCTACTTTTGCCAAATCTGATATAACTGTTGAATATACTTTCTGATGTATAAAGAGTTTGTACTGTAATACTTATTTAGCTGAGATTACTTGCAATTCAATATTACCATCTAAAAATGGAAAAGTATGACAAGGTTTTTTTTCATATGATGTTCATCGTGGACATTTGTGGAGCAACTCTTCATAGTTTAGGTGCAGGAATAACTCATACAGAAACACAAAGCCCTTTGGCAAATATGAACAGACATTGCTCAAAGTATGGAAATCTCAATCTGAGTTTGATTATTTTCAGAGGCTGCACTGAGTATGATGGAACAATTTATCCTGCGAGTCATATGAATTGGATCTGCAAATTAGGCACATTTGCTTCAGCCAACCAAAGGCTCTACTTGTGCAAGTATGTATGTACTGTATGTATTGTAAACACAGCAAACATTTTCCCATTTAGTGAAATGGATGTATGGCAGTGTGTACAAAGGAACAGAACTCAAACCAGAGCAACCGTGTCATGCCAGTGACAAAGGATCTTCCCCTAGAGAGACCAAGGCAGCTGAATGAAGGCGTATTTAAGGGCAGCGCAGACACACCGGCTGAGATGCGTCTCATACAGCTGTTGACCCACCATTCAGCACCTGCAACAGACAACTACATGTACAGCAACAGGAACATCTAGTGTATGGGAAGTGGTCCATCTGCTGGCTCAGAGAGGGATCAACTCTCTGCTCTGCCATCAACTCACTGCGAGAAACAGTCAGGAACAGCTACAGATGATACCTCCCCCTCCTCTGCGCCACCCCTCTCAGATGTAGACTCAAGCTCCAACACTGCATAGTAGTTGGCCAGTCTCCCCACAAGTAACAGGGAAGCTGTGTGTGTGTGTGTGTGTGTGTCCTTTATTCACAACTTTATTCAAAATGGGTTTTGTCTTCCTGCACCTGAGCTAATGGAGATACACAGATACTCACCCTGGCAATTCAATGCACACCAAGTCTGCTTAGCTAGAAAAATCCAGCAGATGCTACAGTTTACATCAGAAAATTGATTAATTTAAAGATGTAGCGGTCAGTGATGGGGAAGCTACAGTAGATCACCTTGGAAGAAAAGTACAACAAAGCACCCCTGGGGGGGGGGGGGGGGGGGGGGGGGGCACTTTATTTTATTGCTTCAGTTAATAAAATAAAGTGCCAAAATTAAACATCTCTCCTCAAAGGAGAAAAAAATAAAAAAAAATATAATAATTTTGCCATCTTGACTATCACTTTTGTAATGCAGGGGTAAGACAAAAGAGGACTTCCCAAAGCTTTGCTACAAATTGGGCAAAGAAAAGACTACGAAAGTTTAAAGAAAGTAGTTTATTCAGAGGTTTGATCAGATGTTAACACAATAGGCCCAGAGGAGATTTGCCTTTGCTGAATAGAGTCTGTTCCCCTTTGCCCTAGAAAGACAAGACAAGTATAGATCACCAATTGCATAGATTTAGGCGACAAAATGTTTTCCAGATCACACTTACCCCGTCTTACTCCTTTTATCCCTTGTGTTCTGGAGTAAATCTGGCGTGTAGGTTGCACACACTGGCCTCTGCACGAACCATCCAATTGGCTGTTTTCATCACAAATTGCTGCGTCACAGTGGACATAGATCTGCAGACAGAAGGGTTTATTATGCAGGGCTACATGCAGCTGAACCGTGCAATGTGACCAATACACAATTTGGTTACAACAGTCCCACTTTACCTCGTCTTCCAGAACCGCGTCCTCTTTAGTGAAGGCAAACATCTTTATAGAGAAGCGTTTGATGTGGGATGGGACCAAGACCCTGGCGTCACTCACAACAGGATGGAAAATGGTCACATAGCTATCATCAGGATTCTCACAGCTGGGGAGGGAATAAATCAAACTTCTGAATGTTTTTTGTTAAACCCCATGAAATTTGGATTATGTTTTAGAGATTGTCACAAGTCAACCTGAATGTACAGATTGATTTCAATAATGAGAAACGCTGCAGGTGGCCGTAAGTTTTATGCTGCTCATTACCCGTCCACAATGATATCCCAGCTAGGCAGAGATGTCCGGTCTTCATAGAGTGTAGCCCAACACTTCTCCACGATGAGCTCCAAATTTGGGTCAATAGACTCAATCAGCTCCACCTCGAAATACAGAGGCTGCCTGAGATATCTTACAACTGGATAATCTTCTGCTTGGTAGAAGAGATCATATGATGAATCTGAGGAGAAGAGTCACATTAGAAAAAAGGTATAGACCGGACAGATGGCGTACAGTCTTGCAAAAACAAGATAAGGCATTTAGTAATGCAACCTTACCTTGGGCTAGTCTCATATGCACCATCAGCTGCCCTGAGCCGATCTCTGCTGTGGGTTCATAGAGTCTTGGTTTAGAGCTGAATGCGACAGTCTGAGTCTCATTGACCACGTAGTAGCAGGAAACAGTCTGTCTATAGGAGAAAAATACACTGAAGGTGTTGCCGCCTCACTAGACAGTATGTCAGAATAAAAGATTGGACGAGTCCCTCTACCTGTACTCTGGATCAATTGGCGATGTGTTGGCTACTCCTTTGTCGTTGTAATACAGGCCAATCTCATTTTCATACAGCATGTAGTGGTCAAAGAACTAAAATAAAAAAGTGAGGCATTAGAATGTTTAGCAAAATAATTTGTAGATTTGAAGTGAACCAACACTTACTGTTCTAGTGGTTCCACAGGAATCGACACTGAAAGAGAAATATGCAGAGCGATCTTCACTGAACACCGGTTTGCAGGACTGGTCCTTTAGAGTCAGCCTACTTGGGTTGAGATTGGGCACAGATTCCACCTTCACAGCGATAGCAGTTATGGTTCCATTGGGGTAGCATGCTGAGGATAGTGGTAAAGTTGAAGAAAATGTCCTACAATCCCAATTAGCAGAAATACTGCAATATTGATGTCTTACTGGTCGTTATGAAGGGGAAGGTGCAGGCCAGGTAGAAATCAGAAAGCACCCAGTGGTTGATGGGATCCAACAGAAGCAAGTCAACTCGGGTTCTGACTGAATCTGAGGTTATCAGCTGTAAGACAAAAAAGGGAAGTTATCCAGTGCAGCAAATTTATGAGATTTTATAGTTTGACATACCTCAAACGCTGTGTCCTTGGCAGTGTATGGCAGTACGAGGCTAAAGTGTGTGCCGTTTCCTTGGAAATTGTATTCGTCAGCTATCTCAGGTGTCAGCTCTCGAGGGCCAATCATGGCCTTGAAATTGTGGCCTTGACTTCCGTATTTCACACCGATGTAAAACTGGTTCTGGTCACAGGTGCCAGTGATGGTGGGTAGCTCTAAAAGCAGAGAAACATTAAACTGAGCAACTTTCTCTGGGGTTAAGGAGAGACACCCAATATTAGTTGAAATGTTCTCCCCATTGGATCAAAGCAATCAACTAGATACCATGAAAAGTAAAAGCATGATAGCTCACCAACATCCTGATGAGATGACTGCAACTCAACTGGGTGGGCAAATGGAATTTCTTCAGGCAGGATGATAAACCCAAAGATCAGAGGGAGGAGGTAGGTTGTAACCAAGCGGTCAGGATTCTGCAGATATAAACAGCTCAGTTATGTCTTTGAAATACTGGCATGCAGAGCAAATAAGCTGGCACGGAGTGGCATTCTGCATTTATAATTTCACATACACGTTTCAGAACTACATCCGAATCGAAGGGTACTAAAAGAGAGAAGCTCTTGGTTCCATTGGAGTGGTTGTGCTCCTGGATGGTGAAGCCTCTGGCATTGCTCTCCTCAACAGTGAGAATTCCAGTGGAGAAGGTGATGTTCTTCAGCACCACATCATGAAGAAAGGTGCCCAAGATAACGCTGAACACCCGGGCCTCGGGAGCAGTATCTGAGAAACAGAAAGCAACACGTTAATAGCCTTCTCCTCGAGCCTGAGATTCTGGTGTCTGCTGGAAAATGTGACTTACTTTCTTGGAAGTGGGGAGGATGAGGTATAAGAGGGGTGGTAATGGGGAACAAAACCTTGTATCTGGTATCATCTTGGGTGTCAGTGGTTCTCCACAGTACCTCAAGCATGGGCTCCACAATGTAGGTGATGTGGTACTGGTAATCTGGGGCATGGCTCTGCAATTATTCATGACATTTTAATAAAACATGCAAAGACTAGTGACTCTTGCATTTCTAATGTAGAAGACTTCCCCAACCTTGAAGTGACCATCAGGCGAGCCCACTGGGATCTCAATGACGATGTGATTGTGTGTGGTGGACAGTGTGTATCCCCGTGAGGCCATCTGAGATCCATCAAGCCTCTTCCCGTTGATGCCCATGTGCATTTCTAGGACTTCAAAGTTGCCATCCAACAGCGGTGTCACACGGCGAGGTACGTGCCAAGAGATTACATCGTTGTTGAAGAGGACGCCACCTGTTGATAAAGCAACTGTTGACGCAACTGTGCGACAACTAAATGTTAACCGTGTCCATCCACTCTAGACTTACCCGTGGGACAAGCAGCTGCCAGGTTCACCACATTCAGACCATGCAGTGCCTGATAGTAGGCGCTCACCCTGAAAACTTCCATGGGGACTCCACCCACCTAAAAGATGTCAGGTTTAATGTCATGCTTTTAATGGCAAGTAAAATGCAAAACACTGGAGATGAGTGTTCCTTACCTCCTCCGAATAAGTCTCTGCTGTATTGTACGGGGATCGCATAACCAGACGGGTCGAGGTCACCATGGCACCATAGCCGGCTTGTTCAGCCTCCCTAAGCATCATTGACACTGGTTCTGGGGTGTAGAATGTCAACTTCCAGATACCATGTGCTGCCCCAGAGGCCTATAGGGAAGAATGAATAATTTCCTCCATTTGCAATAACAAAGGGTGCAGGTTGAAAAGCAAGTCCACTGCAACAGAGGAATTTTAAACACATACATCAGGAATGGCGTTGATCTTTTTAACATCTTGAGCCTGTCCCTTTGCTTCAGGAGTAGCAATGTGGTTTGACACCTAAAAACAAGAAATGGTGGCTTAATAGTTTGTTAAGACACTAGTTGGTAGAACCATTAATGTAAAGCGACCTACTTCCATGTAGTTCCTGTCGCAGAGAATCTCTCTAGAGGCCCACTGAGTGTAGCTGCAAGTCTGCATCACATCATGGGTAACCACATCTGATTGACTCTGGCCATACATTTGGATCCTTAAGCCAACATTAAATGTCTGATCGTCCTTCAAATGTAATGCATTAAATGAGAAGAATTTTGTCATTAGTGGAGTCAAGCAATTTGTTTAAGTAATTAATGAAAAAAGGCAAACATTTCCAGCCTCTTTTGTCCATTTTTAAATTGCTTAGTGTCATGATATTTTAAAACTTCTTTTTGTAGTAGTATTTACAGACCAAACAATTAATTTGAGATATAATTGGCCCCATTTTTCCTCACTGGTGAATTATATTAAAAAGTCATCTAATAAATTGAGCTCAAACACACTTTGTTGTCCACATAGCAGCCCAGCAGAGAAGAGTAGATTCTGGTGTTACCCCACGGGTCGGACTCCATGCTGTATCCACACTGAGCAGCCAAGCTGGGTGTTAACACAATGTGCTGGGTGCCATCTGGGGGGGGGGGGGGGGGGGGGGGAAGACAACCATGACAGGATTTTACTTTCCTAGTAATGAGCCAATCATGCTCATTAGCAGATTTTATACTCACTGATGGCTTCAACCTCAAGCTCGTTCCCCACTGCTAAGGCCTTGTCCAATGAAAGCCTCATTAGATTACCCACACAGTCTGACCGTAAACCACTGTCTGTTAAAAGAACAGGCTTGTGAGGAAGTGTAAACTTTCTTTAGAACAGTGGTAAACTAATTTGGTTTGAATTCAGGCTTACGTGACTGAGAATTGAGCTTCATATTTGGCCTTGCTTGACCCAAGAGGATTACTGCAGCCATCAAGTTCCATAACAAACTTGAACAAGTAAAACACATAGTTTAGATGCATTAAGTGTGCAGCTAGCAGTCTTTGAAACAAAGAAAGAAAATTAACTTACATGTTCCCAAGCCTCCACATGTTGCAGTCTGAGCGCAGCCAAACAAAAGAACTAGAGGACTCAAACCACTATCAGAGTTTGGCACTGAACAACCAGCACACCTGAAAACAGATAAACTCTGAAGAGAAGTGACTGATTGCCTCACTGATCCCTCACCAGCTGTTTTATACCCAAGGGACCCGTACCAGGTGATCTTCCTTCTTGTGTTGCCTGTAGTTCATGCAACATAGATTTCTTTGTTGACTCAACTATATGTATGTGCTGCTCCTGCAAAAATGCATAAGGAACCCCAAGCAGCAAACAAAGACCGCCCACCGCCTACAATGCCATGTGCCACAAGAAACGTAATTTTGGATCAGGAGTTCTTAAGGTAAGAACAAACAATTACCTTTCTTGTGTTGGGGTTGGCTAAATGGAGAGCAGGGCTGCCTTTCAATCAGAGGGTTGGTGGTTCGATCCCCAGCTTCTCCTCATGTCAATGTGTCCTTGAGCAAGACACTTGACCCCAAAATTGCTCCTGTACGTTGTGCTTACGGTGTATAGATAGATACTGAATTGTAAGTCACTTTGGATTAAAGTGTCTTTTTAAATGTCTGTAATGTAATGTTGAACAGGTAAAATAGATACATGTAACACAGGATTGTCAGAGTAATCTAAGAACACTACTTTGTTTTTGGACAATTTTAGAACTTGTGTAATTTTTAGCTAGGCTACTGTAGTTAATATAGCAAATGGTAGCTAGACAGTGCACATGTTTTTGTCAGCCTGGTATGATCCTACTGAATGAGTATACAGTACAATTTTCATGTATAATTCTCAATAATAAGCTCAGTGGATTTTCCAGCAGAATTTCACAGAATTGTAAGATCATGCAAAGGCTCGAAAGAGTCTGAGCTGGTTGTGAATTCACCACAACGGAGGAACCCATAAAAAGCAGTGAAAAACATGATCTCCAGTAATGAATCTATGTATGATCCAAAACACCCCAGCCTTAATTGAGACACCAGTTTGTGCACTAAAGGTAATGAAAGGGGAGACGCTTATCGTTGCTTCCTGGATGCTCTTTTTTTAAGCCGTTGAACAGGAGGCGAATGGAGGAGTTCCCAAGCAGGCTACACACTGAGGGATTTGCACATCTTAAATGAAACTGAATACCTGCAACAAATGCTTTGATGGAAGAAGGTTGGATTTTTCGGGGTTCAAAACAGTGCACAACAAAAGCACAAATCATAGGAATGTTTACAGGCATGACGGAAACAGATAAAGTTGCGCAGAAAGCAGTGAAATAGGACCATGCAGAATCATACTTTTTTTATTATAGATTTTGCCGGTCCAAGACGGATGTAACGGGATGCCGTTGCAGATTCCCCCAAATCCAACTGACGCTGCGTCAATAAATATTTTGAGAGCGACTGACGTTTCTGTATAGAACCACCAACCATCAAATCATAAATCAGATCTACATCCTTTGTCTAATGCTGTGTTCACACCAAAAGCGGCGTGAATTATTTGTGCGAGTAGATTACACTCTAAATTATTTCACCGTAATTTAACGGTAACTTACTGGCAGCAGGGCCGCTAGTAATTTACTGTTTTTACGGTGCACTACCGCAATTTGCTTTTACAGTATTTTACCGTAAACTGGATCACGGTATGTGATCTTAGGATAACTGGGTTTTACCGTGATTTTACGGTATATGCCGGAATGTTACTGTTTATTTACAAAGTGTAATTCAACCCAATACTTTTGCATTTAATTCCCAATAAATCAAATAATAACAATAAACATTCAATACATAATTGTTGCAGTTTATTAAATGTTCTCAAATAATAAAGGGAAATTTGTATTACATCACAAAACTCACAATGTACTGCATATTTAGAAGAAAACTAATAAAATCATTAATGAACAGCTTAACTAAACTCATTAGCATCAACAGTGTAACACTGAATCAAAATAGAATAGTACAGTGTAATATAACTGCATCATCTTTATAGTTAATTTGAACTGCATGAACTCACACATGAATGAAAACAATAAAGAGAGAGAACACATTGAAAGAGGACTTGACTGCAGCGTCTGGCTGGTATCCTCAATCTGATGACAAGTGACTATAAAACAAACAAAATAAAAAAAATTAGAAACAATGTTCTGAACTTCTGTAAAGTTCCATGACATCCAGGATAAACCCACTTAAAAGAAGCTGTGGGTGTGCAACTGTGGGTTTGCATGTGCCTCACTAATGTTAACAAAGCTAATACAACAATACCATACAGTTTAAATAAACAGACGTGCCTATGTGATGAGCTGATTACGTTAGGTGAAGTAATGAAGCTAAGACAATGGACCACAATGGACTAAACGTTTAACAATAAAATGAGTTTGCTCTGTTTTTAATGTTGTTCCTGGGATAACACACAGCTAACGTTACCGTTAGCGTTAACTCAGCTGTTCATCATCTTGAACATACGTCGGCGATTTATGGTCCCCTCTCCATTTTGGTAATCGCACCATTTGCAGTCCTGCAGTCGGTTGAATAAGAGCACAAATAAACACAAGTTAGGTTACTAACGTTACATCTTAACACTGTAATTAGTGATTAACTTTATTTATGTTAACTTAACTTGCTATGCTGTTAGCTGGCTAACTTTTCTAAGGCTACTTGAGCTCGAGCTAGCTAACGTTACAGAGCTAACGTTAGCTCCACTAATATAAGCAACCTAATGTAACGAAACAGACCAAGTGAAACTTTATCTGAGAT
Source organism: Cebidichthys violaceus (assembly GCF_023349555.1). Taxonomy (NCBI): domain Eukaryota; kingdom Metazoa; phylum Chordata; class Actinopteri; order Perciformes; family Stichaeidae; genus Cebidichthys; species Cebidichthys violaceus. Next base: position 694,904 of record NW_027176962.1, read on the forward strand.
GTTAACAGCTCAATAATCATGAAGACAAAACAATACTGGAGACTTTGAATTTTGGATAAGCGTAACGTTACCTTGGATCCTCGGTTGATCTCCACATGGCTGTTGCTCAGAAGGATGAACTGAAGATGTTGTGTCCAAAGTCACGTTCAGGAGCAGTTGGTCACGTCTTTTCACTCAAAAATGACTTTTAGGCAATGAGCAGTTTGAATAATAAAAATATTCTATCGTCATTACAGACACATTAACCTACAATAGACGGTACGAAGTTAAGGTGGCCCAATAATGAAACCGAAGCACGTTTGGTAATTGACTGCATCCAACACACCCTTCATGACTTCCATTACAAACCAGTTTTTTGAGAAGCAGTGATGCTTGCATTAGATCACTGTCTAATGTGATGCCTAGAAATTTGATCACTTTTTTGGAAGAAAACTTAAACCAGCAGAAAACCTTTAACTAAACCAGTAATTAAATTGACAACGATTTGGATGCTTCAAGCTGCCAAATTGAGACGTCGATAGGTGAAGATGGTTTATTCACTTTTTCACTAGAAAATCCCCGGGTGCGTTGGGGATACCGACTTGGGGTGGCTATCTCCGCAATAGCTGCAAGCATGTATAAATCTAGTTATAGAAATTGCAAACAAAAAAAAAAAAAAAACCCCGCACAAGACACGTTAAGGGCCCAATACCCTGTGAAACGTCTACTCATAACGACAACTGACAAGTCTATTTATCTGTACAGAGAAAGATTAGTGGTACTTTGAGTGCCCCAGTAAGACATTGCCAGGTCTGAAATGGCCAATTTGAACCCATGATCTGGGTAAACTTCGCATTTGACGTCTCTGTAGACTCCAAATGCCTCATTAAACTCTGCCATATTCAGATTTGACAGTTTGGGATCGCTTTCTCTCCTGACAAACGAGACCTCTCCACAGTCAAGTCTGTCTGATACATCAGTTGAACATAGACATTAAACATGTTACCTGCAATCATTTTATTCCTCAGCCAAGGAGAAATTGCAACGGCAGGAAAAGTTTCCCAGAACCCGGACAGTCATCTCGCTAAGGGATGACTGGATGTTTTTGAGAGTAGCCAGGACAGGATCTTCTTTATGGAGATCGGCGAACCAAAGTTCTCTTGTTTTTAAGTTGTGGTGCCAACAGTGAAAGCGAACACATGAGCGATGGTGGCAGGGGTTACGTCAGTTCTGCTTGGATGTACTTTTAGGAGCAACAAGAAAACTATGGCCAGACCTTTAGCTACAAAAAAAAAAAAAAAAAAAAAAACTGAAGGTCTTTGACTTGTGGCAATAGAGTGCTTTGTTAGACATTCCTCAACTATCTTTACCTAGTTATTTGCTGCTGTATTTGTTTTATAGCCCCTTTAGTAATTTTAGTTCGGTGGCAAAAAAAATAAAATACTCTTAAATGAAATTGCCATCTTGAATGTATCACTTTTATAATGCAAGGTTAGACAAAAGAGGACTTCCCAAAGCTTTGCTACAAATTGGGCAAAGAAAAGACTGTACAAAAGTTTAAAGAAAGTAGTTTATTCAGAAGTTTGATCAGATGTTAACACAATAGGCCCAGAGGAGATTTGCCTTTGCTGAATAGAGTCTGTTCCCCTTTGCCCTAGAAAGACAAGACAAGTATAGATCACCAATTGCATAGATTTAGGTGACAAAATGTTTTTCCAGATTACACTTACCCCGTCTTACTCCTTTTATCTCTTGCGGTCTGGAGTAAATCTGCCATGTAGGTTGCACACACTGGCCTCTGCACGAACCATCCAATTGGCTGTTTTCATCACAAATTGCTGCGTCACAGTGGACATAGATCTGCAGACAGAAGGGTTTATTATGCAGGGCTACATGCAGCTGAACCGTGCAATGTGGCCAATACACAATTTGGTTACAACAGTCCCACTTTACCTCGTCTTCCAGAACCGCGTCCTCTTTAGTGAAGGCAAACATCTTTATAGAGAAGCGTTTGATGTGGGATGGGACCAAGACCCTGGCGTCACTCACAACAGGATGGAAAACGGTCACATAGCTATCATCAGGATTCTCACAGCTGGGGAGGGAATAAATCAAACTTCTGAATGTTTTTTGTTAAACCCCATGAAATTTGGATTATGTTTTAGAGATTGTCACAAGTCAACCTGAATTTACAGATTGCTTCAATAATGAGAAAAGCTGAAGTTGGCCTCAAGTTTTATGCTGCTTATTACCTGTCCACAATGATATCCCAGCTAGGCAGAGATGTCTGGTCTTCATCGAGTGTAGCCCAACACTTCTCCACGATGAGCTCCAAATTTGGGTCAGTAGACTCAATCAGCTCCACCTCAAAATACAGGGGCTGCCTGAGATATCTTACAACTGGATAATCTTCTGCTTGGTAGAAGAGATCATATGATGAATCTGGAGGTGAAGAGTCACATTTGAAAAAGGTATAGACCGGACAGATGGCGTACAGTCTTGCAAAAACAAGATCAGGTGTTTAAAAATGCAACTTTACCTTGGGCTAGTCTCATATGCACCATCAGCTGCCCTGAGCCAATCTCTGCTGTGGGTTCATAGAGTCTTGGTTTGGAGCTGAATGCGACAGTCTGAGTCTCATTGACTACATAGTAGCAGGAAACGGTCTGTCTATAGAGAAAAAAAAAAAAAAAAAAAAAAAAAAAAAAAAAAAAAAAAAAAAAAATACACACTGATGGTGTTGCCGTCTCACTAGACAGTATGTCAGAATAAAAGATTGGATGAGTCCCTCTACCTGTACTCTGGATCAATTGGTGATGTGTTGGCTACTCCTTTGTCATTGTAATACAGGCCAATCTCATTTTCATACAGCATGTAGTGGTCAAAGAACTAAAATAAAGTGAGGCATTAGAATGTTTAACAAAATGATATTGTAGATTTTAGGTGAACCAACACTTACTGTTCTAGTGGTTCCACAGGAATCAACACTGAAAGAGAAATATGCAGAGCGATCGTCACTGAACGCCGGTTTGCAGGACTGGTCCTTTAGAGTCAGCCTACTTGGGCTGAGATTGGGCACAGCTTCCACCTTCACAGCGATAGCGGTCATTGTTCCATTGGGGTAGCATGCTGAGGACAGAAGTGGTAAAAGTGAAGAAAATGTCCTACACTCCCAATCAGCAGAAATACTGCAATATTGATGTCTTACTGGTCGTTATGAAGGGGAATGTGCAGGCCAGGTAGAGATCAGAAAGCACCCAGTGGTTGATGGGATCCAACAGAAGCAAGTCAACTCGGATTCTGACTGAATCTGAGGTTATCAGCTGTAAGACAAAAGGGAAGTTATCCAGTGCAGCAAATTTATGAGATTTTATAGTTTGACATACCTCGAACGCTGTGTCCTTGGCAGTGTATGGCAGTACGAGGCTAAAGTGCGTGTCGTTTCCTTGGAAATTATATTCGTCAGCTATCTCAGGTGTCAGCTCTCGAGGGCCAATCATGGCCTTGAAATTGTGGCCTTGACTTCCGTATTTCACACCGATGTAAAACTGGTTCTGGTCACAGGTGCCAGTGATGGTGGGTAGCTCTAAAAGCAGAGAAACATTAAACTGAGCAACTTTCTCTGGGGTTAAGGGGAGACACCCAATATTAGTTGAAATGTTCTCCCCATTCCCCCGTTGGGTCAAAGCAATCAACTAGATACCATGAAAAGCAAAAACATGATGGCTCACCAACATCCTGATGAGCTGCCTGCAAGTCAACTGGGTGGGCAAATGGAATTTCTTCAGGCAGGATGATAAACCCAAAGATCAAAGGGAGGAGGTAGACTGTAACCAAGCGGTCAGGATTCTGCAGATATAAACAGCTCAGTTATGTCTTTGAAATACTGGCATGCAGAGCAAATAAGCTGGCATGGAGTGGCATTTTGCATTTATAATTTCACATACACGTTTCAGAACTACATCTGAATCGAAGGGTACTAAAAGAGAGAAGCTCTTTGTTCCATTGGAGTGGTTGTGCTCCTGGATGGTGAAGCCTCTGGCATTGCTCTCCTCAACAGTGAGAATTCCAGTGGAGAAGGTGATGTTCTTCAGCACCACATCATGAAGAAAGGTGCCCAAGATAATGCTGAACACCCGGGCCTCGGGAGCAGTATCTGAGAAACAGAAAACATGTTAATAGCCTTCTCCTCAAGGCTGAGATTCTGTTGTCTGCTGGAAAATGTGACTTACTTTCTTGGAAGTGGGGAGGTTGAGGCATAAGAGGGGTGGTAATGGGGAACAAAACCTTGTATTTGGTATCATCTTGGGTGTCAGTGGTTCTCCACAGTACCTCAAGCATGGGCTCCACAATGTAGGCGATGTGGTACTGGTAATCTGGGGCATGGCTCTGCAATTAATCATGACATTTTAATAAAACATGCAAAGACTAGTGACTCTTGCATTTCTAATGTAGAAGACTTTCCAACCTTGAAGTGACCATCAGGCGAGCCCACTGGAATCTCAATAACGATGTGATGGTGTGTGGTGGACAGTGTGTATCCCCGTGCGGCCATCTGAGATCCATCAAGCCTCTTCCCGTTGATGCCCATGTGCATTTCTAGGACTTCAAAGTTGCCATCCAACAGCGGTGTCACACGGCGAGGTACGTGCCAAGAGATTACATCGTTGATGAAGAGGACGCCACCTGTTGATCAAGCAACTGTTGACGCAACTGTGCAACAACTAAATGTTAACCGTGTCCATCCACTCGAGACTTACCTGTGGGACAAGCAGCTGCCAGGTTCACCACATTCAGACCATGCAGTGCCTGATAGTAGGCGCTCACCCTGAAAACTTCCATGGGGACTCCACCCACCTAAAAGATGTCAGGTTTAATGTCATGCTTTTAATGGCAAGTAAAATGCAAAACACTGGAGATGAGTGTTCCTTACCTCCTCCGAATAAGTCTCTGCTGTATTGTACGGGGATCGCATAACCAGACGGGTCAAGGTCACCATGGCACCATAGCCGGCTTGTTCAGCCTCCCTAAGCATCATTGACACTGGTTCTGGGGTGTAGAATGTCAACTTCCAGATACCATGTGCTGCCCCATAGGCCTATAGGGAAGGGAAGAATGAATAATTTCCTCCATTTGAGATAACAAAGGGTGCAGGTTGAAAAGCAAGTCCACTGCAACAGAGGAATTTTAACACATACATCAGGAATGGCGTCGATCTCTTTAACATCTTGAGCCTGTCCCTTTGCTTCAGTAGTAGCAATGTGGTTTGACACCTAAAAACAAGAAATGGTGGCTTAATAGTTTAAGACACTAGTTGGTAGAACCATTAATGTAAAGCGACCTACTTCCATGTAGTTCCTGTCACAGAGAATCTCTCTAGAGGCCCACTGAGTGTAGCTGCAAGTCGGCATCACATCATGGGTAACCACATCTGATTGACTCTGGCCATACATTCGGATCCTTAAGCCAATATTAAATGTCTGATCGTCCTACAAATGCAATGCATGAAAAATAATTTTGGCATTAGTTGAGTTAAGAGCTGAAATCAAGCAATTTGTTTAAATAATGAATAAAGGCAAACATTTCCAACCACTTGTCCATTTTTAAATTACCGAGTGTTAAGATATTTTAAAACTTCATTTTTTAACATTTAAAAAAAAAAAAATAAAAAAATGTTTGGTCTGTAAGAGAGATAATTGGCAGATGAATTTAGCCCTGAAATCACATTACAAACACTTCGTACCCTATAAAATGCATGCAGAGGAAAGGGGGAAAATACTGACAATTGCAGTTAAAATATGGGAGGTTTGATTAAAGTTTTTCAGAAACGCACAAACAATAGTTGAGAAATTAAGAACCATGTGACCCACACAATGTTTTTCTCACTGGTGAATTATATTAAAATGTCATCTAATAAATTGAGCTCAAACACACTTTGTTGTCCACGTAGCAGCCCAGCAGAGACGAGTAGATTCTGGTGTTACCCCACGGGTCGGACTCCATGCTGTATCCACACTGAGCAGCCAAGCTGGGTGTTAACACAATGTGCTGGGTACCATCTGGGGGGGGAGAAAGAAAGACAACCATGACAGGACTTTACTTTCCTAGTGATGAGCCAATCATGTTCATTAGCAGATTTGATACTCACTGATGGCTTCAACCTCAAGCTCGTTCCCCACTGCTAAGGCCTTGTCCAATGAAAGCCTCATTAGATTACCCACACAGTCTGACCGTAAACCACTGCCTGTTAAAAGAACAGGCTTGTGAGGAAGTGTAAACTTTCTTTAGAACAGTGGTAAACTAATTTGGTTTGAATTCAGGCTTACTTGACTGAGAATTGAGCTTCATATTTGGCCTTGCTTGACCCAAGAGGATTACTGCAGCCATCAAGTTCCATAACAAACTTGAACAAGTAAAACACATAGTTTAGATACATTAAGTGTGCAGCTAGCAGTCTTTGAAACAAAGAAAGAAAATTAACTTACATGTTCCCAAGCCTCCACATGTTGCAGTCTGAGTGCAGCCAAACAAAAGAACTAGAGGACTCAAACCACTATCAGAGCTTGGCACTGAACACCCAGCACACCAGGCAACAAACCAACTGACTACCTTAGTGTTCCATCACCAGCTGTTTTATACATCAGTAAATGACAATACACAGGTGAGACCAATTGGTGATTCTCTACCCAACAACTCACATGCAGCGAGAGAGCTTGATGTATGTTTTATGAAGACTGGAAAATCTTAATATATGCATACACATGAATCGGTAGTGTGATAAAAAAAAAGATATTTATTGTTCACTGATTACTAACATATACATTTGAGTTTGGCATCAGAAATATATTTTAATTATTCAAGAGATCCACAGTGTCAAAAGAGGGCGACTATCTTTCCGTAAAACCATATTTTTAGACAGAAATTGAAGACACAAAACATGTTTTTCCTTTGCAGCTGAGAGACGTATAATCTTTAATGCATGCAAACAGTTGATTAAGGTTTGTTTATCGTCACAAACCTCCTCCCAGTGTGTTCAAGATGGGGCAATAACATTTATTACCGACAGTAAAACCCAAGCTCATCTTTTCACCTGGTGCGCCTGGGTCGATAAGTCTGCGCGGTCCACTCACAGAATTATACAATAATAATGCTTTAATTTATGAGGCCATTACATTTTCTCCAACTGGAAGAATCTCGAGTTCATCAGAAAAGGAATTATCAGTGCTCTAACATGTGTTCAAACTACAAATGTTTTTGCAGCAAATGGTTTGATTTATAGTGGTGTCATTGCTTGTTCATGTTTATATTCATGCTGATATCTTTTAAAACATTTTTTTATTCCTATCCAGATCAAATAACAATAACATGTTATATGATAACTGTACATACATATATATTATGGTGGAAAATAAGTATTTGGTCAATAACAAAAGTTCATCTCAATACTTTGTTATAACCCTTTGTTGGCAATGACAGAGGTCAAACGTTTTCTGTAAGTCTTCACAAGGTTTTCACACACTGTTGCTGGTATTTTGGCCCATTCCTCCATGCAGATCTCCTCTAGAGCAGTGATGTTTTGGGGCTGTCGCTGGGCAACACGGACTTTCAACTCCCTCCAAAGATTTTCTATGGGGTTGAGATCTGGAGACTGGCTAGGCCACTCCAGGACCTTGAAATGCTTCTTGCGAAGCACACGGATCAGTCGTCCTGGTCCCTTTGCAGAAAAACAGCCCCAAAGCATGATGTTTCCACCCCCATGCTTCACAGTAGGTATGGTGTTCTTTGGATGCAACTCAGCATTCTTTCTCCTCCAAACACGACTAGTTGAGTTTTTAACCAAAAAGTTCTATTTTGGTTTCATCTGACATTCTCCCAATCCTCTTCTGGATCATCCATATGCTCTCTAGCAAACTTCAGAGGGGCCTGGACATGTACTGGCTTGAGCAGGGGGACATGTCTGGCACTGCAGGATTTGAGTCCCTGGCGGCGTAGTGTGTTACTGATGGTAGCCTTTGTTACTTTGGTCCCAGCTCTCTGCAGGTCATTCACTAGGTCCCCCCGTGTGGTTCTGGGATTTTTGCTCACCGTTCTTGTGATCATTTTGACCCCACGGGGTGAGATCTTGCGTGGAGCCCCAGATCGAGGGACATTATCAGTGGTCTTGTATGTCTTCCATTTTCTAATAATTGCTCCCACAGTTGATTTCTTCACACCAAGCTGCTTACCTATTGCAGATTCAGTCTTCCCAGCCTGGTGCAGGTCTACAATTTTGTTTCTGGTGTCCTTTGACAGCTCTTTGGTCTTGGCCATAGTGGAGTTTGGAGTGTGACTGTTTGAGGTTGTGGACAGGTGTCTTTTATACTGATAAGGAGTTCAAAGAGGTGCCATTAATACAGGTAACGAGTGGAGGACAGAGGAGCCGCTTAAAGGAGAAGTTACAGGTCTGTGAAAGCCAGAAATCTTGTTTGTTTGTAGGTGACCAAATACTTATTTTACAGAGGAATTTACCAATTAATTCATGAAAAATCCTACAATGTGATTTCCTGGATTCTTTCCCCCCATTCTGTCTCTCATAGTTGAAGTGTACCTATGATGAAAATTACAGGCCTCTCTCATCTTTTTAAGTGGGAGAACTTGCACAATTGGTGGCTGACTTTTTTTCCCCACTGTAAACAATTTAAGGATATATGAAATATGTACTAGTAGTTTATGAAGCTGTCAGTATCCCCTTTGTATCTTGTGCTGCTGGTCCAGAAGTGTCTGTTGCAGGCTCACTTTGGCATCTTCAAAATCTGGATTGAGCTTTAATGCTCGCTGGAAGTCACTCTTGGCATCGTCGAAAAAACCTGTAAGATAGTAAAAAAAGTACATACATAATACGTTTATTTGCAATGGACTGCCTAGCTGGCTTGTTAAGAGTCATCAGTTTTATTTAGTGGGCAGCATGAGCACGAGCGCTATCAGCGAGCACACTGCTCCACCTAGAGCTTTAAAAAGGAAAGGACACACCAGACTCACTCAACAGCTACAGCATCAACCCACCTATTGTTGTGAATATGACTATTGAATTTCAGATTGAATCTTATATCTGATCTGTACCAAAAGACAGCTTGTTGAGTATTGTGCAAAAAGGGACAACAGGAAGCTTGTGGAAAGACTTATTTGATGAAGGAAGCTTAGATATATATTCTGAGCCACTGTTGTGTTTTTTTTCATTGGTTTGATCACGCTGATCAAACCAGTCCCACATGCTTTATGGAAACATCTGCATTTTGCTTCTTATTTTCTTCTTTTTTTTGGTATAAAATCTGGTATGGATTGTGTGAGTCTTTGCACCCATAGATATAGATTCATCCTTGAATACATTTTTAATTAAATTTGGACTAATGAAACAAAAGGACACAATATTATAACACATCCTAAATTTGACATTTATTTTGAAACAGACCGGAAGTCGCAAATGTTGCTCTCTCTCTCTCTCAAGCTTGATGAAAGCAGCACAGCTGTTGTCTAACAACAAACAGCGTGCCTCGTTATTGTGACCCTTACCTAGTCTATAGCGGATGAGTCCTCTGTTGTAGAAAGGTACTTCATACTGGTCGTCAGTCTCTATTGCGGAAGTGAAGTCCTCTACTGCTTCATTAAAATCCACCCGGAGGTACTTTATCTGTCCGCGGTTGTTATAAGCACTGGCCAAACGACTAGCTTCACAGCCCCTGTGGAAATATGACACCGTTAAACATGGACCATTCAACAATTGACGCAATGAAATGACAGCGAAGAGAGAGAAACCAAATTAAAGTCAGCAACAGTTAGCAAACACCGGGTCACAGACGTTAACGGATAACAGAATATGGTGTAACACTAGTTCGACTAAAGCGGCGGACTGTTAGCTCGTTTTACTTCTCCAGGACGGAACAAACAGTACCTGAACTGTGCGCAGCACGAGATAAACTTCGTGTAAAGTTCTTCTGCCCGTTTGAAATTCTGTTTTTTAAACTCAGAGTGAGCATATTCAAGTGTTTGGGGATTATCTTCCTCCATAGGTTTTAAAGGGTTTTTTTTTTTACGTGCTTTTCCGACTACGGATATGACGTCACAAAATACAACCTCCAATCAGTTTCAGCGGGTCGCAAGTGGGCGTGACTTGCAATTAATAGCGTAAAATTGAATAGGAAATACTGTATTTCCCTTTGCATTTCATATGATTTATAACTATGATTTTACTAACTTATAGCATATTACATATTATCAATACAACAACAAGATGTCCCTTTCCCTGCTGTTTTTTTTGTAATATTGTGACATAGATGCGCCTTTCTCCCAATCACCTCCCATTAGTCGTATATTGTTTGACCTATTGTGCACAAAAAGAGATGTATGAATATTATTTCTCATTAAATAACCCAAATGATATGTAGTGATTGAAATCCAGGCCATACGGGACCATAGAATCTGAAATCAACAGGTAACAGCAGGTGGCACTCTTGACTCAGATCTCCTTAAAACAGTCAATGAAGACTTCAGTGCAAGTTATATTAAAACTAGTTCAAATTATATACGCATGCAATTTGAACACAGATCCCAGTCTCTAACTGAAACAGTATTATTCTAACAGTGCAGCAATGGTGGTGTTTTTCATTTTAAAGCCAGGGATGTGACCCTAACAGAAACAAACATCTGTCACACCAGTCTCATTGCAGTGTGGACACTCGCTGCAGTAAATACACAGCAAGGAGGGAACCCATAAGAAAACGGGTGAGAAATTCTCAGACCAATCTCCCAGGTGAGGATGTCAACTGCCCTGGTGAAAAAGGCCACCTTAAGGAAGCAGAGGTCGCTCAGTAGCCGTGCATTTTCCTTTTGCGGCCCATTAATCTCCAGACTGTGTGGACGAGTTGAAACAGATCAAACGGAGACCACTTTGACCCAGAGGAAGAAGATGCAGGCCGCTGGCTGTAGACACTCCTGAGAAAATGGCAATAACGTGCAACTGTAGGCCATTTCATCACATGAAGCGAGAGGTTTCTGCAACCCACAACCACGAAGCCCAAGAAGTCACAAACTATACAACACTGAGGAAGTAGACGTCTAACAAGACTCGAGTGCTTTCTATTGCACTCAGATTACCTGTTGCACTGCGGTCGTCAGCAGCTGTCAGATTTGTTTATTTGAGGCCACCTAAAACATCATGAAGCTATGGAAAGTCTTAAACAGCCTATTTTGAAAATGGCAGCCTGAAGCAAAGACTTGGATTACCTCCTTACTTCATGTGTGGCTGGTAGAATATGGCAACAAAAGAACAAAACAAAAGAAATGATGGTAAAGATCCATATAAAACGGATTTGACAAGGTCCACTCACCAGCTTTTTTTTTTTCAGATCTTGCAACCACACACAGGTGGAGTTGGTGATTACAGTATATTTCCAAGTCCTGGAATAGACTCAATACTCAGTACATGCTCAATGAAAAAACTTATCTGAAACAGAATATTTAAAATATTAAAATGTGTTCAGGCTCTCAAAGTTCTCTAGATATACATGTATTAAAAACTATATTTTTCTATCAATTTGCAAGTGAAACAAAATGAAACAGCAAAAAAAATATTTAAAAATCAATATTAAGTACAGTTATTTCGAGGACATACGGTTCAACGTTTTCTCCCACATATGTATCTGCTTTAGTAAACACAGTTATTTAGTTTAATTCCTTTTGTCCGTTTTCTTATACTGTTGTACCTTTTGATAATATAATAGCCCTGTTCTACTTTAGCATTAGTGTCATCATATCATAATTATTCCATCCTTAGTAACTCCATAGTGGTGTGGTATGATATGAGAGTGGTATGAATCTTCTCATCTTGGCAAGAAAGCCAGTGAGTGTATTTCCCACAATGCCCGACTATTCCTTTAGTACAGACTATCCTACAGCGAGGGAATAATAAATGTTAATGCCACGAATTCACTTGTTGCCACATGTGGTTATTTTAAACATCCTCAGTCCATCTCTCAGCTTAGAGGACCGTTAGATCGTTCATTAGGTTACGTGACCTTTACAAAACGTAACCATCAATGAAACAGAACGCCGCTCGACTGTTTTCCGAGAAAATTCAAGTTTGTCCTCAACTTTGCACCAAGTTCTACATGTTTTTTCCGCGTCTCGTCGGTATGTGAGTCCCATTCATCTTCTTCCCCCGAAACGCCGGTGGGCTCACCTCCCTGACCGCTCGTGTGTGTGGTAGCCATGAAAACCACTAAAATAGCGGACAAACACAAAACAGCTGTTTGGTTAAAGGAAGGAGGGAGAGGATCCAAACCAGACTAGAGGTAAACGTTGGCGTGTTGACTCTTCGCCTCACTCAGACAGAGCAGACAGAGAAGCTCTGTTGTCGGCCTCCTTCCAGAGGTTACATGATGACCCCTGACTGTTGTTTTGGCAACACTGAAGGTGTAAAAAAACACATGATGATGATAACAGGGTACACAAACAGATGGTGGTGTAAGAGAGATGTTATTGTCCAAAAATGATTTATCAACTCAGGTTACTTGAATCAATAGCTCTACTCGGTCACGGGACAGTTGTGGACTTTATTCCAGCTTTATTTTGAGTGTTTAGTGGCTGAACGTCTGTTTCTTTAGGGTTAGGGAGCGATCTTCCCTTGACCTCAGATCTCAGAGCGCTTTGACTGTTTTTCGCGGAGCCAGAGTAAATTATAACACGTAGTTAATAGAAATGTGAGCGCTTGTCCATGTTTACCTTTCTATATTGACATAGAAATACATGTGGCACTGAAATGTACAGTTATACAACATATACTGATATAAAGGCTCTTTTGTATCCACAGAAAAGCATTTTAGAGTGATGATTCTGCCCTTTTTAAAGGGCATTTAAGGGAATTTGACTTGAGTTATTAGAACTCATCATAAGTCAAAATAATGTTTTTTTGTCCTCATATGAAAATCCACAATGCTTGTAAGTAGAGAAATGTATCATTAGCCTTTTAAAAACATAATAGAAGTAAGATTCAAGTTACAATCCTTCAAACTTTCATCAAACTATCGGCACTTTTTTAAGCAACAGCCATTCCATGTATTCTGTCACTGCCAGTGGCGGACCCCGCCAATCCCATGCTGGCTATAATTTGCTGGGATGTAATCCAGCCTTATTTTATTTCACTATTATCAGCTTCACTGTTAAGCCTCGAAATATTATGTTCAAACATAACATTCATGAAGTTTTCAGCATCACCTCCAGTTAAGAATTCAAAAAGACGACGGCGTGACAACAACCTCCTTTGCGATTATTTTATTGTGTGATTTGTCTGCTGGGTTACATCTATGATTCATAGCAAACATTATATGTCATCTGATAACATTCACAGACACAAAGGATTAACATTTATTATGCATGGAACATAATACAAATTGTAACAATACCTCAACTGTTGTAACAGATTATACAATAAAGAAAATATGCAAAAGTATCTAATGTAGGAAAGAATTTACTGGTTGTAAAAAAAAAAAAAAAGATTCTATTAAAATACGTAACTAATTAAATCCAGTTTGATGTTTTCATAAAAACTACTATATACAATATGCAACTTTGTACAAAAAGGATGCAAAACATACTTCATACAGTTCAGGAGAAACAATGGAAATAATACTTGTTCTCTTCGGTTATTATACGTCACACTACGTTCACGTAAGTGTTGAGAGAAAATAGTTTGAGTAGCTTTAACTAGCAGCTTCAAAACATTGCATTTAATGCCCACATCCAACTGTAGACATTGTGCCTCAACAGTGCACTACAGTCGGTAACTCGAGGAATATCGGTTGATGAATCACAGCTTGACGCGATCTGTGGTTGAAATCCGTACAGCGGTTATGGGAGGATGGATGACAGGAAACACATGTCCGTGTCCAGGAAGTAAGCCAGCGAGCTGTCTCTGCAGAAAGTAAATAAACAAAAGAGGTCAGACTGTGTGGAGGGGTCGGAGGCTTTTACCACAAATCTCCCCCAGAAAAAAAAAAAAAGCTGTCAATACCTGCCACTGCGTCCAGCTTCAGGCACGACCCAGCATGTTCTCCAGACGCTCGATTCTCCCAGAGACGTCGACTAGTGAGATCGGTCAAGAAAACTCTTTTGAAAACACATTTACAGACACGATTAAACGATGAAAACACCCTGCTAAATGATATTACAATTACAATGCCAACAGGTAGAATATAATCAGCTTTCATTTCAGAGAATGTGTCAAACAAAAAGTCTTTCATCTGAATCAACAGGAAGGATATTCTTGGCTGTGAGCTGCTGGATGGCAGCCTGCGTCTGCTTCTGGAAAGCCAGTCTGGCTTCACATTTACAGGGATCCTCCACCACCACCACCGCCTTCACCTCTTCTCCTGGAGAAAGTACATTTCACATCAGTGCAGCAGATCATGTAGAGAGTGAAAAAGCACACTAAACAACACCCGCACTCTACCTTTTTTTTTTTTTTTTTTTTCAACTGGGCTGCAGTTCATTGCTTGAAAGTACACTTTCCAAAAATATCCCACAGTATTAACTTACCATTACCTTTGCCAAAACTGTAATGCCATAATAGCGAATAAATTCTAGAATATTACCCGATAATTGTCCAACAAATGCTACGGTCAACAGTGAATTACAGAGTCAGGAATTAAGCCCCAGTTGGTTGTGATGTTGTGAAGCGCTGCTTCGAAGCCAAACACATTCTGCACATTGCTTTGAAAGATTTTACACACAGACTTTTAGCAGCATTAATATCACAGCAAAAAAAAAAAAAAAAAAGCCACATTTTTTTGTATCCACACAGTATGTTCTTACGTTTCGGGGAACATGTTTTCTTGTCTGCATTCAAGATATAACCATTCCGGCACTGGCAGTAATACGAGGCATTGCTGTTGACACATATGTGTTCGCAGTCATGTCCCATGGCACAGGGGTCCAGACCTGGAATAAGCCGGGATTAAGGGATGGCGCTGTCAAGATGGCAGCATGGGTACAGTTTCATGCAGTATGCTATTAGTAGGTGTCCTGTGATAGGTAAGGTATCCAGATAAACCAGATCCATCAAACCAGTGTATGGTTATCAGTATCTCCTTCTACTGTTGACAAAAGTAAAATAAAGTATTTTTTTTTACTGTTACAGTTCAATCTGATTCAATTTCCGATATTGTTTTTGCTTGTACTGGTTAAAAAAAAAGAAGTAATATTTGCACGCTTTTCTTGTGTTTGTACTTGACCACATGACATTTGTGTTGGAAAACTTGATCCATTCATACACCTTCACCACATCTCAGCCAAGATCGTTCACTGTGTGTTGGACAACACAGGTAAAAATCACAGAACCCTGAAGTACAACAGTGATGACAGTGAAGTTACATGGACACATTATCTCATTAGCTACGGGGGGGGGGGGGGCAAGACACACATCGGACAAAAACATGGGGACAAATTCAGGTTTACAGCCGAGCCTCATTTGATCAAATCTTTGAAGTTCTTGTACAATCTAAAACTCGCCATTCAAATGAATTATTCTGATCAGTAAATTGCTTTAGATTGTTGCCATTTTCACAAATTTTTATACATGATTATATTTAAGTGTATATTTCAATCATTATTCCATCAGTTCTTTTGAAAAAAGGAGGTTTGACTGTGTATTTAAATAATTTCACATACAAACGGATACATTCAAAGCAATCGCCACAATGATGCTTTGACTACGAACCATTTTCTAAAGATCACCATTTACTTTTTTTTTTGCTTTTAAATAGAGAAGCTGAAAGTTTAGGGCTGCACAGCCCCAAGACTTTACACAGGTTTAACTTGGCGACTACAAGCAGGTTCTAGTACCGACATCTGCAGTCCATGTGGGGGTTGAGAGCATCTGGTATTTTCCCTTATGACTTCACAGTTTATATTTCCCCAATAACACGGTAAATGATCCACAAACTGCAACAAAACCCCCTTTAGACTGTAGGTGCCGCTTACTGAGGAACTAGAACCTGGGTTAATGGTGGGGGAAAAAGGTCTCGCAGGTCTCTTTGTCCTACCGCACAGGGTCTCCCTGAACTTGGAGGTGAGCTTCTCGATAACACCGTAGGTCTCCACGTAGAAGACGTGGTCATCCAGAGGGATGCTGGCCATCTGCTGCAGGGAGCGCATGTCAGCTCGGTCGACCCCGACGGCGTAGATCTCGATGCCTGAGGCCCGAGCGGCGGCAGAGACCTCCTCCACCTGGTCTTGGGGTCTCCCGTCGGTCACAATGATGGCCACCTTGGAGATTTTCCTGGAGCGAGGCCGGGCTCCAGACTCCTCGGTGAAGGCTTCGTTCACTGCGGTCTTGATGGCGAGGCCCGTCATAGTGCCGGCCGCCAAGGGCTCGATGCGGGAGATGGCTTTCTTCATGTCGGGTTTGTTGGAGTGGCTCTTGAGGAGGAACTCAATCTTGACCGTGCTGGCGTAGTTGACCACAGCCACTCTGGTGGCGTCGGAGCCAACGTCCAGCGTGTCGACCATGTCAGCCAGGAATATCTTCACCTTCTCAAACTCACCGGGACGCACACTGCGAGAGCTGTCGATGATAAAGACCAGGTCCAGGGGACGGCTCCTGCACTGAGAGTCCGTCTCTGGTGATCAACCAAAAACCATGGCGGGATTAAGTCCACTTCATACTGAAAACCCAGTTCATTATTCAAAGAAACATTCAAGCTTGTTGGTTAAACTGTCACAGTGAGAGAGAGAAAACACACACACACACAGGACACTTTGGGATACACAACACATGACCCCATGGAGACAAGAAGGAAACTGTTGTGCATCAGTGCAGTGGTACAATGAAAGCTTCTGGTGAAATGATTTAGTATGTCATAAAACATACTGTAGCATTTCAGTCTTTCAACGGTCCATCACAGAATTGGCGGAGGACTTATGCTTTCGTTTCATTTCCATGAATTCAAAGTGACATCACACCTAAAGACTGAGGCAGTGTTAGGAGCCCTGCATGTACAATCACATACACATATGCTGAAGTACATTCTGCACTTCAGCATTAGATGCTCTGTGCTTTTTTTTTTTTAAAAGCACAAATACTGACTGTTTTTACAAAAATATGAACATTTGCTTTCATTTTGTTTTCATAAAGTAAAAGATCTTTTTCCATGCACAAACACATTTCTATTAAATGCTGCGCACACATTTGTTTAAATGCATCTTTACAAAGATAATCCATCCACCTGACAGGTGTGGCTGATTACACAGCATGAGTATAACACAGGTGTGCCTTAGGCTGGTCTCAATGAAAGGCCACTCTAAAATGTTCAGTTTTAGCTTGAAAAAAAAAAAAAAATACATTTATTAGGATTTCACATGACTTTATGAGCAACATAAATGCATTCCTTTTGGCACGCTCCCTCAAAAGTAAAGACACCTGTGGCATCGTGTTGGGGAAACATTTTAGAGCGGCCCTTTATTGTGATCAGCCTACGTCACACCTGTGTAACAGTGATGTTGTTTACTCCACCTCTTGATTATCCACAGCTGTCAGATGGATGGGTGTTCCCGGTAAAGGTGTAGCACACGCTAACTACAACCGACTCAAACTAATTTGTGCAATAAATTTGAGCGAAATGAGTTTTTATTGTGCATAGAAAAAGTCTTAGATCTTTCATTTCAGAAAACAAAAAAGGGTTGCGTTTATATTTTATCAGAGTATATACACATAGAGAAATACTCTAATTAGTGTTAGCTCTGTCTTATGGCCTGCTTTTTCTTTTCTGCCTTAAGTTCCTAGACGTAGTCACAGTCATAAATTCAAATAGGATGAATATTGAAGTGAAAGGAAATGGCAATTCAGTCTAGAACGCTACTTATCTGTCTCCTACCACTAAACGTTATACAAATCAAATGATATCACTTTTTAAATGAGATAACATCTGCTTCCAGTGGTGTTTCTACTCTTATCTTAGAATGAAATGAACAGATCTGACCTGGAAAGCATTGAGGATTTGGTTTGGAAAGCAAACCTGACTGGTAATGTTCTACCTGTCTCCACAGGACTGACGGTGGTGACGAAGCCGCTTTGGGTACTGACCGGTAGCGTCACGGGAGCGCTGGTCTCCGCTGGCGGCGCGGCGGTAACCACCACCGGCAGGCTGGTTGTCACCGGTGCCACCGTGGTTGCTGGCAGAGTCGGCCGCGCTGCTGGCTCTGGTAGAATTGGAGGGACAGTGCGGGGGTGCACTACAGGTGCCGTTGGTACTGTTGGGTCTGACTTATCTGGGCATGGGCCTTTCGATTTGTAAGGGAACGGCCCTTTGAGCCTTTGATGGGGATGTTGAGCTACTGGTGGAGATAGACCTTTGTAAATGTGATGCATGTGTGGCACCACGGGCCCCTTGAATGTGTTGTGATAGGGCTGCATGGCTACGGGGGGCCTGCGGTAAGTCACCGGAGGATATAGAGGGACGGGTCGATACACGACCGCTGGAGGGATCCGTGGTGGCTGGTAGTGGTAGCGATACCCTCCTCTATACGTGAAATCACTTCTGTGAACTACAGGGCCACCAGAAAGGAAAAGTGATAGAGAACATTAGTAGGCTGGAAGTAAAGGAAAGACGTGTAAGTTGACATTGACAAGAACGTTGGAGTGAAATATACAACATCAGACGGACAAATTATTAGTCGAAGCACGAGTGTAAATTCAGCCTCCTGGGTTGTTTACAGCGATTATCTGGTATGACGCTTGTGAAAACACTCCTCACTGATTCCATGCATGTTGTGTTAGATACTGTTGTTATACTACTGGTTACATTACATTTGTGAAAGATGAAATATTTAGCCATACTAGCTTTTAATATTTTATCTTCAAATTTAAAAAAAACCAAAACGACTTAGATTCAAAAAGTCTAAAAGAGATTTAAAAAAAGTCTAATGTGGAACGTAATGCAAGTAAATGTACTCAAGTACTATAGTTAAGTAGCCCTAAGGTACTAGTACTATACTTAAACACTTTCAGTATACACTACTTCTACATCTGAGAGGGAAATATCATACTTTTTACTCCTCTAAATTGACTCGACAATTACAGGTATTAGTTAGGCTAATATAACATTTTACACACCAAACCTATGATGACCATAACCAACTACTACATTAAAATACTGCAAAATATACTGTATACCAATGCAACACTAAACAGGGCTCTTTCTTCTGAGGGGGGCTTTGTAACTCAAGTTCGTCTTTGTAACGCAGGACTTTTACTTGTTTTAGTGTTTTTCAGGTGAAAAAAGTATTCAGCTCTTGTGTCAGTACAACAATATGTAAAAATACTCCATTACATGTAAATAACTTAAAGTAAAAGTAAAAAAGAAGAAAAAATGATGTAATGTAAATTTGTTTTTGTATAATGGACTTTTCGCAAATTCTTAATATTTATCTTAATTTATGTTTTACTTATTTGGGACGAAAGCAGTTGTTGTAACTGTTAACAACTACATGTCCTTATCACTAGGAAGTAACAGTAAAGCAGTAAAGTGGAAACCTTTTTTTTTTGTAAAGCGGTCACAAGTCAAATCTATGGTGATTTTTAGCACTGCTTTGTATCCAATAAGCTTATCATATGCTATTTAAATTTTTTTAAAAAGTCACAAGTAACCACAGCAGTCAAAACAAACTACTGGAGTAAAAAGTACAATAAATCTCATTGAAAAGTAATAAAGTATAAAGTAACCTACCGGTACCTCGCAACTGTACTGAGAATAAATAGTTAATTAAGTTAATTTCTTTCCACCAGAGGTGTTTTTATGCTGATATAATCACTTTTACTTAAGCCAAATGTACTTCATCCACCCCTCTCACCAACTAACCCTAACTGTCTTTCAGAGAAAGTAAAGTTCCGATATAAGTTCCAGTAAAACTCACTTGATGGATTCAGGGTCCTGAACGGAGGTCGCCCATTGTTCCTGGTTTGAGCGTAGCTTTGCGCGGCGATCAGCTGAGGATCCCCCTCACCGAGGTGATATGTGGCCAGAACATCAGACAGCAGCAGCAGCAGCAGCAGCGACAAGAGGGTCCAGAGGAAAGACTTCATCCTTATGTGCACGCAGAGTCCCCCCGGTGGTCTGTCCTGCTCTCAGTCTCAGAGGGTCCTGCTGCGGTCTAACCGCCTCCGCGTATGAGGGGCTCTAAGACCGACGCGTCAAAAAACCTCTGTCCAATCCAGAGGTGTGACACGACCTCCATGACACCGTGAATACGGTACAGAAAATATGCTGTATGTATGCATCGATATGCCCCCCCCCCCACACACTCTGCAACTTCAATTTGCTTTATGATTGTTTATATATAAAAGGTCAAAAGTCCCCAAAACGCACCACTTTACACTCCCAAACTGCTGAATTATTCACTAATAATACAAAATAAAGTATACATTATGAAGGAGTGTGTTAAAGGTACAGTTACACGTTGTTGAATGAGCCTTCAGTACGGTTCAAGCGACAATCTAGTTCATCAATTATGTCATAAAGTCAAATAAAAATGTTAAAGCAATATTGAGAATCCATGCTATGGTGAAAACAGGATTTAATAAAAACCAAATTCAAACCAAAAGCTTCACCATTTGTGTTGCTGCTGCTGAACATTATGCGAGATATTTAAAAAGCTCCACTAAGAGCCTGTTTGGGGCTGAGATTGGGTTTCTACAAAGACTCACGAAGATAAAAAAAGAAATGTTCTGAAACGTTTATTGAAGTCAAATGTATTTCCACTAGGATCAAAATCATATTACCAGTAAAGTAATGGAGAGGTTGTTGATAAGCATGCGACTACTAATGTTCACGAGACTAGCTGTTTGCTCCAGACGCCGGGCGAAAAAGAAGCAGAGAAAAGGATCCATCGTCTCTCTCTCTCTCTCTCTCTCTCTCTCTCTCTCTCTCTCTCTCTCTCTCTCTCTCTCTCTCTCTCTCTCTCTCTCTCAGCTGGGAAACTAGTCACTTGCTTCGCTAACACATCCGGGCAGCAGACAGTGACACAAATGTCAAGGGTGGCGGTGAACTGAACCACAGCAAAGCTAAATAAATAACAGATGAAAAAGTGCTACAGACTCCATTCAACTTCAAATTCGACTGAGATGGAATAGCCTAGATCTTAATAATTAGGGGAGGGAGAGTAACACAATTCAACAATAAGAGCTATAAGAATAAGAGGATTGTCAGAATAGTTTTTTTTTTACACTTCATATATCAATCTATAGATAGGATGGTGCTGGATCGATGATAGCATTTCAAGCAATTGAGTTTTCACATGAATCCCTTTTACTAAGACATAAAAAGGCCAGAGGGGGGAGGGGGGAGGGAGGGTGGCTCTGCTAACCTCTGTTGCTTTTCAAACATCACATTCATTCATTTATTTCACACAGATTTCAGTCTCTCCCACCTTCCTCCTCCTCCTCTCACACCTCCGGGACGCTCTATAGACGCTCTGTAGAAATACAGAGGGTAGAGTTGGACAAACATCGTCAGTGGCCTTACACATACACAGTAGGGGGGGGGGGGGGGGGGGGGGTCAGAAAGTGTTAGTGAGGTAACGTAGGAATGCATATGGTGGTGTGTGTGTGTGTGTGTGTGTGTGTGTGTGTGTGTGTGTGTGGCAACAGGGCTGGTGCTTAAGCAGGCATGTAAGGGGGAGGGGGCTCCTTCTCTGGCATCTTCATTGCCATCTCATAAGTGGGCAGGATGTACTGGAAGAGAACAACAGAAAAGCAAACGTAAAACGACTTAAAGGCCGATACAGATACAGATCGTACTATGGAGGCAGCTGTGTGATGAGACGACATGTCACGAGTCACATCATTTGAGAACCAAGACACAGTTTTTGAAAACTGGAAATGACGAGCTTTAAATTCTGATTCATAAACATTTCTAAATGTAGCCGCCAATTTATGTTTGGTAAACTCTTACGAACAGACGCCGCTGTCCTCACCGCGGTGATGGCATGACACCTGCTGGTGCATGGTGAGCATTACATTGTATCCGATACGGTCAGGTGTGTTTTTTAAAAGACGGGAGATTTCTACTCGTGAAATTCTTAGCGGTCGATCAGGGAGCATTTAGCGGCTGGCATACCTGGGGAGGGGTCTCAAAGGCCGGGTAGACGGCGATCTCTGGCATGTTCCTGTTGTTGATGTACTTGTAGCAGTTCCACACACAGTTGATCAGGTAAGACTGGAACGCAAATACAAGACGGCATTTTGAATTTCACGGTTCGATCGGGCCGTGTGACTCGACAGACCCGTTAACTTTACTTTAAACAGGACAGAGCTCTGCTTAGCTGTGGGAACGCGTCCTTCGCCTTCCGAATCCACCGACATGAAACCAATGAACACGCTCAATAAAGCAGATTTAACTGTACAACTACTAATGTCACCTTGAGGATGATGAGGAAGGCAAAGAAGACCAACACAAAGAGCAGCAGGCAGCTGGAGTCCATAGAGAGGAGGTTGTCCTTGTATGGGAAATCCGGCTGAGGAAGACGAGAAGGTCAGATAATCAACTCAATCCAGCTCACATCACCGTCAACGCTACAACGTTCACCCAATCAGTAACAAGAAGGTAACCTTCATGACTCCTTTTAGGGACTCTGACTTGACAGCAGCTTAGTCTGCAGCTCATTCGCTGTTTTCTCATTTCTCTCCTCACTTTCTATGAAATGTTTTTTCCTCTTGTAGGAGTAAACAAGCATTGTATTTCATAATAAACATGGGAGCGGTAGCGCGATGGATTGAGAATGTCAACAGGATCAAACTGCGTGGGTCTGGTGGGTCTGGTGGTACTAACCAGCTGGTCCAGGTAGTCCTTGATCCTGGGCAGGTAGGTGAGAGAACTGATGGCCACCAGGCAGCTCAGAGCAAAGTCAAACAGCTGATAGCAGAAGAATGGGATGAGCCAGCCGTCACGATGCTGAGGGGGAAAAAAAAAACCTTCATGTTATGAACCACGTCATCGATGAGGCAGATGGTGCTTGAGGTCTACAGGGACCATGTTGCATTTTTCCCGACCTTACATCCGCACCCTTGTCTTAGATTAGCTTTAAAACAGTTCCCAGTAGGGAGGCTCTATGGTAAATTCTACAGTTGGAGGATTCATTCACAGCCTGGGCAGCGAAATAAAACACTACAGTGTTCAATGTTTTAAAAAGTAGAGATGCACCGGTGCCGGTACCGGTCCGATACCGACTCAAACAGCTAAATCGGCCATCGGTGCATCCCTAGTTCAAAGACTCGGATTCTGACATCGGGTTTCTTGGCATAAATGAAAGAGTTTCCTGGACCGACGGCCTTTTTCCCCCTTGGGCTCAGGCTGAGGCTGAGGCTGAGTCATCAGATGTGGTTTGGGGTAAATGAAAAGAGCCTGCCTGACAGAGACAGGGAGTGCTGACATTACATCATCACATCTCACTGGAACGAACACATAGAGACGGTTGAAAATCAGCAACGTGGTCCTTTGACTGGGCTACTATACAACAATCTCTACAGGCATTCTGGGTGTTTTCTATGGAAAAAGTACACTCCTACGTCACTTCATTACGGAGCGAAGTACTGAATATCGTTGGTAGATTACGATCAAACATTGAGGGGATTCAATCGGGACACTACAGCTCTGCATCGCCACACTGGATCCAGGAACGGGTGGGGGGGGGTTCTACTGTTGTCTGGGTGCAAGCGTTTGCTCAGCTAAAGCGTAACTCTCGCACAGACCGCCGGCAGGAATGGAGCGCCGGGCCCGTCGCTGTGCGTCACGCTTTAACCGTGCAGTCATCCCGACTAGCAGCTTAACGCAGGGCCACGTCGGAAAAAAAAAAAAGGCTATCAAACCTGTCCGTCTTGATGCCATCAGGACCGGCCTGTGAGGTAAAGATGACAGGCGGTGAGAACACAGCATGGTGCGCTACACTCCCACCGCGTCAGGGTTCTATTCAACAACCACGACATGTCTTACTTACCTCTGAACTCCGGTGCTATTAATACACAACCTCAAAGCGATGGGTTATTATTATTTTTTTTTTTTTGCATGCACATTCTGGGATTACATATTAGCATAAGAAGCCACGACGGTGCTTTCAAATGAGACGCATGCTGTCAGAAGAGAACTGGGAAAAACGTCCGCTGGGAAGACTTACAGTAATGGCTCCGTACACCATCATGGCACTGATGGTGAGCATCAGCAGAGAGATGGCGAATCCAACACAGGCATTCTCTGCGTGAGGAAAAAGTGAGAATAAATACATAAATCCACCAAGTGATTAAATACAATTTCGGTATTTTTCGCTTTGGCCTCAGTGATCTGCACACAGCGTTAAGAGAAGCGTCTCCAGGGCTTCTCTCCTTCCCGTTAACTCGCTTTTAAAAGGGCAGCTCTGGGGAGCATTGAGCCTCTCTCAGCTGTGTAGCGTCTGTAAATACACAATGAAACTCAGCCGGGGATAATTAAAAGGCCGGCCTTTCATATCCTCTCTTTTCTCCTCTCCATCACTCAGTCTCTCCTTCCTCAAAACTCCTCTGCCTGATGGGCTAGAGAGAAAAAAGGATTCTGGTGAGAGAAGCTACAGCAGCACTGCGGCCCCTGATGACGTTTCTTTGTTATTTAGTAGCTCAAACTGAACAGCTTGAACATCAAATGTATGAAACTGTCAATAGGACTCTCTGGAGCTCGTATTAAAGTTATAGAAAGCTAAATTCACACAGGCTGCTGATTCATTTCATTCTCAAATGAGCCTAGTTTTGGGCTGTCAAATGTCAGAACATTGTGAAAAATCTTCTTAAACCAAAACGTGACGTCTTCAACTTGTCTGAATCAAGTCTAAGCCCAAATATATTATTTTCACATAAGATAAAAAAAGGAGCACAAAATTAGAGAAGCTGCCACCAGAGATTATGTGGAATTTTGTCATTTACTATAATAAACGTAATACATGTAAACCAGCCTAAAAGCCAGAGACCATTTCATCTTTACGTTACTTAAATAACTTCCAAACATGGCCTGGAATAAAAACGAGTGCCGCCTGATGTGTGTGTGTGTGTGTGTGTGTGTGTGTGTGTGTGTGTGGGGAGGGGGGGTCCCAGCCACAACGGTTGTTTCCCTTCCTCTCCAGCTGAGTCACCGTTTCAGAAAAATAAAGAGGCCCCCCCCCCCCCCCTCAAGACAAGTCAACACAACAACCGCCAGCGACGAAGAAGAGCACCTCCCAGCCCTTCACATGTAAATACAAACGGAGGATCAACATCCTTGAGGAAACACTGAGGAACGACACCAGTGACACTAATAACAACGTTCAGTTACACGTTCACAACACAGCAGTGTTCTGTCGTCATCGCGCCTTGTTTCGTTTGCTTTGCAGTCAGTGGGGAGTTGTGCTTCCTGTGGAAGATGAATCACATGTTCAACCTCAGCGTGACGGCAGCTCATCTGTTAACTTCTACATGTTTCAGACGGCCATCTTCACTTGGAGACAAGAGAAATTTAAAAAAAAAGGTGTTTGATGCGTAAATGTGTCGTGAACTCAAAAAGAGAACACGCGCGTTTTTAAAACGCAGCTCGTTAGCCGTAACAGTAATGGCTCATGTAAGGTTCCGTTGCTTACCAGACATCCTGTCGGAGGCAAAGTAGTGGTCGATGACCTCATACTGCAAGTCAATGGTGGGCACGTTCTCCGGGTGGGTCACAGCGACAGTCAGCAGGATGCCCATCAACAGATTGACTACCTGAGGAGAGGAAGGCGGGAAAAAAAAGGGGTTTTAAAAGAACGTTGTAATAATCGTTTTATTCACTTCATTTTTTTCCGTCTGACAATGGTTTGGAATACGTTGTAGATTGAATTCCTCCCTTACATTCAGCCATTGGTTCCAGTTCATATTAACATTGTGGGGGAAGCCATTACAGTGAACAATTTATCAGCCTTTTTTTTTTTCCAGTCACGGTTACTTTATCGTTATGTGGGAATTCAGGCATGAGGAGGAGGAGGAGGAGGAGGAGGAGGAGGAGGACGAGGAGGAGGAACCATTTAAGGATTCAAGGACGCTCCGGCAGTCAAGCCCAAGGAGAGGCATTGTGTGCTGCTGAAAAAATAAATTCCACAAGACAAACTAAAGCACTTATAAAAGACAGCATACTTGAGATATGTGGGATACGGTTTAAATGTGAAGAAAGTTTTGAACAGGAGCAGAATTTTTTTCTGAAACACAAATGAGCGATCAAAGTCCAGCAGTTTATAAATGAATGTATCTCTGAGGAGAACAGGTGTCACGTGCACATTTAAACAGGTTAAAGACACGAAAGAGGAGGAGTTTATGTTTACGTTATTATACCAGCACACACGTGAGACTATTCACCTGGTACAATGACTGCCACCACCACCACCACCACCACCACATTACCAGTTTGTCCACCAAGTCTTTACTTTCCCGGATCCATAACTGTGATGCTGTCTGATACTATTTTCGGGTTTTTCTTGTGTTGCATCGGTGATTTCGTGGAAGTAGAGCAACAAGGCGTGTTTTAATGTGTCAGGTACTGTCCAGCTGGCAACCGAAAGTCAACAGAGGACTTTGAAATGCAACCAAAAGCAGGAACATCTGCTACGTGACGTGGTGAACGAGATTAATTCAGCTGTGAATTCAATGAGCGTAGGGACAACGTAAACACATATGCATCTACTTCAGCGCGCCTATGAAATGCACTCTCTTGATTTAACTTCAAAAATAATCTGCAACATTTTAGTAATAGTAAAACATGCGTCCATTTTTTTTTTTTTTTTAGCAAACTGCGTTACTGTGGATTCCTTCACGACGCGTTTGTTGTGATTCACATTAGCAAGTCAGCGGAACGTGAGCTAGCTTTGCGCTAACGTGCAAAACAACAGAACGTTCCGTCAGGTGAACATGTTTTAAACATTCGGAACACGGATGCAGGGGACTGGCGCTGCTCGAACGTCGTTACTTTCCGTCGTTGTATCGGTTTACTAACCGCGTTTTCACGGTTGGGCGACGGAAACACTTAAGCTAGCTAATTAAACCAGAAACGGAAGCTAACGTTGAGCCTAGCGCTCTGTTAACGCCAACTCGGCATGTAACGGATATTGATCAGACAAAAAAAAGTTGCGCCTAGCTAACATTGGAGTTGCTGACAACAGTCTTCATAACCACATTGATATATAATGGCTGATATACAGTATGTAACTCTGTACTTTAAGGACTTTAACAGAGTTGATAGGCAGTGCTAGCTAGCATTAGCTTGCTTAGCTCCATCAACCATTTTACGCACCATGTACCATGTTCCCAGGATAATGGTCCCCGTGCGGACGTGGCAACATCCACAACACCTGGTGGTGTACAGTCTGTCTCGACTGGGCTTAAAGTGATGCATGTCCTCCACAAGCGTAGGAAGAAACATCGGGAGAGCTTGTCGTGGACGAGAAACAATCTTCTCAGCATCAACAGTCAAGCGAACTAACACAGGAGGAACGCCCACCACTTCCTTGACAACCTGTGCGACACCGGTGATGAAAACAAACGCTCTGACGGGTAGGAAAAGGCGGGGACCAGAAGGTTACTTTTGACTGACAGGAGTTTGAACCAATGGCCGTGAAGACATTCTGAGTAAACCCAATAGGCTTCAGGCCATGATGGGAATAAAATAATGAAAATCAGGCCCGTTTAAATGAAGCTTTCTATGAAGGTATGGCTGATTTACCAACCGAGAAAAGCAGTATACTGTCCCAGGGTGCCATAACTTCAGGTGGACTAATGGGGCAATTAGTTTGCAATAATATGTGTTTAATACTGCTAAAGAAAATTATACGGCAACACTTACTTAATCTTGAGACCAAGAGGTAAAACCATGTTACATGGTGCATTTACTTGATCACCTTAGTTGGTATATTGATACAGTAGTTGGTCTTTATTAATAACGTTGCCGTAATACATACATAATGCACCAAGAGTAGGAGGAACAGATGCATGCTGGGTCAGCAGGGGCCCACAGCTCATTATTGCCCTGTGGCCCCTTGTGACTTCTGATAATAGATAATAAACCATTTCTACATATCATCACTCATCAGCACTTAAATTAGCTATGTGATGTCCGATTGATTCCTAAAAAAAACCCAAAAACACTGCAACACTTCATCATCTTACTGTACTATATATTAAACGATTATACACATGATGCAATAGCACGCACATAATATCCTCTCATTGTTATACATACGTTTAAACAAACTTGTACTTATGCTCTCAATATACACTCATACAATTAAAACAAACAACAGAAACACATTAAGGGTTAAAAGTTGTAAAGCAAATTTATTAACAATTATAGAATGTAAAAATAGTAAATATCATTTCATGGCATATATCTATCCACCCATTATGTGTGTGGGGTAGGGGGGGGTATTTAGCACAACCAGGGCTAGACATGATGCTCACAGTGTCATATATTTAACAATGGCTCTACTCTATTCAAGGGTCCAGCAAGGCATGACAGTGAAAGAGTCGAGCCAACAGCATCAGACCCCAAAACCTAAGCAGCTAAATGGAATTCAGTCATTGGAAATTACATTTTTCACACCTGTAATTTTCCTGTGATATAAAAATGTCTTGAAAAAAAGGCTATCAAGTCTTTGCTGTACAAAACAGTTCTTGTAAAGTGACTCTTGGTCATCTTTATTTTAAACGTTACATAAATGTGGGCATAATGCCGCTTTAAAACAATAATGTTGCAACGTGTATCATACAATATTGATAATTAATAATCACATATTGCATCTATGACCATCTTCTTTCAACCAAGTCATTATCATATACATCTGCTGACTACACCTGATTTCTACAAAATGAAAAGTTAAAGTTAAGAACCCCAGTGTCCTCAGCAAAATCAGGTCATAAATAATAAATGCACTTTATTCTGGTATCTAAGCTGTGGAACTCTTATTTTCACATCGAACTGGTTTTATTTTTATGTTATCGTTTAATCTTGTGTAACCTCAGATTGTGTTTCTTATTTGCTTTCATGTTTTATTGTGAAATACGTCGTGACTTTGTTTTTGAAAGGCGCCATATAAATACAGTTCTTATTACCTCAGCCCATGTCTACAACAAGCAAACTCAAATCTTTGATAAAGACAAGTTAATAAAGACTCTTCTTATATTTCATCAGATATATAAATACATTTTCAATGAACAACTGCAGACACATTTCCATTGAGTGCAAGTATAACTCCCCCCCCCCCAAAAAAAATACGATAATAACACATTTACAGTAGTTCCCAAGTTAAACAAGAACGACCTCCCTGTTGGGTCTGTGATAGTCTCCATCTGAAGCCCTCTGCTGAGCCACAATGTATCCTGCGTTATCTTTCTTCTTCCACATGTAGATTAATAGTGCTGCAGCTGCAGCTGCGAACGCCACTCCTATTGCTCCTCCTGCAATAACAGCTGTAAACATAAATTTACTGAGTTAGAATACAAACACACAGCATATCGCTCTCTGTTCAATGTACCCTACTGCAAAGTACCGGCAAAGATTTCTTCGTTCTCCAAGAAGCTCTTGCTGTTTGCCATGAAGACAAATCCCGATCTGCCGTCTTTGAGTGTATCGTCAAAGTTCAGGACCGGAGAACCCTGAAGACAAAAGTAGGAACAGTTGCAACACTTCATTTCCTGCTCTGCCATCTATTTCACAAGGTGAATAAATAATGAGACTCGTGAAAGCAACCATACATGGGACGTATCCTTGGTTCCTTTGCTGTTGGGTTCGTCCTTGATGTTTTCTGTTTCACCTGAGACAGAGAGCATATGGCTGATATTGTGTGTGTGTTTTATTCTTCATTTAACACTCATTGTGCATAGTACTCAGCATTACCTTGTTCTGACCAATCCCCTGAACCAGAGCCATAACTGTCCAATTCATATCCTGATCCCTCTAAGTCCTCAGGAGGGGCAGAAAACTAAGTTAACGGAGAAAAGGGGATGAGGGTATTAAAATATGCGGACCACCACAATACTCTTTCCTGTCTTATTATCAGATATATAAAAACAGACAAGAGGGGAAGGAAGCCTGTAAAAGGACAATAAAGAAATGAATCATGGCTTAGATACAAAGTCCCATTGAAGCAACACCAGAATGACGCCATTGTTATCACCAATAAAGTGTAATCAGCAGAGAATAGAGCTTGAATTAAATGGTAAAGTCACTCCACCCATTTGGCAAAACAGTGAAGGTAAAAGAGCTCATGATCTGTTGTTTGGACTCAACACCGTCAGTGTTTAGTGTACTGTACAGCAGCATGGAGCACTGCTAACTACTCAAACCTAAAGGCTCTGTGCGTTTAGCCTCATACTGTTAAAACCCTGCCAGGAAATAAAATGTCTGTAGTTGTGCACATACTAATAATGTTAACAGCTGGAAACATCTGTCAGGCAGCAACGAATGCTTAAAGGGACGCAGTGAATCTTGGGTTTAACTTGAAATGGAGCCAAGGTTTGTTTCTCCCAAAGTTTCCTCCCCCAGACTACAGACATGGATGCAAGAGGAACTTTTCCACAGGTGTGAATGTTTTTAGTGTGTGTGTGTGTGTGTGTGTGTGTGTGTGTGTGTGTGGTTTTTGCATTGCTGGTCAGACAAAACAAGTGATTTGAAGACATCAGTATTAATCATTTAATTAAATACTACACTGCATGACAGTTTATTAGTTATGGGGCAACTTGTACTGAACGCATAATGATTACTTTTGATACTTTAAGCACGTTTTCCTTTGTAAATACTTCTGTACTTATACTTGTGATTTGAGTGCAGGACTTTGACCTGTATTGGAGTATTTGTATATTGTGGCGTTGCTACTTTTACTAAAGTATCTTAAGTACTTTTACCACCATTGGAAATATTGTACTTTTTATTTTGTTACTTTGTGGATTATAATTTTACACACAACACAATACACTCGTAAAAATTGGTGCATGTTATAGATTAAACTATGCAACAATTATAGAATTTAGGTTACATAATTATACAATAAATAAAGTGCTCTTTATTGATAACTGCTCACATACATCCACCAGTGCCGATGAGGCATTTTCTGCCCAATTAAGATAATTAATTCCTAATAAAAGAAAAAGAAAGTAATTAGATTATTTTGGAGTTGTAAAATTCATAAAAACAGTGTGATATCCTCTGCAGGAACACACTTTTATCATTAATATCTTCAATTCTCTGCGTGCAATATTTGATCTCTCACACCAATACGTTTCTAATGAATGTTAAAAAACATTATTGAAATAAAAGAGAATCAAATGAGCACAAACTCCAACTATTGTACATTAAATAAACTTTAAAACTTTAATCGTGAAGGTTTCTAACAAAACTCAAGACCCAGCAAACAATACGATCGTAAAAGTAAACACACCTTTGGACAGTAATATAGCGACAGTGGCTTGAGGAAGTGAGGAAGGTGAGCACGAGATTCCCTTGACGTCAACACCGTTGAAAGCAGACTGAAAACGACTTACCGACATACTGACGGGATGTATCAACCCCAACGCCACGACCAAAGAAGCTGCCCAAGACCTCCTCATCTTCCCGTAGAGTTGGCGTTCAGTTTATTTTGTCCTAACCCTCGACAGGTACTCGACAAGGTGTTTAAGGTGTTGAAACTCGAGCCTCCACCGCGCTGCCCGCACCCCGCCCACCACTGCGTCACGACCAACTAAGAACACCGTCAGAGTGTAACGTGTTTACAGAGGCGCACCTGAAGAACACTGTCATTCATTTGATTTATGAAAGAATGGCGTGAATCATTATTGATGCATTGACGCGTTTGTATTCTGATGTTGTGACCGGTCGAGGTGGAGCAAACCACTTTAGATCTATAATTAAATCTATAATAATACATTGTCTTTCAGATATTTTGTATGTCAAATCTTAATTTGGAAACTAGGAACTGCGCTACAGCCACCATGTGTGGAGAAAAAAAAAAGTACAATATTGACCTCTGAAATGTAGAGCAGCAGTAGAAATAGTATACACTTAGTACAAGACGTGGATATGTCTGTATTTATTTTTCAATGAATTGAAACCCTGAGTGCACATAGATGTGAGGTGCAAGAAAACATAAAATATCTACTCATTGTACTACCTGAGTATACACACGTTTTACTGGGCATGCATTTTGCCATTATGTACATTTTAATCACACTAAGTTTAGGTCTCCGTGTGAAAAGTTAGCGCATTTCTTGGGGATTTGCATCTGTTTTAGTGTCTCGGGATCATATTTAGAGGAATAAAGCTTTCACAAGTTCAACGACGGAGAGCGACACTTCCTCATCTCTGACACAGATCACTTCAAGCAGCAGCAGCTCGTACATCCGAGAGTTAAACATGGAGCTAGAAGAGCTTTAAAAGATGGCGAACGTGAGGGAAAAACCACAACAAAGCGGGTCAAATGTTAGAAGAACAGTTTAATCATACATAGTCACAATTCTGCTTCCAAAAATGAGTTTGTTTTCTTCATCTAACATCTGGAAATGTACATAAGGCCACCTGAAAATGTACATGACTTTGACAGTGTGACAAAACTCATATGTTCATATTTATATAATTGACAATATTTTACATTGCTTTTGCTTACAAGGTAGAAGCTGTTCCAAAATACAGCACTCATCTGTACAAAAATAATTCTTGTCATGTCCTGTGAAGTTTCCATGGTAACAGAGAGGACTAAATGCAGCCTCAATTTGAGTACAGAGTGTTTTTTTTTCTTCTTCTTTTTAAAGTGTCACACTTCAGAAATACTATCAACAGTGGATGTTACAGCTCCGGTACAAATAGAGGCTGGCCTTTCCCATAACAGATTAAAAACATGCCAGATTGTGAAGCCATAAAGATTTGTTTCTTCCTTTAAAATAACACTTGATCAAATAAAACTGTATACATTATATTCAAGGGGAAAGGAGTGATGAATATACACACATCAAAATGCACATTTTTGCCTTTTTTCCTCCCCAAAAAGTGTAAAAGACATCCCATTTACAGCATAAACGTTTACAAATGTACAACTGTACAGACGAAATAAAAGCATCACTACAAATTTAGAGCAAGGCCTGTCAAAACACCACAACTAGACACATTTTTTTTTTTCTTCAATTAAACTAATAATCTTACACTTATTAACTGCACATATACTACATGTATTCTACAAGTATTCATATGAAGCCATCACTACGAGCATTACAGGTGAGTTGTATAGCTTTCGATGGCCCCACCGGCCTCCACCAATGCACTTGCATACCCAACCACATGAGGAAAAAAAAAAAAAAAAGAAAAAGAAAAAGTAAAAAAACAGAACCATTAATAAGAAGGTTCTTTCAGCATCCCTTTCTTCAACTTATCCCACTACTTCTAGTTCATGTCACCTCAGATATACAGAGCTGGGAAAAGCACCACTTCACAACATCTTGGGTTTTTTTTTTGTTTTTTTTTTGGACTACTCTGGCCTTCAGGCGGTGGGGGTCCCATCGTCGCTGCAAGCCCCTACCCAAAAAAGCAACAATTTACACGTACATAAAGATGCTATACATCGTTAAACTACTTCTACGCAAGAGATGATTATTCAGTACATAAAGATACCGTTTCTAGGGCAGTGTTCATCTCAAAGTACAAGACAGATAAGATGTTACACAAAACATAACGGAAAAAAAAAAAAAAAAAATCATTCCAAGGATTAAAACCTGTCACAGCATGCCGACACATAGCCCCCCCCAACCCACTATACCCCCCCCCCCCACAGTCATTTCATGTTAAGATTACACCGCTGTACAACCAAACCTCATGCTCTGCTTCTTCTATAAGTTAAATGGTAGCCTGTAAATTTGCATAACCCCCCCCCCCCCCCCCCCCGAGTGATCACCTGGATGAGGGACAGACGGCTCAAAAAAATGGGGCTCAGTGGATGCAGCAGCTCAGGTTGGTCAGTCTGTAATATTTAGTACCGAAAATGTTCAGAAAATTACATCAGGCAGACGACAAGCCGCTCGGGTAAACACACGCCCCCCCCCCCCCCTCCCCAATTAGCCTGAAAAAGAATAAGCCACCACTGGAAAAAAAGAAACACCACCCTAGACTAAAGCACCACTCCCTAAGCCGAGCTCGCGATCCGGTCTTGGAGACCTCTGGGTGACTGTGGCACAGGACACATAGTACTCACCTGTGGACGGAGGCGCTTATATCCATCCATACTATGTAGTGCTATTTAAAAACTAATCCATCAGCTGCTTTGGCATGGGAAACACTTTTACCGTACGTGGGACAATATACAAATAGAATAGTCAATTGCCTAGACTTGATTAGAACAGCTGACATAATAAGTCTGGTTACAAAAAAACAAGTGGAATTGTTTTCTTTTAAAAGGATCACTCAGGTTAACCTTAGAAAATCACTTGCTGGTGTTAATTGTAGGAATTGGAAATTTCAGCAATAGTGTATAATTGTTTTTTTTTTTTCTACAGAGAATTTACAAGGTAAAAAACTAAATGTACAAGATAATATGAAAACCAGTCAAATACATCAATTACATCATTAACAATGGGCTTGTGCTTTACCCAGGGAAAAAATTAAAATCAAAATAAAATCTGCCTGCTGACTGTGCGTCCCCTGGGGGCCACACTGGGGACCTGCACCAGGGGTGGCGGGGTGGCAGAGTGGCAGGGGTCAGTTGTCACAGCGTTCTTAGGTGAAGTTGACTTGTCTCTTTTTTTTTTTTGGTAATTCCCTCAAAATGGGATAACAGAGGGTGTCAAAGGCTAACCCCTATGTCTAAGGAGCATCTCTCACAGAACAGGGGGGGGGGGGGTTCGGGCCTCCTACTCCTCCACTTCTTCAGGGGACCCGGGGTGTCGACGGGGACTACATGAGGCCGTTGGTGGGGCCGCCGATGGGACCCAGTTCAGACCCGCTCTTCATGTAGTACTTCTCCAGCTTGGCCAGAATGTGCTTCCCGTAGGTGTACTTACGTAGAGTGGCGATGTGAGGACGGATCTGAGGAGGGAGAGACGGGCAAAAAGGTCAGCAGAGTCAAAAAGTAGAGCTGAAAGGATTTGTTTACCGATCAATTAGCGGATCAACAACAAGTTCAATAATCAATTTAAGTGATTTCTGAAGCAAAAACACTAAAGATTCACTGGCTGCAGGTTATAAAATGTTGGTACTTCATGATAGTATGTCAGATAGTTTTAGGTTTTGGACATCTGATTGACAAATCAAGAAAATAATCAGCAGAACAATAAATTACACAATTAAATCGTTAGTTTCCCTTGCTTAAAATCAATTGTATCTGCATGATCACACAGAGTTAGCAGGTTACCGACCTTGTGCATGATGATTTTGCGCTGAGCCGGTTCCGCCATGTCGATCATCCTCTGGACGACGTAGTTGGCGTACTGGTCCTTCATCATGGTGTACAGGGCGCTGTGGGGCCCGTCTTTCTGGCAGCACACTTCGTCTATCAGCAGGGCCCTCTCCGCGCGCGAAGAGTGGATCACGCACTTCTCCACGACATTACTGGAGGAACAACAGACAAGAGGGAAAGCTGCGGTTACAAAATCCATAACGGAGCCGAAGTCACAGCTTCTCTGACGTCGGTGTGGATGGATTCAAGCTTCAGAGATGCTACTATTTATCTCTTTGACGATTCAGGGACAGAGGGACTACTTTTTCTCACGTATGTCTTTCAAGGTAGTACCTTAAGAGTGCACTCAGGCAAAAAAAAAAAAAAAAAAAAGTAAATAAAAAGGAGCAGCCCATAGTACAAACCAAGCACATCAGGCAACATGATCCATGTTAGCGTTTCATGCAGCACTGTTAAAACGGTCAGTTTTACAGCATGATATTTTAGCAGACTTAAATCAAAGCCACATTAATCTTCCATTAATGGTGACAAACTGATTTTGATATGGAGTTGGTGGCTGCACTGTGCTTGAATCTAACCACGTGGTGGATTGTAGACGGTTTGAGGTCGACTTACCTCGCGAATTTGTGTTGACTGAGGACAAGAACCTTCCCACGAACCTCGGCGACTATCTTGCTCTTATCTTCTGGCCTGCCGTGCTCCAAAACATGCTGAATGACGTAGTTACCGTACTGATCCTGCGGGAGGCAGTGGAGGTGTGAGCTCGAGGTAAAAAAGCCATTTTAAAAATATTGACTAAATCACAAACAAAAAAAAAAAAAGAAGAGGATCCGTGCGACACCCTTTACTGCGACTGACGCGCATGCACTACTCTCGGTCGTAATTGGTGCGAGATAAGCATGCGTCTCTACAATGATGGGTAGACGAATGAGTGACACTCTTACAAATACCCTCACGTCATCACTGCAGAAGGTCAGACAGAACAGATGCTGCTGGTTCAGAGTGTCGCCGAACAGACAGACAACACAACCAGCAGCATCGGTGCCCCTTCAGAAATGGGTGTAAAACTCACCTGACCAAGCAACAAACGACACCACTCTGAATGCATCTTGTTAAAGTAGTGATTGGTTGGGTAGGTTATGTAACCTCCATTCATTTGGTAGTATTTGCCTTCAAATCCATTTCCTGTCAATCTGTTTTAACAAGAAGCTGCATGATTTTGGACTTGAGGTTTATTTAAGTACTCAAGTACTAAGTTGTCCAAAAGAGGTTTAAACTCTCTGCTCATATCGAAACAATTGCAGTGAAATTAAGTAGCTGAAAAACAGATTGATCAGGAGATGCTTTAGGCTAAAGAGAGGGATCATCAGTGAAGCCTCTGTGGCATAAAGCAAGATGGGGAGGGGGGAAAAAGACGAGAAAAAGGCGGCTCAGAGGGTTAGGAGAAGGCCTGTAGTTGGAAGTTGGAGAACTATTTACAGGTTGAATTAGATTCTTTACACAAGAGAAGATTAAAAAAAAAAAAAAAAGGGAAAGAGGAAGGGGAGGACAGCGACATCCGCGAGAGAGAGAGGCAAATTGCTCTGACCTTGAACAGTGCATCGCGGGACACTGTATAATACGTTTTGGGTGTCATCTCCAATGATACGCCTTGATATTTCTAGATGGAATAAGTGAAGGGGCAGGGTGGATGTTTAGAGAATCACATACGTCAGATGCAATGACAGCTAACAGTACAAAAATACATTCATCCTGAACACTTTTACACTTCGCAGACCACAACTACACGGGAATAATGACGAGCCGACAATATGGAATGCTTGGAGACATGCAAATACACGTGACGAGCACAGATCTCGACAACGATTCCGTCACAGCTAACAAAGCAAACAGTTGAGGGCTTAGAAATGAAGACGGGTTGGGGACAGATGTGCTCACCTGGCCCAGCTGTTCAGAGTGCTGATGCAGCTCTTCCAGGATGGGCAGAGTCTGCTCCTGGGTGCAGTGCTCCAAAATCCTTTGGATGACTCTGCAGCCATAGGGGTGTGTGGAGAGAACAAACACCTGGAAAGGAAAATAAAAAAAGGGTTTAATCCAGTGGATGTGGAGATATGAATGCATGCAATATATATATGGACTGTGCACATCTATAATTAATGAAACAGCTCGAGTCAGAGAGGGGAAGAGTCAATAAGTTAACACAATTAGATTTTATTCTGTATCGTCGATTAATTAATTATTCGCAAGACTACGATAAAATTGCATTTTAAATATATTTGTTCAGCTTTAATCTGACGGGACAAAAACACAGGGGCTGACTGAAGATGAACAATAAATAGATCAAAGACAAGGTTGTGAGCAAAGACCCAAAGTCACTGAAATGCTGTTACAACCTGTTCACTTTAAAATAAAATCATTCTCCAACTAAATTCTATAGCTGCACTACGATCCTACTCACTCAAATATTGACATATTATAGGAATCATGTTTTGATGAGTGACAGTGTTGTACATAAGGACACGCAGAGGTTTTATTCTGAGCAGAGGGTGAAGGCTCAGAATAAAAAAACGCAGCAACTTTAGATTTTCCTGAGTAACAAACTAATATCCAACCAGGATTTACATTCTGACGGACAGTAAACCTCTGCAAGACGGGCTTTGATCGGACCGAGTGAGGAAATAAAACGAGAGAAACTCACTGGAACAGACCCAGAGTTTAAGCTACCTTTCGCTCTGGAACTGAAAACCCAGAGTTTCCCTCATCTCAGGCTGATTATTTTATCTATGGATTGGCATTTTTAAAAAGATGCCACATACGTAGCTCATATGCAGGCATTTTAAATGTTTTACATCTCCACCAACGCATGAAGTAGATTGTTAAAAAAAAGGGGGAATGACTGTCAGCTGAGCCATTGCTTTTTGATAATAAACCCACCTGTCCTTGGAAGGCATCGATAATGAACTGCAGGGCCTGAGGCTGGACACACTCGATACACTTCTGCACCACATGGTTGCCATTTTGGTCCTTGACACACTTCAACACGTGGCCATCCAGCTCACGGACGATGTCGCTCTGAAGTGAAGATAAAAAAAAAAAAAAAAGGGAACGAGGGCATCGTTTTAAAAACACGTGTCACCGTGCTGACCGATGAAGAAAAACAAGGTCGGGAAAAAAAAAAAACGTCATAGAGAAGTATAATCTCACTTACAATTACCTGCTGGTCTGAGGAAATGGACTCCAGGGCTTTCTGAATGACCCTACAACCATACATCTGCAGAGCCAGGGGAAGGACGTGTCCACGGATACGCGTCGCCAGAGCCAGCTTCTGGTCTGCGCTTCCGAACTGCAGCAGCACACAAAACACAAACCCTGCTGCACACATGCTCCAGACAACGCTGTAATGTTACTAGATTAATATGCGTTTGGTTACTGAAATGACACCGAGATAAACTGTCGCCAACCTCAAAGAACTTCTGGATGACATAGTTCCCAAATACATCAGTCATCAGTTGGTACGCTGCTTGCAGAATCTCTCCAAACACCATCTGCCTCTCAGCTGGAGTGGCCCTCTCTAGCTTCTGCTGGATGAATCTAGACAAGAGAAGATTGAAGCAACGACAATAAATTCAGCAGATGTTTGGTACACCAATGCACACTCTTAGGTTTACAGTTTAAAAAAAAGAAAGAAGCATTTTGTTAGCCACCTGGATCCATGCTGGTCTTGAGAGAACTCCACCATGTGGCCCGGCAGGTCACGGAGCTGCAGGTTTGGGAAGCGGTTGTTCCTGAAGTCTTCCAGTAAGCGGCTGCGTCCGGACGGCATTACATCAGAACGACTGTAGCGAGGCCGAGACGGAGGGAACAGCTGGCTGCTGGAATTGAAAAGACTGGACGTCCCCCCGGTGCTCCGGTACTTGGCCTCAGCTCCAGGCGCGGCAGAAATGTAACGCCCGCTGCCATTTGTCAGGCCACCTAGGATTAGAGAACAACCGGATACTGTTGTAGTGGTAGTGGTAGCACATGATCCTTACGCATGTGAAACAGAGACGGAACACACATTTTAAAATCAAACTATGTAAAAAGCCATCAATCGCTCACCATTCCCATGAATGTGAGGCTTACCTAGGTGAAGGCTGGAAGAGGATCCGTGAGAGGAGGGCAGAGAAGGTGGAGGAGTAAGTGGAGAGTGGCCTGGTGTGAGGCCAATGGGGCTGGGTGAAGAGGAGTAGCCCAGGCTGTTGTAGAAGGGCTGGCCGATGGGAGTTAAACTGCTGCCGCCGCGTTTGTATAGATCAGAACTTGCCAGTAGGGAGTCCCTGCGAGATACACTGCTACTGGTAGAGCTGGACACTGTAAGAAAAACAATAGAGAAATAGTTGAGGAAAAAAACAAGACCCCGAAAAGTAAAGTTCTGTTAATCCACATGCATCTTGTGGCCAAAGTCACTGACCAGAAGAGCCGAAGCCTCCGAGAGCAGAGCCCAGGCCGACGCCGAGGGACCCGGCGGCACTGCTGAAGCCCAGGGAGGAGCTCTGTGGTGGCGGCGCAGCAGAGGTGTGCGAGAAGAGGGAGCTGCTCTGAGAAGTGTTGGGGACCGATCCAGAGCCGTAAAATGAGCTGGAGGGCAGGCCGCTGCTGGGTGGAGGAGCCTGCTGCTGCTGAGGCTGCTGCTGAGGTTGAGGCATTGAGCGGTATAGACCGTTGCCCGGAGGACCAGACATGTTGTTACCGGAGCCAGATGCTGACACCGCAGCTGCTTGTGGGAAGTGGGGAGGAGGGAGGAGAGTGGGAGGGGGAAAAAGGGGGAGCTGAGGTGAGAAAGACCCTGAGTGGAACCAAGTAAGAACAGAGAGGAGTGGGTCCACATATTGGAAATTATACGGACTAGTACTAACCAGCCTGTGCTGCTGCAGGGTTGATGAGGAGAGGGGTCTGGACTAGACGAACTGGCCCACCTAGACCAGCTCGGGCACCGGGGCCCATCACCAAGGCCCCATTCTGGTCATAGTAGGCTGCAGGGGCTAAAACCTGATAACCTAAAGAGATGAACAAAATGAGCAGTCAGAAATGATAGATTACTATGTACACGCACACACACACACACACACACACACACACACCCCAATGTCTTTGGCTACAGGGTAGTTGTAAGAGAAGGTCTACCAACCAGACATTCCTGCGTATGCCAATGCAGGGTTTGCAGCTGCTGCTGCCGCTAGAGATTCCTGCTGACTCTGTTGGCCTTGCCCAGGAGTAAGAGGTCGCTGGTTGTTTCCTGTGCGCATCACCTGGAGAGGAAGATAAGGATAAGTGCTCGAGGACTTTGTTTCAAATCTGAAGTATTTCTATATTACCTTAAATAGCTTCAGTTTCAGTATTTTTACTTTATTGCATCATCGATAACAATGAAATTCAAACTGTAAGAGAGTTTTTTGTTTTCGGGAATGACGCCACAGACACCAAGCACAACACTTCCTACCTGTTGCTGGCCTGGCCCCTGATTGGATGCTTGCTGATTAGCTGAGTGATTGGCAGCTGACGCAGCCTGTTGCTGGAAAAGGTTGGCCGGATACACACCCCAAGGAACACCGTAGTACTGCGGCGGAACCACCGTGGGACCTGTGGAAGACATTTAGACGTTTCACACACACATCCAATACGACCGACTAGAACAGTGACTTGTATCTGAACTTGGCACAACAGCATTGTGTATCAGAAATACATCTAAGTGCTAGCTTTTGACTGACAACAACATAAGGGATTAAAATGCGATCACCTGCAAGCGAGGCTGCTGCGGCCAGCCCAGCGGCAGTGTAGGGATCCGTACCGGGGGGGCCAGCATTGATGATGTACGGGTTTGGCACAAAGGCAGGAGCAAGGCCAGCTGGGTAATGAGAGGAACAGCAATGCAATTCATTTCTCCATATCAAATCTCACTCAAATGACTTGCAGCTGAAAAAAAATAAATAGGTCTCCATAGAGAAATGGTAGTTAAACTACATCACGCGGCACACTTAAGACAAACTGCCTCATTTACCGAGATGCTGCTGCTGGGCTGCAGCCAGGGCATATTGTTGCTGCTGAGCTGCAGTTAGCTGTTGAACAGTCAGGGCATTTGATCTCTGGAACAACTGGAGGAGGGGGGGGGGGGGGGGGGGATAAAACACATGTCACAATCTGCTGAGCAAACTTGCATATAGATCTCTTGAAAGATGCATTTTGTTTGTCAACCAACCTGCTGCTGTGAGTTGTAGTCAAACAATCCCACTGGCGTCCCTGAAGAGTCCACCTGAATCTGGTTACCAGCATAGTCAAACTGGAGGGACTCCACGCCGGCTTGTTGCTCCATGCCTCCCATGTTCTGGGCCTCCTGGTTCTGGAAGTCCTCGGGGGCCTTGTTTTGGGCGGGGTTGTGTTGCTGGAAGGCATGAGGGTGGTGCTGTCCCATCATCTCCAAACCGGACTGACCGGGACCCATTCTCTCCACCGCCTCAGTGGGGGAAGCTTGGCGGCTCCCAGGGGTCGGACTGGGAAAGTACAGAAGCGCACGTGTCATTTTAGGACAAAACATTAGAAGACATTCTAGCAAGCATTCTGAAATGAGGAGGATTTAAAAAAAAACAAAAAAAAACAAGGGTTGCAGATGATGGTTCGAAGATACAGCTCAAAGTCTGAATTTAAAAATCACCATATTTATAAAAGCGCAAAACAAGGGGTTGCCGTTCACCTTACATTACTGTAAAAGGAACACATACTTGAAGTCTTTGCAGTCCCTGTCCATGCCGTTAAGTAGACCTCTTCCGTTGGCTTTAGCTGGATCATTCTCATCTCCAACCTTCATCTCTGGGCTCTTGTCCTCTTCATAGGGGGAGACTTTCTCTTGGGCATCAATCTTCTCTCTCCCATCTTGGTCAACATCTCCTCCACCCTGTATACATTAAAAAAAAAAAGAATAAGTCAAGAGAACTCACTCACTCACTCTTGTGAGTTACAGGGGAGACAGAAGCTCAACTTACATAACCACCGTTCCTGTAGCGACCATCCATCTTGTCGCCAGGGGAGGAACTGAGGACGTACTCCACCATGCTCACCCCCAGACCTCCGCCTTCTGAGCGAGGCGAAAGCACAGAATTGGCGTCACCATTCCCGTGGAAGCTCTGGCCTGGTCGCCGCTGCACCATGATGGGCTGAGACACTGAATGATCTGAATAAGAAGCCGTGATCAAACTGCTGAACAGATGTGAACGCAAACCATTGCTGGGTAAACATCAGATTAAGATTAAGGCAACAATGAAAATCAGTCATTAGGGTGAGGCATGACGCCATTTCCAATTATGTCATTTGATTTGGAATAAATTCCGTACAACCAGATCCGATAATGAATTCTTCGTCTTGAAGAAAGAAAAGTGAGGTGAGAATACAACGTCCAGAGACATAGGAGCCACTCACGAGATGATCCCCATGCATTGTCCCTCCACTCCTCTCCAAGAAGCATGCCTTTCCTTCCATCCTTGGCCAGCTCATCAGAATCCCAGAGTTTTTTTGCTGGCAGAAGCTGAACATAAAGTGTACATCTTTTGTAAGATCATTTTTGCACGTCTAAGTGCGATGTAATATTTGAAACATACTTCAGCAAAGACCTTTGACTATGAAGATATCCCTATGGACTTGGAGAGGCTGTAGAGATTGTAGTTTGCTCCTTCATGGAGAACACATTATTGCATTTTCATCCCGAAGAATTTCAACAACTGCAGTGCCGAGTTACTGTAGTTACATAATGAAATAAATTCACTCACCTCTGCACTATATATTTTAAGCCTATACACTGGGAGTTTTTCCATATAAATATTCATTTTGATGTATTGCTATACTGTAATGGAAAAGAAAAAGAAAAAAAAGACTAATGTTAGAACCAAAAACCCCTTACCTCTCCCATGCCCCTGGACTCCAAAGCAAGCGCTTGAAAGTCGTAGTTCATTTCATCGGCAGCACGGACCTGAGACAAAAGAAAGACTGGTGTAAAAAACTAATCTTAAAAGCACTAAATGAGAGGCAACAAAAGAGAGACCTTCACGGATATTACATTTGTTCCACACAACCTGAGCGGTTCTTTGATTTTTTTTTTTTTTATCAATTTCACCCTGAAAACATTTTGCTTCTGTGAAATGAAGAACTACAAAACATGGCCTCACATCATTTCAAGAGGCCCTTCAGCCCACAAAAGCTTTTTCAGCATGACGTAAATAAATAAAATCGACACAATACAACAAGATACGAACAAAAAAAACACCAGAAAAGAGAGAAAGAAACTCCAGGGTCAACATGCTTTCAAATGTCTAAATCTGATTAGCCGTCATTATAAGTTCTAATCACCAAAGTACAACCGTGTCGAGAAGGAATTTCATACACTGACGATTACAAAAGGCATGAAAGATTAGAATCATATTAACTATAACGTTACACTCAAGGACAACACAGAGTTGCTGCACCCAGTTTATTTTCACCAGAGCCCCTCGCGAGTGTGTGTGTGTGTGTGTGTGTGTGTGTGTGTGTGTGTGTGTGTGTGTGTGTGTGTGTGTGTGTGTGTGTGTGTGTGTAAAGTAAAAGGTGCAAAACTTAACTCTGGCATGTCTGTGGATGGAGATCTTTGACCAAATATATAAATCTTAGAATGCCCATTGCTCAGTTCATGTATTGCGACAGACATTAAGAGGCCATGTGTCTCATAATTAAGAAGGTTGGCCCCAAACTACTTCTTTTTTACAAATTAAATGAACATTTATAAAGAGAGGAAAAAGGAAAATAAAACAACTATTCCCAAAATGAGCTTATGGAGGTGTGGTGCCTGATGGATTAGTCCCCTTACTGGTCTATATAGAGGATCAATATACCCACATAAAAACCACATCAAGATCATTTTGATACCAATGTTGCCTTCTTTAGCATTTCCAACAGTACTTCAGGTTGAGGACATACTATACATTTGGAATATTCTACTAACATTATGTTCCACCAAGTACTTTTGCCTTTGTCCTCTCATAGCCCAAATGCATGCAGGTTGGGTGTAGTGGTGTAACGGACAGTTTACCGTAACCA
Source organism: Cebidichthys violaceus (assembly GCF_023349555.1). Lineage (NCBI taxonomy): Eukaryota > Metazoa > Chordata > Actinopteri > Perciformes > Stichaeidae > Cebidichthys > Cebidichthys violaceus. The sequence goes on from NW_027176962.1 coordinate 739,448, forward strand.
TCACAGTGTGAAATAATGTTTTATTGACATCGCTATTCGTCGAAAATCAGTAAAATGTAAAATGTGCGATCAGGACATCGGCATTTATGGCATCTGTTCGCCCATCTCTGATAATGTTACATAGTAAACTACCAATCCGTGTTGATGACAAGATTTGTTTTGAAAATACAATATTTTTTTCTTAATAATTTGAATTGTGTGCCTATAAATGACTTTCCCAAAAGTAAAAGGAGAACATTTAGAAGTTGTGATGGTTCACACCGACTTTAAGAGCGGTTGAAATGACGTTTGGGACGGTGGCAAAAAAGCCTGGAGCCTTGTAGACCAGCTGTTATAATAAACAACAAAGGGATCTCTATCTGCCAGAATAGATGGACCCAGAATTCTAATGGGTTCAAAATGATGGAAGGATTTCTAAACTCTCAGGTCAGGAAGGCTGAAGAAAGGCAACAAGAACATCCGACACACTTGACTGGATGCTGCAGCGTATCTGATATACATTGAATTCAATGAATTCACTGTTGGCGTAATGTCTATTCGGCTACAGTAGAACAACCACTGGGCATCAGAGGGACACAAATATAGCTGTGATGAGGACCATTTCTATTTCGTTTCCTCAATGAAGTTAAATTATTTCTCCAGGTTAGAAACTGTATATACAAAAAAGGCAAATACTCACCGAGCTATATCATTGCCTAAAGTGAGTCCCTGCTTTTTTAATAATTACTATGAAATCAATTTGTCACTGTATTTACAGACATTTTCAGTAAAATTATTGTTTTCATGCACAACAGCATTATGGTCTACCAACTAAAGCCAGTGACATTTTTCATGTGCTCCAACGTTAAAACCTTCCTAGAAGAATCTGTGGAATAAATGACCGAGTGTCAGTTGTGACTAACAGAGTTTTATTGTTTGGTTTGCACATTTGTAGCTTTAGCCGATACAGAACGCTGCCGTCTGTCCCTCTAACCCGCGTTAGATTAAATAACACCACAATGACTGAAGACCCTTTACCTGATCAACATGATTGGCATCACCAGTTGGCCAGCGGTGTTTGCTGGGCGTGCAACCTCCAAGCTGCTCTCCGGGCTGCCTCTGAAAGAAGTATCCGACCGTGGCGTCGTCCTGAGATCGTCCACTCAGTGGAGGCTGCGGGGTACCTGGGGTGGCGGGGTTGTTAACAACCCTGTCCATGCCCTGTAAATGTGGGACTCCAGAAGCCTGTCCAGCTCCCCCAACATGAACTCTGACACCTCCGGTCTCAGGAGCACCATTTGCATGCAGCATCCCACCTCTTGTCTCCTGCCAGGCCACGTCATTCATACCTAGGATGCTGCATGGAACGCTCATTCCACGGGAAAGCCTGCACAAAACGACACACAAGTATTATGTTGACAAGAACATGCAGTGTTTTTACGTTGGCCCTTTGTGATGTCTCGCATTGATTGACTTCTAGTCCACCAGAGCGTTTGACTGATACAAATAATACACATATATGGCTAACATTACTTTTTATATCCGAATAAAGTCAATGAGCCCCCCCCATTTTAACGTGACAGCTAGGTGACTATATTCTGGTAGGCTATGGAGTTATGAAAGCTGTAAGTTACAACATGTGGTCATTATGCTAGTCTTGAGACAAACCTAAACTTTTGCACTACACGTATGCACCCAAAAGAATACTCCATGAATAACAGGTCAAACTTATTTTTTTTCGCCGGGACATAACTAATTTCCCGTATTCCTGACTTCACGTTATGGCTGTTCTACGGTCGAAGATTGAAATGTTAGTTAGCATGAACGTCGCCCTGAATATCCCAATGTAACGTTAATTACATCGCTTGTCCGTCGTGGGAGGCATTAACGTCGACTGGGAAGTCTAATTAGGCGGTTCTCTCGTTTATGAATGGGCAATACAAGAACAAACCAGGTGCGTTACGGGCATGATGATAATGGCTTGCAAGACCCAAAATGCTAACGCTAGGTAACGTTGTCGTTAGCTTAGTGTTAGCTGGTGGTCTTGGCTAACGCAACGCTACCATTAACGTTACTAATGATTAAAAGACGCGCGCGGCTTTCACACAACACTGCTGGTGTTTAACCACAACGAGAGCTGTCGCTGGCTTTGAAAAATAAATATCTAGCTACAACGATATAGCCAACATTACTGGCCATTGTGGCAGACCGATTGGCAAGCCTTTCAGCAAGCTAGCTAGCTAACGTAGCCAGAGTCCGCTGCTAATAAGCAAGCTAACTTACGGCTTTGGCTGAACATTTACGTAAATAGTGGTTCACAAAAGGCTAATGACTAGAAGGTTGTCCCCGTGTTGCATATTGTTGCTTCATCATTATCGTCCAATCCTTTGTTGACACTAGCCGATATTGACCATGTTTATTGTAAGCTAATGCTACTTAACTAGAGAGAGCATTAGCAACCCCCTTTGCTAACAAGCTAACGCTAACCGCAGCGGGCCTGCTCTGTTTATTATTGGTTTGCGACGTTAGACATCAAAGTTAAATTCGTGAATTTGCCATTGCATTACAGTAAGCTAGTGTGCCCCCGTGTTGGACGAAAAACATGCCATTTTCTTGGCTCGAAAGACCACATTGATTGGCCGCAACGAGCCAAATAAACCCAAATAGCCAATGCAAGAGCTAGCACACGCTAATTTGCAAGTTGGTGTTGTGTGAGCTAAAACATCAACCAAACACTCAAGAGGCTAAACAACATGGCCCCCCTTCAAGTCCCAAACAGAGGGGCCTTAACCGCTAAACAAAAGGGGAAACACTCACACCACGGCAGTCGCGTTTAAATCAATCTCTTTGCAAAGCTTTTGCTTTCGACGTGAACAAAGAAAGATGATATACTTACGCGTTGTCGTTTCGAGAGAGGGTCTATGCTTGTTGCACGCCGTCAACCCAATTCTATATTGTTTTGTTTCCTTGGAGAGAGCGGTGATTTAGCAAGGCTCGCTTGATAGTCAAAGCTAAGAGTTTGCCTACGCTAGTGCCCCCTCCCTGTAAATAGCGTGAACTACGTAGACATGCGTATAACAATCAATGTAAATTTGCCTCCCAACATGTTACCCTTTGTACACCATGTGAAGGTAGTATACATGTTACGCCTAGGTGTGTTTATTGTGCTTTGCAACCCGTTATACAACATTTTAAGAATAAGCATTCCCCTAAAACGCGCTCATATTGCTGCTGGATATCAAGTCTTATTGAATGAAAGATTATTGGATACTAGTTAATTCAATGCTGTGGACAAGGATGAGTATAGATAAAAACAATTTAAAAAAAAAACGTATTAACAGTTAAAACAATATTTCGAATATGGGAAATAATTTAGTGACGAGAAGTCACGAGACGCCAATAACAGAAGTCCCATTTAAGGAGAATTACGCACAATCGTCGCGCAAAACATCATCATGTAGTTAGATTTGGTTGATTTTGGCTGATCCTGGATCGGCTGGGTCCTCGTGGTCCACGACCCTCCTTCTACATAAGGAAACTCGATGAGATCCAATCACCTCTTCCTTTTCAAACTGTGATCTCACCTCCTTATTTCCGATTGGATTGCTAAATTTAGGAAACCACCCTATGCTTTATAAAGAGATTGCGGTGGTTGCTGGTAAATGTTCTGGAGTTGGTAGACGGGAGCGGCTTATGGGACACGTCTCATATAGAGTTTAACAGCAGAGGGAGTGGAAGCCCCGAGACTGTCTGTGCTTTTTGGATGCCACATTCAAGCGAGAGGTAGAAAGAAAGGCAGCAATGGCAGACATACGGAAGAAACTAGTCGTGGTCGGGGACGGCGCGTGTGGGAAAACATGTCTATTGATCGTGTTCAGCAAAGACGAGTTTCCCGAGGTGTATGTTCCGACTGTGTTTGAGACATACGTGGCGGACATCGAGGTGGAAAACAAGCAAGTCCAGCTCGCTTTGTGGGACACCGCTGGGCAGGAGGACTACGACCGGCTGCGGCCCCTCTCCTATCCGGACACCGATGTCATTCTGATGTGCTTCTCCGTGGACAGCCCGGACTCGTTGGAAAACATCCCCGAAAAGTGGGTCCCCGAAGTCAAACATTTTTGTCCCAATGTGCCCATTATATTAGTGGCCAACAAGAAGGATCTCCGCAACGACGAGAACGTAAAGAACGAGCTGTCCCGGTTGAAGCTGGAGCCAGTGAGGGCAGAGGACGGCCGGGCCATGGCCACGCGCATTGGCGCATATGACTATTTGGAGTGCTGTGCCAAAACCAAGGAGGGGATCTGGGAGGTATTCGAAACTGCAACACGGGCGTCTCTACAAAAACGGAAAATACCATCGGAAAGTTGTCTCAAATGCTGTGTTTTGATGTGATTCGACGCCGTCCTGAAACCCCGTGACGCGCAGACAAGACGCTTCCACCGCCGGGATCCGTGTCTGAACATGTACGGGCAGTGGCCATGGTTTGGTTACTCCCTTGTAATCAGACGACCTTGGTTGAGCCAAAACGAATGACTGAAAACAAGTTGTTTTTAACACACTCGGTAATGATAATTAAGAAATTGGTGTCTGTGTGTGTGTGTGTGTGTGTGTATGTGTGTGTGTGTGAGAGAGAGAAATGCACTGATTAAAGCATGTTCTTTGCGGGTCACATGATCCCAGTATGACAGGTGGAGGGGTAAAAAGGACACGCTTCATGTCAGCGGACGCCTTATTTACCCCTGTCTAATGTGGACATGTCCTTTCCCAAGGCCTGCTTTCGAGCCTCGGTTTAAATTGCTCACTTTTTTGCGTTTTCAAGTGTTTGCATAGGCCACTGCCTTACTGCCAAGGTTACAGCCTACTTTGTAATAAGCAAATATTGCACTCGTTTATGTCCACTTTGTATTGTAACAATAACTATTTAGTTTGTGAAATTGCACAGCAGAATTACTGTTTCGACACTTCAGTGATTCACAGAATGTTTTGAACTTTCTAAACCCTTTAGTTCAAATCAGTGCAGCAGTGGTCGTGGCGTTTCTTCTGATGTTTTACCCATGAATAAAGACATAGCTTCAGTTTACAGTTCAACAAATCAGGTGTCAGTTGGAACCACATCCAAAAAGTATGTTTTGGACTCCACGGTATTACATGTCTATAGGCTGATGCTAGTATTTTTGTTGTTGTTGTTGTTGTTGTTGTTGTTGTTGTTGTTGTTGCAACAGGCCAAATACCATTGTAGGTCTGAGGTACATTTGGCAGTGTGGTTTAGCAAGTTTTTATATAGATGTTTTGTTAAAGTTAAATGTACAATTACTAGAAATATCTTTTTTTTTTTTCAAGTTTGCTAAACATGCTTCTACTCCAAATGTTATGCTTCGCTGGTGGCTACAATGACTCAATTCAGGAGGACATTCATAAAAAGAGATGTATAATACATTGTAGCCTGTACATAGTACAGCGAGCAAAGGAGGGGAGATGCTTTGTCACTACAGCTCACCATTTGAAGCACATACAGTATCTCACTATGTTTCTTAACTTTTAAATCCGACCTAGCTGTCTCTAAGTCTGGCATGTCTCAGCAGTCAAAAGACCTGTTTTCTATTAAGCTACTGCTTCGTTTACAGGTGTGGTGGTGGTGGTATATATGAGAGAAGCATGTGAGACGGTTAAGCATGTGAGTGCTTTGCTCGGTGAAACGCTTTTTCTTAGATGGTGTCGTGAAAAGAAGGCTGTGTCAGAGCTCTATGAGCCAGTAGCACACACTCTGATGGGATTTATGGGGGAAGTGTGGCTATTTAAAATGTTTATGTTACGTAATTAAAACCACAGTTGACTAATATTTACTCAAACATAAACAAAAGGGTATCCCTTTGACTAAAACACTAGAAAAGAAATAAATGTAAATTGTAAAATATAGATTTTTCTTTTTTTCTGAAGATGTTAAAAACTTTGTTTACAGCTGAACTATGATTGATTGACAAACACAACAAAAAATCCAAACTTTCCACCTTTTTAATGTCTTCCATTATGACCAGGGAATGTACCTCACATTTATTTGGTAAAAAGTATTGTTGGAGCTTTGAAGTTGGCAACAGAAATCAATGTATTTGAGCTTATTTCCCCTGTTTGTGTAATGAGCTCATGTTTGATCTGTGTTTCCACAAGCAGGGTTGTGTTGCTGTTGTCTTTCACACAATGGTGGGAGTGCTTGTTCAAATGACAGCTTTGAACATCAGTCGCAGAGGGTGTTGCAACACTGGGAATCCGAGGTAAAAACCCTGGTGGATTTACCATGCGAGTTATTCTTCAATTTATCTTGAAACGTGTCATTTTTCTGTGGTTCACTGAATAACCATAAGATAAATCGGAGTTGAATAAGCGTTACCTTTTTATAAATCCAACTGGTTACAATGGTGTAAAAGTCACATTCCTCCCTGCCTTCTGTTGCTGGGCTTTTTGCTGACTTACAGGACAGGAATGCATTGTGCTAGACTGGTTAATTTTCCCACACTGGCCCCCCTCATGTGCCTCTGATTTAGGTTATCATTCCCTGATCAGACCAAGCATCTTTTTCTTTCATTATACTTTGAAGAATACAACTATGAAGGAAAATTAGGAAAATGTGCCAAGCACATTTGTTTGTAAGAGCTCATCAAATTATGACTATGTTAATGTAATTACATAATTTCCAGGTTTGAATGAAGCAATGGATTTTTTTTTTGTGGGGTAAAACAATACAGAATGTAAGAAAACAAATGGTACTGTTTGGGGAACGTCAATAAATAAAATCATTGTGTGTCACCACCTCTGCGTATCTGCTTTTGCCTAATTTTCTCACACTAAAGACAAATACTCAAGGTGGTGTTGCAGATGGTATGTATATATTTATTAACAATTATATAAACTCTGTTGCAATATTCTTTGAGTCATCAATTGCATTTGTGATTTTCTTTCTGTTTTTAGTAGGATATATTTACCCATAAGTTTAATATGGGTTATATGACCAGTGGTGTAAAGTAACTTAAGTATTTTATTAACTTTATTGAGTACAATTTTTAAAGTACAATATATCATTACATTAAGGCTTTATTTTCCTGTATTATGAGTTATTTTCCTTTTATACTTTACATAAATTTAGCTGAAAATACTTTTACATATGATGTTTAAAAGCATCTGCTGTGGAGTATTTTTTATACTGTTCTATTGCTACTTTTGCTTAAGTAAATTATCTGGATAACTGCTTATGATTACACATAGCCAATTGCCATTATTGAAAAGAAAAAAATTGTACATTTCAAAGGGTGAGTCCATTTTAAGACTCAAACTGACTCACTTATTCTCACCGTTTTATGATAAGAGAGCTTGTGTCACACAAGCTATTTGTGTATCTGCTAAATTTAGACATGAGGATACAAACGACTTACGTATGGACATGTTGCAGCGGTGCAGGGTGAGCTTTTTTAAATTATATATTGTAACTGTATTCACTATGTAGTTTTTTAATGAGTAACTATATATTTGTGATATTTAGGGAAGCAACTTTGACTCAAACTTCAGTGCTTCATGTCAGGAAAATGCTAATTTATGTATCTGGAGGAATATTAAATCTAAAGACAATTTTACCAGCATAGAAAAATCATATAGTACCTTCTCTTCCACTTAATTTTACAGGCATGCCAAGAAGTTAGATTTTTAGTCATTTATGTTAAATGATATACAATAAATGCACAGAGATGTACAGTATGCAGTAAAAACTGTCTTTATTGAAGGCAACATACATGTTTTTAAATAGTACAAGACACAAAGGGGGCACAATAGGACCAGAACAACTGGGAGTGAATTTAATTTGAAAACCAGAGCAGAGAGACATGCATCATGGTTACACAACAGACACAGTCAATACAAACACTGTAGTATATTCTGGTTATCCACAGTCGGTTAGTTCAATTTGGCAACAAATGGGATAGGAATGTTAACCTCCATCTGTCTGTCACCTACTCTCACAAAAGGTTCAACACTTTTGCTTTTTTCCTTAAGTGTCTTAATGACATTGTTGTGGATAGCATTCACACGTTTCACCATTAAGTCAATCCAGGACTGGATGTCAGCTTGAAGTTGTTCGAAAGAAATGTCAGCCAAAATATTCTGGAGCTTAGCTTTCACAGCGTTTAAATATTCTACAACAATTTTGTGGGCCTTTTCAACCTGCGTGGCAACATCAGCCAGGACATGAGAGTTGATGGCGTCATTGTATACATCAGTCACAAAGGTGGAGAGCTTCTCTACGTTCTGAGATTTAAGGGTTTGGAGAAACCTCTCGCTTTGTTCAGTGGTAAACTGCACAAATGCAGATAATTTATTAATGACATCTTCCAGCTGGATTTCCCCCACTTTCCTGACAATCACAACCACTTGGTCCTGAATTTTCCTCAAAGCTACAAACAAGTCGTCAAGAATTTCTCTTCCGCTGACAACGTTGTTCGAGCCAGGAAGGGTGAACTCAATGGCTCGGACATAATCAAGGACTGCTGTAAACATGGAGGCAATATACTCTGGAACCCTTTGAACAGCCTCTTCAGATACATCGGCAATAAAAGCACTATATTTCTGGTAGACCTCAAGCCCAGACAGCTTCTGTTCATACCCAGGAATCTGGAACTTGGTCTCTCTCAGAAATTTAACAACAGCATCCAGGACAATTTCAACTTTCTTTTGGTATTCTTTGAGAATCAAAATGGTCTTCTCTGTGACAGTTGTCATAAAATTAGAAGGACTTACTGCTGCAAAGTTGTCAACAGCCCTCTTGAACATCACTTTACCCTGATCTCTAGCCTGCTCAAAAGAACCCTCAAGGCTACTAGCTTGATTGCAGATTGTGTCGTATGTCCAGACAGCAGAATCAGACACCGTTTCCATGACTGTGGGCACCTGTTTCTTCAGTCCCAGCATCATCTCATATGGCATCTCCATGTTCCAGGTTGTCTGAAGGTTTAGCTTCTCAGAGTTCATCACAGACAGCTTCAGACCCAAGACATCAATGTCGTTTGTTGGCTCTGACTGTTTGGGATAGTAAACATGAAACAAATATTACTGAAATATAAATACACCATTCACATTGAAATTACAACCAAAGGTTATTAGTAAGCAAACAAGTAAGCAAAACCTCTCTTACCGGGTAGCGACCATAGAGTCTTGCTTTCACTTGTGCTGGGCGCTTCGTCTGCATTTGAAGTGCAATGAGTCCTGCAGATGGAGTGGACACAGACACAACAAGGCCTTCCTCTGAATTTCCAATCATCTCCTGATAGATTTCCATATTCAGGACAAGTAGATTGACCTTGGCTGAATTGGTGATGGAGGTATCCACAGCTTCATAGCTTAAGATGATGGTGCTGTCATGGTTTCCCTCAAGCATTGGATGTTTCACAGACAGGACAGAGGCCATTTTAAATCCACCGACCGTGTTCACATTGGCGTTGCCCTCAATCTTTCCAGTCAGAACCTCAAATTCAGAGGTTGAGGAAGCATCAAGTTTGATGATGATGCTGTCGTGGTTAAGGATGCTAGCATCAGTTTTGAGTGTGACCATTGTGGTTTTCATGGAGAACTCGTAGGTCAGATCACCCAGTACTGGAATCCTGATGCTCTGAATTTTGGGGCTCTTCATGTACTTCAGGTTGGAGTTCATGTCAAATGTCTGCTGAGTTGTGGTCAGGAGATTGCTCAGGCCAGTGTCTTCCCACAGAGAGTAGTCTTCCACTCTTGGTGTCTTCATGCCAACAAATGGCACAGTCATTTCAGGGATGGTGATAGGCTCCTTTAGTACATCCAGATTAGCTTCTCCATTGATCTGGGAAAATATGTTAATTTCTTCACCATTATCCATGGTGAAGTAATGGGAGTATTTGTACTGGTTGAATCTAGCCAGACCTGTCCAACTAGCCTTCTGCACTTCAGAGTTCAGGATCAAAGAGATGTCATCCTGGAGATCCATCTTTCCAGACAGCTTGAATGGAAGGGCAACCTTGACATTTCCCATGTTCTTGGTGTCAAACATAAGCTCACGACGTGTGATCAAAGCAAGTGCAGAGTTTGAGAGAGTTCCCTCAACCTGTCCAACTAGCTCTGCACTGTGAGAGGCAGTGAAATCAATTTTCAGGTCTCCAGCATTAGCCTGGAATTTGACATCTGCTACACTGCCCTTCATGAAAGGTGTTTCTGTCTCAAACTTGGCTTCAACAATTACATTGCGGAAAATAGAGATTTCAGCAACCACATTTTGATTCATTTTGAAGTGGCTGCTCTCTGTTGCTCCAGTGAAAGTCACTTTGGCTGTGCGGCGATCCATCACCACCTCCATGTCACTTTTGTGGGTTGCCTCATCTGAAAAGTCCTTAACTCCATATTTTCCATTGGCAAGATTGTTAATGGTCAGACTGGCAGAGCCAGCATCAAGCTGGAGGACGTTCTTCTGATTGATTGATGTTTCACTGAAGATGTTGAAAGGTGGCATATTGACATCATGTTTGTAGCTAGTCTCCACAGTGGCAGAAACTCCATCTTCAAGGGCAAAGATTGCATTGTTGACAAGCTCGGCAACATATAACTCAGTGTTAGCTTTTGCAGTAGTTTCAGCAGAAGCTTGAGCTGACAGGCCATTGAGAGTCATTGTTCCCTTATGGTCAAGTGTGAAACATGACTGGTCAAATTTGATGTTCTCAGAGAGGGACAGGTGACTCATCTTGGGCGCAGCCAAATGAGCACTGGCATCCAGTGTGAAGTCAAGAACTTTCAAAGTAGATGAAGCCTTTGAGTTAAGGTTGATTTTGAAATCTGTTGTAACTGATGTAGTTGTGGTATTCTCAAGGTCAGCAATGGTCGTGAGTGTGTAGTGAGGGGAGGTAACTCTGAACTCTCCATAGAGTTTTCCAAAACAGGGAATCTTGCTCATATCTGCAACTTTCTCTTTCAACTCTGTAGTGAATGTGTCATAATCAAAAGATTTAATATTCTGGACCATTCTCATGAAATAGTCACTCATGTCATCAATCAGCTGTTTGAAGTTAAAGGAATACAGCTCATTCACAAGCTCCTGAACAGGTGCCATAACTCTTTTGATCAAAGGCTCGATGTCAATTGACTTGAGAGCAGCAACAGCAGCCTGCATCTTTTCCCTCAACTGATACTGCTTCATAATTTTAACAACCTCATCCATCATGGCCCCAATCATCTTCTCAACGTCATAGCTGGAGAGGATCTCCTCTATTTTGGCATAAATTACATTGAAGTTGTTAGCAATGTTATGCTTCTTGATCCAAGCGATAATAGCATCCTTCATTGATTTCAGCACATTCATGACTTTGTCAGTTGGGAACTTGGCTGTCAGGTTGGTCATGAAATTTTCCATAGAGTTGACAAACTTTGTCAGGTCTTGGACAAAGAGGTTGAAGTCAAAGCTATCAATAACTTCCTTCAGTTCGGACACTTTGTTCTGCAATTTGGCACTGAGCTCATACTTGGTGTTGATGTCTTTCAGCATCTCAATGCTTTGGTCCATCAGCCTCATCATTGTGGACTTTATGTTTTCAATAACTTCAGGTAGATGCTCAATGAATGGGATCTGGACGAAGTGGCTGTCACTGTTCTTGTCATATTTCACAAATCCAGAGATGGCGTAATCTTCAGTGGCCTCACTGAAGAGAGGAGTTGAAACAGCTCCTGACATCTCAATACCCATTCTCTCTGCATTGTTAAAGGCATTAATTTCTTGGTCGAAAGTATGCTTGTTTACAGTGGATGCCATCTTCAGTGTGACACTTTGCTCTTGGAGGCTCAGCATGCTGTTGAATTTGTTGTCTATATTGGTCTTAATAGGGTATCCGGCTTCCAGTTGATGGGTGGTTGAGGCTCTGTATTCAAATGAATTTGTGAACAGCAGGGGTTCTGCCTTTAAGAGGAATTTGCTGTATAGTTCGCCACTCTGCTCACCATAGAGATACAATTCACCATTTGAGTTGAAAATGGCATCAATGTTCAGAATGAAGGGTGCTGCAACAGTTTTGACTGTACTGTCCATACGAAGAACTGGTGAGTTGAAGTTAGCCACATTGTTGAATTTCATGGTCAGACCAACAAGTTCCATATCAGTGGTATGTGTCATTTGAGCTCCCAGGAGTTTACCGTTGGTATTGCACTTTGCAGAAAAGACCATATCAACAAACTTGACTTCATAAGTGTGCTTGAGCTCTTCCTCTGAAAAGACTCCCATCATTGTTCCAGTCAGCTCCATGTTGTAGGGCTCTGCCTTGAACAGGGCATCATTCACAAAGTTGATCTCCATGATCTTCAGGTCATTCTTCACATTAACTGAGGCAGTCAAATGCTCCATGTTAACTGCGATGTCATGCATGTAGGAGTTCCTCTCATTAAGGAAGTTGTCAGTCTTGGAGCGAAGCATGAAAGACCTCAGTGTAAGAGACAATGAGTTGGTATTTTCGGTCCTCATCTCGTTGAGAGATCCAACTATGTTGTTGGAGAGGATCAAGCCATCTTCATTCAGTCTGAGGTTCACTCTGTTCCTGGTGTTGATGTCAAAGAGGTTACCCTTAAGGATGCCGTTGAGATACACGTCTGTGCTTGCAATTTTTCCCTCAACATTGAGCTCAGCTTTGTTCTCTTTAATGGCTCCCTTAGTGGTGAGAGACACGGTGGCACCAGCGGTGTCAACTCCGCCGTGGAAAACATTCTCGAAGGTCATTGGGCTGTGCTGAGCAGTTGTTGTACAGCTGGTGGTCAGGCCATTCATGTTCATGGCCAAGGTTGCCTTGTGAGAGGCAAGGCTTGAGAAGACGTTCAAAGAAGCATCACAATTGATCTCCAAGCCGGAGGGGTTCATGGACCCAGTGAACAAAGAGTAGGCACGGTTCACTGTGTCATCAGCTTGATTCTCTATCCTGAGGCTGGCCTGTCCATCAGAGGCAGAGAACTCTATTTGGCTACGAACCATTCGCTCATCAGCCTTGGTCACAGAGTCAGACTGGATGGTAAGCTTGACATCTTTGTAGTTAAGACTCATTTTGGTGGTGTGCTTGATGGGGTTAGTATTCATATTGGTGTTAGACTCAATCATAAGTTCCTCATTTGCATATGATGCCTTGATCTGGTTGGCAGCCTTCAGGATTTCAGAGTTCACCCTCAGTGTACTCTCCAGTTTAGCTTCTTTCTTTGCTGGCTCAACAGAGAAGGTGTGGAGATAAGTGGTGCTAGCAGTCATGGATCCAACAGACACACTTCCATCTGTGTTGATATCTCCAGAGAGTATGTTTGAATCTAGGGTGACCTGGGTGGTAGTAGTCAGCGATGCCTCCAGGCCCACAGGGGCGACGACATAGATGTTATACCTTCCTGTTGACATTACATTGTCTGTGACAGCAAGGGTTTCCAACACATTAAAACCTGTGTTCATTAGCATATGGTTCAGGGAACCATCAATGGTGAATGTAATCGTCTTCTCTGTTGTGTCTTTGATTGTTGTAGCTCCTGTAAAACAGATAAAACAGGAAAACATTAATAAAATAAATAGTAATAGTTATTTCGTTTCTCTAGAGTTAAATAACAAATGTATAATTCTTTTAATTAAAAGACAAAAAAAAGATAAAATTACCTTCCGTTGAGAAGGAGAGAAGTTTGATTGGACTGTCAGCCATGACGCTGAACTTTGCCAAGTAGCTAGGAGACTCTGCAGTGTTGTTACCAGCAGACACAGTTGCCTCCCAGTTATAATAGTTGCTGTTGACCTTGGCAGAGGCCTCCACCATTCCCATCAGAGGCAGGGTGAGATCATATTCAGAGGGGATGGTAAAAGTGGGGATTTGGATCTCTTTTGAGGCAACCTCCATGCCCAGCTGAGGCATTGAGATGCGTGGGGAGTTGACCATTGGAGGTATCCTTAGCTCCTCAGATGATTTGCCTCCAAGAGGTAGAGGGACAGTGATGGTCAAACGGTCCTGGTTGAACTTGTATTTGAATGTGCTATCACTGGTGAAAGGAATAAAGCAGAGCATCTGTTATTATGTCATTTAAAATTGACATTCAACTGGTGAGTAAATAATGATATTCATCATCAGATATGGGGTTTACTTACACATTCATGAATAGATTTTCAGGCATGGAGGGCATTTCCACACTTGCGATTCTGTTCCTCAGAGTCTCAACATAGGGAACATCAGCTGAGATCTTGTCCATCCAGATATCACTGGCCTGAGGGAAAAAGCACCACATTTCTCATGCTTTAGTCTGGAAGAACTAGAACTAAGTCAAGGTCTGACATAATTGTATTGATTATATTCTTTTCACCTCAACTGCCTTGTTGAAGACATGACGCAGTTTCATGTCTGTCTTGACAACCTGCTGGTCCATGACATCATCCGTCAACTGCCTGAGCCAGGCCTGAAGGGCTTCAGTGTAAGGCACCAGGATCTTAGTATCAGCATTCATGTTGGACATCAGCTGAATCTCAGCCTGGTCTTCACCTAAGATACAAAGCATTTAGCATTTTACTTTTGAGACAGTGTTTGAGACAAATGCCCGAAATTATAAATCTCTAAAGTCCATTAGTAGTATTTTCTTGAGCAGACATACCATATTTGAATGTGACTGCCTGAATGGAGGAGGTCTCTGGGAGTTTGACATCACTTTTGATCTCCATGGTGAGACCATCAGCATTGCTCATGGTAGCAGTGATGGCGGCATCAGTCTTGAGTGAGGGAACTGACAGCTGAACCTGCAGCATGCCATCAGTCATGGCCTGAAGCCTGTAATTAATAGAGAACAAAATGATTAAGTCAATGCCTCTATTATTTATTGACAGTGTGTTAAACAAAGATTTTAGCTGGGTTGACTCACTTAGCACGGCCAATCAGAGAGAGCTGGGGCACATTCTTGTTGGTGATCTCGAGGATAATGGATTTGCCTTTGGCACTGCTGTCGGTCATGCCAATCTTAACGCCGGCCTCAACATCAATGTCAGGTACCTGAATTTGGGTGGTGAAGACGTTCCTGTTCCTGTTGTACTTCATGGTGGCGGTAGCCTCGGTAGGCTGAGAACCTAAAGTGGGCAAAAGTATAGCTTGATCACTCATGTATGTAACCCTATACAAATGAAAAAGGAAGATATTATGGCATATAGAACAACGTATTATAATGTCTTTCCAAAAAAGATGCTCATACCCTCAGCTCTCAGAGCCAACTTCAAAGAATCAACCTTCTGGTGGCTGTCCTTTCCTTCGCTGAGGAGTTTGTAGGCGATGGTGGCTGTGTACTCAGACACTTCTTCAGAAGGCTCGAAGTCCACAGCAAACCTAGGTTGAAAAGAGTTACATTTAAAAAGTGAAATCTTCCATGATATTGTGCTTGCGTATCAAACTTTGACTACTTCTGCTAAACCGAGTCGAGGCACAATTAAATTACCATTTCCTTATGACATGATAATCAATCAGTATGTTGCAACCATTGATATTAAAATTGACAAAATAATCACAGATTCTTCAAAGAACAACTTACTTGGTCTCTCCATTCAAGGGGAAGTATGGAACAGCAGTATTATCTCCAGTGCTGGCACGGGGTGTTTTGATGCAGTATCTGATTCCAGAGAAAAGGGGTCTGCAGCTTGCTTCACCCTCTGTGTTTGTGATGACTGCAGCTTGACCAGCACCCACAATCTGCACTTTATTGCTTTTTCAAAGAAAAAAACAGCAAAATCAGTTTCCATCTTCAACATTCTGTATTAAATATTGCCTATCTACTACTAAATCACTTTTAATTCATGAAATATAATTTATGAATGTATTTTGTGTTATTTGTTACCTGATGCTCAAGAGCTTAGTGGTGCCTTGTGGGGCGGGTATCGAAAGCTTGACCTGGTCCTGCTCCATGGTGATCTTGGCATTCAGTGTGCTCTCGTGGTACATGTTGGTGTGCATCTCAACAGCGGACTCAACAAATTCAGGGACATGGACTCCCATCTTAGTCACAAACTTAACTCCAACAGAGGGTGAGAACAGCAGCTCCTTCTGTGAAAAAAAATAGATCACATGAATTTAAATAGGTTGCAAAGTCAAAAGAAGATATAAAATTCCAGCATTTTTTGCAGGACATTTAAAGAAGTACATCAATAAAACAGCAAAAGCATAATGATAACACTTTAGTTGAGGACAAAAAATGGAAAACTTACCATGTTTGGAGCCATGCGAAGGCCTCCCTTTGCTCCAGGAGCGAAGGTACCAGACAAAGCAAATGTCAGAGGCAGGCCAGATGCTGTTGGCATGATCAATTTGTTGTCCATAAAGATGTAATGGGCAAAGATCTCATTGTCAGTGCTTGACATCAGATTAGCCACAACCTGATAAAAAAAAAAAAGGTCAATTTGAATTCTCTCTCACTGCGGTAAAGAAAAAGACAGGTGGTACATTAAGTGTATAACAGGAGTACAGAACAGTACCGTTGTAGGAATAATCTTCATGAAAATTTCTGCATACATCATTGCGTTTTCAGCAATAAACTTCAGATCGCTGCCCTTGATGTAGCCAAGCTCAGTTTCCATGATCTTCAGGTAGGCCATGGCCTCTGGAGACTCTTGACTCTGCAAATCCTTTACCAGCTTGTTGAAGTTGCGAACAACTTCTCTCACAAGATTTTCGGGAATCTACAAAAAGTTGGATTAGTTGTGGTGGTGTCAGTGGAAATGATAATAACTCGGACTAAGTGTGTTTAACAGAAATAACAACACACAAGATGTACCTTTTGTCCTTCTGTGTCCAGGGGAGACACCCATTTCTCCAGTTCCTCTTTCATCTTTGGTGGTATCTTGTTTAAAGTCCAGTACAAAGTCTTGGCCAAAGTGTCAGGGAAGAACCCGTTCTTTCCAAACAAAGCATCAATGGTTGGCTCAAAGCCCCTTCCTTCCATGCCAAACTATTGGAAACATAAAACAATTATATTAAAAAAAACCAGTGTGGGTTTAGGGTGATACAGTCTGAATCTGGGCCAAATAATTCATTTACAAATGCTAGTTAGCTTTTACTTCAGGGGCAGATGGGTAAGGTTGGCCATAATTGACTGAAAAAAAGTGCAGCAGAACAAATAAAAGTAATAATAACAAGAAGACACCTATGAATGTAGTCTTCGGCTGCTAGATTTTTTTAGTAAGTGTAAAACAAAAATTTGAAACAGCAATAAATGACTCGATTATTATGATCTACAGTATTACATACCTCCCAAAGATCTATGTCGTAACCAAAAGCTTTCAATGTAGTTTCCAGCAACACCTCCCTTGGCAAGTGGCTACTGGGATCAAAGACAATGTTTCCCAGGACGTCAGCCTGCATGCTCTTTTGTGCCAGGCCCAGCTTGTAGTTGCGAGACTTTGTGGTGTAGTCGCTGTGTGTGGTGACGTCAGTGTCCTGCAGGGCGTCCATTATCTTCTGACCAAGCCTGGGTTAAAAATGAAATAAATACAAAAAAATCAGTTGAATGTAAGAAGTTGGGTTGTTAAATCAGCACAGCACTTCCAGTAAAGAAAGCATAGATGGTGCTGTCAGTTACACGGTGCTCTATTCTTACTTCTGGGTCTCTGAATCAGTGGAGGAAATGATGTTGTAGACATGGGAGGTCACAAAGGCCTTGACCTGCATGTTCTGCTCCTGCGTAAGCAGCTTCTTCACCATCTGAATGTCACTGTCCTGGGGGTTCCTCATCAGGATCAGGTAAGCTGCCAGACGCTTCTGCACAGCACCCTTGGGGTACTGGCTGACCCTCTGGAGGTTAGAACGAACCTGGATAGAAAAACAACAGTAGCGTGTTTGTCATTGTGGAAACGCCACACTATAAAATTGGGAATCTAGGATATTGTCCACCTGCGGTGGGGGATGATAGTTACCTCATCTGTCGGTGACATGCGTCTGAAAGCCTGGATGGCAGCCAGCTGCACAGACAGTGTGGTTGCAGGCTGTCTCATGCACTTCAGCAGGGTGGTCTTTATATCAGGGTCAGCAGCCTCCATTGCCCTTCCCATGTTACCAACAACCTGGATGGAATAGTAGAAGACAATAAGAAAAAACATGGAATTGGAGGTTGCCATAAAAGTTATGTTCGTAAGCGGTCTGTGTTCACAGCTGGTTACCTACCCTCAAGGTCAGGAAGGTAAGCTCTTTCTCTCCAGCGCAGTCCACGCCCAGGAGGGACACCATGAACTCAGAGACAGCAGTGATCTCGGGGGTGATCACGCTACTAGCTAGGTACAGCCTAGTGACAAAGTTGGACATTAGTGATTCATTTACAATATAAATCCCCACTCACTGCTACGGTATTGAGGAGGACTTTCTTCAGATTTAAAAAAAGATCTTATGTAAGTTTACTCACTTCCTGACAGCGTTGCTCAGGGCATACATGATGGGTTTGCTCTGCTTGTACTGAGCCATTGCCAGCATGTCTTTCACCATGAGGCTGGAGGGGTTAGCCAGCATTCCCAGGGCGTAGACAGTAGCATCAACCTCAAGAGAAGCATTGTTAAAGGTCCTGAGAATCTTCAGCATGGCGCTGGTGCATTCTGGGCTGCCACACTGAGTCAAAGCTTGCCAAGTCAGAAATTGGGACATTTCCATCATTTCGACGGTAGCCGATCCCAAGACGTCAACTTTCAGGCCACGCAGCTCAGACACCAGCTTGTTGAAGAGGCCGGCACGTTCCTCGCCCTCCGTGGTCTGTGACAGGGTGTTCAGCTGCTGCATGGTGGCAATGGCAGCATCCTTGGTCTGCACGGGAGACTTGTCGTCAGCAACATCCATGACCAACATGTGGATGCTGTTCCCATCTGCAGAGAGTTATATCCCAAACAATAAGAAAATGCAGCAAAATTTGACAAAATTGACACATTGAGCATTTTTTTAATATTTTACAAACTATTTTTACAACCAAAACACTCACCGGTGTCAAAGATTCTGTCATTGATCTTGCCGGTCTCTCTTAGAATCACAGTCTGTTCCACCAGAGTAGAAATTCCATATTCATTACTGTTTGTAGAAAATGAGAAAATTTCATGAAATGGTCATGGTCAATAGGAAAAAAAAATATTTTATTATATATAAATATATATTGTTGGTTTGGAACTTTTTGGAAATATAGACCAGTTAGGAGAATATAATGTTTGCACAACAACATTTATACAAACTTACCAAAAGCACTTTTTCTAAAGCATATGTAAGTCAAGAAATGTCCTAAACTCTACACAAATAATAAAACAAACCTACATTAACATTGTCAATTTTTGCTCTCAAGAAGTGGGAAGTATGGCTCTCTGCCCATTCTAGAAATTGGTCACTTTTGAAGCCTGAAAGACTTGGTAAATGTGAAACTCCTCTATTAATTAGTGCATTCGTTATTGTTTTACAACTTACTTGTGGGAGAGGGGCAGGAAGATGTGTTTCTCTGTGCAGCTTCCACTGGTCATGTGCTTCTTCTGGTTGTCAAACTTGTAGTTACAAGTCTGGGTGCTGCTAATCATCTTGGACAGAGGGTAGTTCTGATGGTAGAAAGACAACAACGTTTTGTTATTTTATGATGAAGAGCAGACTGCTGGAAAACAGTGAAGAAAATAGCAGGTTGAAAGTGTTTAGGATGTTTTAGTTTTCAGTTATTTTTATTGTATTTTTTCTGGCATTGTAGGGCAATCCATCAGTGGATTTATACCGTGAGAATACAGCTTCTTTTAATTGATATTATGCTATTGAATCCTGTACTCAATCTAAACAACTCTTGGCTTTAGTTTGTGATAGCGCCAGTATGAGGTTGTTGCTTTAATCTCTTACCATGCCAGTGATGAGGGCCAAGGGACTGGTGACCTGCTTGGGGGCATGGAAAAAGTAACATTTGGAAAGATCCCTGCTGACAGTCACATCGGTGGCAATGTCCTCTCTGGCGTTGACGCTGAAGTCAGTGGGGCACACTCCATGCACGGTGGACTGAAAATGAGAAGAGGCATCATCAATACTGAGGATCTTGGAAACATTTCAAAAAACAAAGTGTGTGATAAACATGCTTTTTGTCCTTAAGCAATCTCCCTGAACATGATTAACGCTTGGTCTGAAAGACTGCCCCCTATTATGAGAGCAGGTGAGGTCATTAGCAAGATAAAACGTGTCGAGGGACTTTGACCTGCAGCTGAAGATTGTCATCGTTAGAACACGTTACAGAAGTGTATTTATCACCTGTGACTGGGACAGCTTATCTGCTTATTGTGCAACTTGTTTATCTTTGCATGAGTCTTCATCACAATCAGAATCAATCTCTACATGGTGACTCTGACCTGGATCGATTGGTAACAGCTGTAAATACTGACAAAACAAAAAAACAAAGCTGTAAAACAGTGACGAGAGCTACCATTTCGTTGTTCTTCTCCTCTTCCATTGCTGGCACGATGAGAGCAGAGATGATTCCCCTCTTGATGTTCAGGATGTTGACAGGCTCATCGTTCTCCGAGTAGAGTTGGACATCAGTCTGTCCTTCGATTGTAATCTTCAAGGAGTTCCTGTTGACGTGGACAGATCATCATTTACAACCTGCCATTTAGTCCTTCTCTTTCATTTCTACAATCTTAGCCACTTTTCTGATCACGCAGTCCTCAGTTTTAGGACTAAATGATACAGCTGAATATACATATTTGCTGGAAACATAACTTACTTGGCCATAGCAGCGCTGAATGCATCAGCTCCCTCAGCAGGACGATACACCGCGTTGCCTTCTGCGTCCATGCCAAAGATCTCGCTCAGAGTGCACTCCGTTGTACGGAGGATGAAGCTACAGGTCTGGGGCACTTCAACCTCAACCTGCGCGGCAGAATTAACAGGTTTTCTTAGTACTAATGGTTTCTAATCAGGGTCAACAGAGTGTTTGCAATAGGGATCGGGGCAGCGTGACATACTTTGCAGGAGATTTTGGGGCCGCTCTTATCTTTGGTGGCTCCGTTGACGCCGTTAAAGGTTTCAGCTTCGTAGTTGTACACATACCGCCGGAAGTTTTTGAACCTTTTCCCCACTAAAACATATTTGAAACATCAGTTAGAGCTCTGTAACGTTAACGTTGAATACACTGTACAACAGACTTTGAATCACTTGAACACTAAGATAACATGACACATGATTACTGTCAGGTGAGCTCATCAGCGAGCGTTCAAAGGTAGAACTTTTGTTAAGTATAATCATCATTTGCAGGCATCCCTAATATAGTTGACAAGTTAAATCACATCTTATAATAATTTTGTTAAGATTGAAAAGGCAACTCACAATGGCAAACTGGAGATTGTTCCTCAACACTTCCCACATCTTGCTCTGCAAAGGATGAAAACATTTGTTTTCTTGACATTTTAAAAAGCCACAAGCTGCTCTAAAACTTAGATGAGAAATTGAATACTAAATTATATAAAATCAATATTTATACATACAATTAAACCATTACTAAGTGTTTTGTGTTAGTCATTTAAAAATGATTGGAATAGTCACAACTTACACAACTAAACTATAAATAAAACTCAATTAGGTATTTTCAAACAAAAACAGAAGCATTGCAAAAAGGAAATCATCCGCTCTTTTTTTAAAAACCAAGCAATAAACAGATAATAACTGTTTTCTCCAAAGTAGATTTACCATTAAAATAGCATACTATATCCATTAGCTTCATAATAGAAACAAAATACTTACGGGCTAGTGTGTATGTGGCCAACAGCAGCAAAACGCAGAGCTTGGTACTCCCCATGACGGGCTTAGTAAAGCTCCCGAAGGCCTTAAGGTAAGAAGAGTCTTCCTCTTTCTGTGAAGACTAATTCTCGTGCTTTGGTCCCTTGGCTTTTATAGTTCTCCAATCTTACTGTATGTGATCACCAGGACTTGCAAATGTGTTGCCCTGGTTCCAAAGTTTGAGCAGTCCTTGTGGCAGGCCAAAGGTTAAAGCGTTTCACAAACTAAGACTTGACTGTCAGCACTGGGTGGGGGTGTTCTATGTGATCGTGTTATGTTACCTCTCCTTCAGCCATTAGGCTGATTTTAATGGAGAAATGAATAAATTCATGTTTATCACACATCTTTATTTAAAAAGAAACATGTTTGTATATCAGATCAACGTTATATTACAGCTCATTTATCGCAAATCACTAACTTTTATTGCTTGTTATTGCTCAGCAGCTCTTTATTGACTTTAAGCCCAAATGTTACACTATAGTGTCCTCTCTGAACATTCACAAATACATGAAGGCCTCTCACAGAAAGTCAAGTAAGCCCCCCCCCCCCATGTCTGCTGAACAATTAATCTATTTCACAGAGAATGGAAACCTTCTTACCTGCTGCTTTTGTTACAGCACTTGGAGAGTTGTATCACTATATATCAGAGTATGTCTTAAAGCTATAGCATCGGCTCTTTTATGATCCTATATGATCTTTTTTTAGGCTGTTTCATGCCATGCTAATGATCAGATTTGAAATATCACACAATATCATCATTTATTTTAATATTTTAAGCACAGGCGTAACATCTGACATTAACAATGGCTGCATACCATTTAGGTGTGCCAGTTCCTGAGGCCTGCCATAGCGCATTGTGTCTAACTGACATGGCTTACTGGAACACCTCAATGGAACACAGTCATTTTTAGCGTTATTAGTGGGTTGGGCATTTCCTGCTATGGGAAGTCAAAATGTCTCCCACAAACAAAGTCTATTCCTTTTCTTAAATTACAGTCAACTGAATCACTTTGGACAGTGGGTCAGAAAAAAAAACAAGACATTTGGAAGTGTCATTTTGAGCTCTGGGTGACTGTGGTGGGCACAGTTCAACCAGTATTTTGCAAGCATCCCTAAAATAGTTGACAATTAGCTCCACCTCAACCAACCACAGGAGTAACGTGCTGCTTGAACAAGAATGCATGAGTAATACTGTATCGTACGTACGCTCACAGGGGCCATTTTTAGAAATTGAATAGTTTTACTTTTGATACTTTAAGTACATTTGACCTGATAATACTTATACACTTTTACGGTAACATTTTTCAGGACTTAAGAGCCTTTCACACAGAAACGCGCTCTGAAAACCCAATATTTACAATGGCTTCCATAATGGCTTATCGCAGAGTCGAGCCAAGTGCTACACTACTACCACTTTGCACTTTGCAGTGGCGGTGTGGACTGCCCCCACGGTCACAACAAATTGGCAGTACACAGAGTCTTCACATACACCCTCTGATGACGAAATCTATGTCATGCCGACCCGAGTAAAACTTTGCGTACTCATGGAAGTACTTTTTTTTTAGAGTTATATTGGTACATTTACTTAACTGTAGAATCTGATACCGATGAGAAGCAACAAACATTTACATAAAATCACTCCAGAGATAGCTAAAGCCTTATTTCAGTCTAAAATGATGTGTATGACTTTTCTTTGTGGCTCAATATAATTAGAATTTCACAGAAAGTACATGACTGCCTTTGTCAGGTTCAGGTATTATTTATTCTACGATATATCCTGCTATTCAAAAGTAGGCCTCTATGCTTGGCTTAATAACTCACTGTGGCTCAGACGCTGTTCCTTAATGTTAAATTTACTCAAAAGAAAAAGGTACAGTGAAGCAAAGTTCTTTCACACACTGGATTTAATGTTACAGTCGAGCAGTACATTTGTGTGTTCATTTTTTGTTGATCAAAAAGACAGGTGTCTTAACATGCTTGGTTAACCTTTAACTTACTAAGAGATGTCCAGGACAGCTGTTTGATCAGAATTAGAACAGAGGTAAACTCAAGATAAGTAATCAGGCAGAAGAATCCTGAAGTTGCACAAGAGTCACAACAGCAGAAGGTACAGTGACTACAGCACCTACAACATATCTCACTGGGCCTGGAGCAAATGGTTATAATATAGAGTTATACTAATACAAAGAAATTGTGGGACAATTAATAGGGCAGTTCTAAAATGAGCCTTTTTCTGGGGTTGTTGTGATAAAAAAAACCACAAGTCATATTTTCAAATCACGACCAGATATAAAAAGTGTGTGGACAAGCGTCAACAAATATCTAAATAATGAGGATTTGCTGTATGAAACCTTGGATTTGCACAACAATTTTTAGACCAATCGCTAATCACAGCTGCTGAGTCCTGTGTGAAAATGTGTATGACGTTTCCATATTTGAGGGATATTCTAGGCCTAAATATTTGGCTTTTACACCTAACCAAAACTAATGCTGTCTAATACAACAGCGGTGCAACAAAGCCTACCATACCTGAAGGTTATGATGACATTGTATGTATTGGTTTAATTGTTCATTGATATAAAATGGGGTGGCTAAAAGATGAGCATTACAAACGTTTTTTGTCTGGTTTCACTTCATGCAGTATCTTCTATGACAACTATGCAGATGTTTGCAGGTGGGATGAAACACATCTTTAAACACTTTACTTTTTTAACTGGCAATATAAGACTTTCATACCTGATTTTTAAAGGAAAGGGATAACAATGTCCTTATTTCCTGCCACTGCGGCTATAATTTTGGACTAACTTTAACGGCTACTTACTCAACTGGCATCTCCATCGGCGTTATATCGACGGGGACACGTCCGTGTATGTTTTGACGTTTTGATAGTTTGAGAACCAAATTCAAATCACGAGCCGACTTTGCAAATCCCCTCGTTATTCTCTTGAAGAGAGTCGCAAAGCAAGACCGGAAGTACGAGTATATCAAAATAAAAGCCAATGAGCGTATGCAAGAACATTTCATTTACAGCCTAAGTTGCTGTATGGGAGTATGTTAAAACAACAGAAACAGTATTCGACCAACATCGTGCTGGAGTCAAAGACAAAGTGAGTTGACTGATTCATTTGAATAAGTGTTAACGCTATGTAGTTAGCGCGCCATAAAACGAGGCTGTGCACGAGACACAAAGGGCTGAGGCCCTGTTCTTTATTTGTGGAAAACCATGCTTGTGTGAAAAACTATGGTTTAAAAACGTATGCTGCATTAGGCTGAAGTGGTTTGAGCTACCCCTACTCTCACAGGTGTTACCAGGTGTAGAGGGTTACAGTTTCGTTAGTTGTTTTCAATGGGAAAAGTCGTCAGATTTATTAGGCCACGTGATTTTGCATATTCGTGACACCATCACGTAGCTATATCATTTTAAAAAAATGATCTAAACTTAATTGACAATACTTGGCAGTATCATCAGCTACACTTATTTTCACAAGTTGTTATTGTCTCCTCAATATGCATCTAAATCTACTTTGAATTTGAATTTGAATTCGAAATTCAAATTCAACACATTTAGCCTCTGGTAAAGTGATTGCACCTGAGTAGGACATTTCATTTTCTGGGTGGTTGTTTTTTAGTTGTTTCTTCCTGCGGTGTGGTCAGGTGACCCTTCCGGTGGGGGCCTCTAACTTTATCGTTCAAGATAAATAAATGAATAGTGATTAAAAATCATTTAGATAGCTTGATAAGTTAAAAGGCAAGGATGCTACTTTTCAACTACCAACATGGCCATATCAATATATTCAGACAGCTTGCTGCCCGGTTAACTTCTTTGTGTGTGTGTGTGTGTGTGTGTGTGTGTGTGTGTGTGTGTGTGTGTGTGTGTGTGTGTGTGTGTGTACGTGTGCGTGTGTCTGTGTCTGGAAGCCTCAACGTTGGAACATTGTGCTTCTTGCAAGAACCACCAGATTCCTTCTCATAATCTTAAGAGCTCTGTTCCAATCAGGACAGTGCTTAACAACAGAACAACTATCTAATGCTGTGTCCTTGTGTGCCTCTCACCTGTACTTTGAATGTGCAGATGGGTTTTGCAAGACTGGTGTTGAGCCGAGACTGTTGTGACAGTGTTTAGACGGAGAGTTCTGGTTCTGGTTTTCCCAGTGGTTGTGGGTGCAAATGAGTCCCTCAAGGTGCTGAAAATCATGACTTGACTATTATATAAATGCGTATCTGAGCACCAAAGTAGAGGCTGGTAAACATGTTGTTGAGTTATCTTATTGTTGCTCCCATCAGTTAATGTGTAATTCTACATATCTGTGTTTGTTTGTCTGTTGGCAAACAGCAGGCTTTAGAAATTGCATAACTGACAATGAACCAATATTAATGGGCCTAGCTTTCAGTGTTGAGCTTCCAGAATGCATCATACATGTTGGGGCTGGGTTAGGATTTCATTTATTGCATGACATTACATAAGAGCTGGCATGCTGTAGGCGTGTTACTTAAGCAATTTATGTTGTTCTCAAGTATTTCTGTACAGACAACAAATTGCGTGCATAGACTGTATGTGGAAACTCTTTACAACTACACTTTTGAATGTGACACGCTGAAAAAACATAGCTACATCTGACTAGTATCTCCTTGTATCTTCAGGAACTAGTTGATAACATGTTCTAGTACTATTTATTAGAGATAATCATGGGTCAAAGGTTTCAGTTTCTGACAATGTTCCTCAAAAGCTCAATCAGGGGTTCAGCTGAACGTGCCTATCCCTGTTTTGACTCATTTTGAATCATTCATTTTATAAAAAAGAAAATTGTGATATAATAAAGCTGGAAGCTAAGTTATATGCAGAACAAAATCTGCTAATCAATGCACACATGCAGGCATTTCTGCCATTCACGGTTTTACCAAATGGGTAACGACATTAGGCAATGTCTTCATAAAACTACAGGACCATACGAGATAGTTCCCAGCCCCAAAAACCACAAAAGTACTGTCTGGTTTTGGTAACTATTGATTCACCAACATGCAGATTCTCACAGTCATATCATTTTAGTATTCAATGGTTTATAAATCATATGTTCCAGTGCCCTCCTCTGGCTGCTAATAGACATTGCATTTGTTGGCCTGTTCATGAATCTGATCTCCAATATAGGCTACAGAGAGCACATTTATCAAATGTACAGTTTAAAGCCCCTGAATACCTACACAGGTGTTTTGAGTTATTCAGGCTGATTACACCTCTGCTCTGGTTGAAGGTGGGCCGGAGTTCTGATGAGAATTTATTAGGTCACAAGTCTTCATTTACCAATAAGAATGATAATTTCTTGTAACTGTAGGAATTAGAAAACTTCATTCGAAAACCCTCAATAGAAGCTTTGAACTTTGAAAGCTAGGGCTGGTTATGACCAACTTTTTTTTCATTGCACACACAGAACGGACGGCTAGCAGGCTGTGAAGCAATATTCGCTGAATTTGACATAAAGTGTATTGGATTAGAATCACAGACTCCTTCTTAAAATACACCTTTAGACTGTGTGTTATTATATTTTTAAAATTTAAATGGCGAGTAAAAATAGATTATGATGGAATTTTTACAACCCTTTCTGTCAAAATGACAGGCAAGGAGGAAGTCTAACTCTGGCTGCCACCTTGTTTAGGTTTTTGTATCAACATCAGGAGATATTGTACAGACAACTCCTCATTTCATCTTCACAAATCAGCCATTCCTCTTCCATTGCAGGCTTTCAAGTGACAACAATAAATAACAGGGGCATCTGACAAAAGTTAATCTCAGTGGCGCAGTGCTGCAAGCTAATGTTTATATTGTAATATACAATATGCATGCATTGTGGTTTATAGGCATAAAAAATCTACAATTAGTTGTTCATTTTCATGCCGAAGTAAGTAGTGTCCTTAAACATTGGGGGGAAATAAAGAATTGCTGCACAACAGGATTTAATAAACACTTTATTTCACACCACTATCCAACACAGAGATAGAAAAATGAGACATGCAACACACATACTATACAGGTTGTTATATGCACCGTTGTTCCATGTAATGTCATTGTTCTGTGCATATCTATCCATCTATGTTTAAATATAACGGATATAGCTTCCCTTCATCTAGAATTTGTTCATCTATGTTGTCTTTTTTAGTATTTTGAACACTTACACATTTATGTTAAGATAATGCTGTAGCAATTCAAGGAGTAGCATTTCAATCTTTTAGCTTATTGGTGAAAGTGGAATCAAATATTAATCTCAAGTTTTCTTCCCTTCATTTTTATATAAGACCTGTATTGAGCAGGAACCTGCTGCAGATAGTCCGTAACATTGTGGTCAAATTGATTCACTACAGATCTGAAAATATCCAGAATGTAATTAATGCTGTCATTTATAGACCAAGTGTCAACAGCTGTGTTTGCATACTTGCTGATTGTTTTCAGTAAGCTGACATGCATGTCATAGAAAGCATTTATGTAGACAGCAATGGCATCCATGACATCAGACTTTAGGGTGTTGTCAACAAAGTCTTGAGCTTTGTCAACAAATAATTTTAAGGTGTTACCCAGTTTCTCCAGGAACATGTCTAGACTATCAAAGTGCTTCAGAAGATCTACTATAGGATGATTAGGCATATCCTTTAACCAGTCCCTAATCTCGTCAATTATTTTGGCTCCAGCCATGACATCACCAATGGGCATAGTGACCTGAATTTTTCGGACCATGCCAAACATGGCACTGAGAAAATACTCTAAATTAACAGCCACCAGATGTATTGTCTTCTCCAGCACAGTAGTAATGCTGTTGGTCACCTTATTGAGCACCTCAATGAGAGGGGTCATCTCCTCAGAGCCAGGCAGTTTGACTTGTGTCTCCCTCAGGACCTTGATGGCATCATCCAGGAAGACTTGAACAGTCTTCTGGTACTGAGCAACAGTGTTCCTAAAGAGGATGGACACCTGGCTCAGATGTGGGGCATGTTTGTTTGCAATGTTGTGGACCTCGTCAGTATAGTAAATAATAATATTCTTCAGCTGAGGAGCATGTTTAAACAGTTCGTATTTCGCAGCAAAGCTAGACAAACAAGAGGTGATGGCAGGAAGTCTTTCCTGTAGTCCGCTAATCATGATGTCAGGGACCTCCATGTTGATGATCATCTTCAGATTCATTTTATCAGCATCCTTGGCAGTAGCTTTGATGGTGACGACATCAACATCCTTCCCAGGATCAGACTGTTAAACAGTAAAAACATAAAATGAGACGTAAAACTCTTGATCATTGTCTGCAAATATAATAGCAGTATGAGCTCCTTACAGCATAACGGCCATAAAGCCTGGCATTCATTTGAGATGGGGCCCTGCCATGTAGCTGAAGACCCAGAAAGCCAGTAGATGGGATAGAAATTGTGGCACTGATTCCATCTTTGCGGACAGCACAACGCAAGTTCATGTCAGTGAAGGCAGGGCTGGTCATGTCCACAATCAGGGTGAGGCGAGTGTCACTGTAGAGACAGGCAGGAATAATGTGTCAATTTTCTGTAGTAAAGAAAGCTACTTCACCCACGAAACAGAACAATTTACAGAAAATAATTGGCAATATCTTTCATCTTATCGTTTCTTAGGATACATGTCAAAAAGTGTGTGATCTGGAGTAATAAGTGAAATTACAACTTTAAATTCCAAAACGTATCTCACACAGTGCTGATAACTGTTACCTCGGTGTATGGGAAAGAATGTGTTCAATGACCATTGTCAGATCAGTGTGGGTGAAAACTGCCTTCCCAGTCAGGCTTATGTCAGCATATTGAAAGTTTATGGAAATGGAAGCTGAGGAGGCACATAGACTTTAGTTAAGTACAGTAAATAGTTAATGATGCTTTTGCTTCAAATGTAAAAGTTATATTATATGCAAAAAAAAACAACTTACAGTCCAGGTCATATTCCAAGAAGACAATGGCAGAGGTCGCAGAGGACCTAAAGTTGACTTTGAAGACAGGAGCACTGCCTTCTACTTCAGCTGCAACATTTGTAGTGTACAGTGGGCTGACGAACTTGCTATTTGTAAAGATCTTTTGCTTGGCGGCTGTCACTTCAGTAATGGTCTTCTGAAAGATGATGAGGTCACCCAGGCTGCTTTGCTGAGATATGTTAATCTCCATATCAGCAGTCAAGGAAGAGGTTGGTGCAAAGTCGATGGTTGCCTGGGCAATATGCTTCCCCATGGTGTTGAAACGGAATAGGTTTGCCTCGTTGTTGCCAGTATATTTCAGCACTGCATACACACGATTTAGGGAGGCTTCAACAGCAAGATTGTCATTTACATCCATGGCAATGATTTTGGTGGTGCCGTAGTTAAGTTTGGCATCAGCAATAACCTTGGAGGTGGAGCGTAGGCCATCATTATTCAGATACAGATTGACATCATTATCCAGGACTCCCCAAACTAGACAGTCTTCAAGCATTGTGCCGTCTATGTTTAACTTAGTAAACGACTCCATGGAAACATGCTTAAATCCTCCCTCCAGCTTCAGACTGTGGTCAGCCTCGGCCTTTCCAACAGCATTGATCACAGGGAGGTTGAGGTTTCCCTTCATCCAAAAAGTAGAGACAGCATTTGCTTGGGTTTTGGTATCTGCAACCAAATTTTGGTTTGCTTCAAGGTTGAGTATAGGCAGGGCAATCTTTGCAACAGTAGCCACGGATAGAGCAGTTTCAAATGTCTCAGTACTCATACTGATGGTGCTGTCATGAGTGCCTTCAATGTGAGGATTCTCAAAGGACAGGGAATTGGCCAACTTGATTCCTCTCTTGGTGGTCAGACTAGTGGTACCATCAAGTTTGGCTTTTAGACCCTCAAACACAGAGGCTGTGGTAGCTCCCAGACGGAACACGAGATCATCCTCAGCATACAGTCCAGCATTGACATTTAGATTAATGATGGCAGACTTGACAGACATCTCTGTAATCAGATTACCCAATGAGGGAATCTGGATCAGACCCATCATATCAACAAGGGGGGCAGCCTGGCTTTTCTGGTAAACAATCTTGGCATCCACATTAACAGCCTGGTCAGTGGTAGTCAAAATGTGTTTCAGCCCGGTTTGGTCATACAAGTCAATATCACTAATAGCTGGGGTATGTGAGTCAACAAATGGAATATACATCTCAGGAATGCTGATTGGTTTAGTCAGGAAATCAAGGTTTGCTTCCCCTTCTACAGCAGCAAGGATGACAACTTCCCTCTCATTGTTGTTTACCGTGAAGTTCCAGAACTGTTTGTATTGATTGAAACGGGCCAGAGCTACAATGTTCATATGTTGCATGTCAGGGCTGAATGTTGCGACGTAATCATTCTGGAGATCAATTTTGGCATTAAGAGCATCATTGACATTGACCTTGGTGTTTCCCTTGTTCTGAAGGCTGAACACAACCTCTTTGGGGCTGAGAGAAAAATCGATCACATTGTATAGGGCTCCATTAAAGATACCTATTAAATCTGTGCTGTGGGTTGCCTTCAGCTCAAGCTTTGTGTCATGCAGATTGGCATAAACCGATCCCACTAAAAGGTTATTTTTGATTGATGGGCCTTCTGCTTCAGAGCGAACATCAAACTTGAAATATCTGAAGATGTCAAAGTCAGCACTCAGGGTCTGTCTCATCTTCAAAAGGAATGTATCTGTGTTACTAATGAAGATCAACTTGACTGTACTTGGATTGACAGTGACTTCCAGGTCACTCTTGTGTGTACTGTCGTAAGAGTTGAAGGTGGTAGTACCCTGATTTCCAACAGTTATTGTAAGAGAAGTACCTTCCTGTCGGGCCATGTTTTTTTGAGTTACAGATATCTCACCAGTGATGCCCATGATGGGGAGGTTGAGCACATGTTTATAGGAAGTGTCAATAGTGGCAGATAAACCACCCTTAGTAGCTAAGAAAGCTTCATTTAAAAGCTCAGCATTGTATGGTGCTGTGTTGGCCTTCACTATGGTCTTGGCTGAGGCCTGTGCTGAGAAGTCATAAAATGTTACAGATGCATGGTGGTCCAACTCAAGAAAATTGTGAGTGAACTTAAAGGTCTCAGCAGCAATCACACGATACCCCTTGGGAACAGCAATACGAGCAGTGGAATCCAGGTTGAAGTTAAGGATTTCAAAGCTGAGGGATGTTCCTTGGGAAGTCAGAAAAGCTGTCAGCTGAGGAGTCTCATCTACATCAAGAGAGCTCTGGACTTCAGCACCATTCCTAATAGTGTAGATGGGGGAGTTAACTTTTATCTCATAACTGAGTTTACCAAATCCTGGAATCCTGACCTCACTGGGAATGATTGGCAGCTGAAATGGTGGGAGTTGGAGAGTGTTTATAAGGTTTTCTGCTGGAACATGAGGAAGAGTGGGAAAGGAGAACTCGGGTACAGTAATCTCAGGAAGTGAAAACTCAGGCAGGGCAGGAAGGTAGTTCATAGTCAGGTCTCCAAACGAAGCACCCATATCAAACATCTTCATCTCGAAGTTGAGAAGGAAATCAATTAAGTCAATAATTCTTTGCTTAATTTCATTAGTTGAGATAATGGTGGCTTGCACAGTGTGGAAGCCCAAGATAGTGAACTCAGGGATGTCCAGCTGTGATGGGATTTCAAACTGGTGGAGCTTATCTATGCTGAACTTCACGGAAGGCACAACAAGATCAGTGAGAGGAATGGTGAAGGATGGCATGTTCAGCTCAGCTTTCATCAGTCCAGTAATGAGTCCCTCAATTATCTGCAATACCTCACTGACAATTTTTTGCTGAGGTGCCACCTTCTTAATGATCTCAACCATACTGGTGAAAATATCAGTGGAAATGGTTATGAACTCAGTATAGCAATTCCTTGTCAACTGCAGATAAGAGGTAATTTCAGCATTGACATCCAGTTTTGCAATTTTTTGTTTTATAATTTCAGCAAATCCCTTCATATTATTTAACACAACCTGGTCAAATAAATCCTTCACTTTTTTCATAAATTCTGCAATTTGAATTTCTCTCACTTGTTCCAAAGAACTCCTGACAGAGGATAAGACAACGTTTGCAAAAAGTCTTGTTGCCTTAAGTTTCTGGGGGATTTCAAGAAACCTGATCAGGTCATTTACATGAGCACTGTACTTTGTTATCATTTGATTGCATTGATCCACAAAGTCTTTATAATCAAATGAATTCAATTTCTGCTCAATAATGCCAATATATAAATTCAGCTGTGAAATAATATCCTTAACCTCAGTTGTTTTCAAATAGTTAATAGCGCTCTGGAAGACTTGCATGCATTTGGTAGGGATGTCTGCATCTTTCACCATGTTTGCCACAGCCCTGATAGTTTCCTCAATTCTGAACTGCTTGATGAGCTCCGCAACCTTTTCCAAGACAGCCTCAACCCTTTTTTCAATCTCAAACTTAACAATCAACTCTCTCATCTTGGCATAGAATATGTTGATCTTACCTAGTATGTCAAGGTCCTGAAACATTTTCTTAATGTAATCTTTTATATCGCTGAAAATCTCTGTGGGAATCCGACTCACTAGTTTCTCAATATGAGCTTTAAAGTTGATGGAGGAAATGAAGTTCTTCAGCTCAGCAACACATTTCTGCATGTCAAAGGTCTTAATCATTTGTTTCATATCACTCATGACTGTCTGTAGTTTGCCCTTGATTTCATACTTGGCATCAATATCATGCAGGAATGCAATGCTGCTGTCCTTAAGCTGTTCCAAGTTAATCTGCTGGACAATGTATCCTATTGTATCAATCATAGACACTACCATAGCCTTGATGTCATACTCCTCATTAATAGCATTCAGCTGTTGCTGGATCTCCTGAATGAGGGTTTCCGGTAGGGTGCCACTAACAATAATCTCTCTCACCATACCAGCGAAGTGTTGGAAGTAAACTGTGAGATCAGCCAGCAGTTTCTCTACAATGATCTTCAGATTGCTCAAAGAGGCTTCCACATCCTCCATGGTGATGGCATAGTTTTGGGTAAAATCATTTAGGTACTGTTTCAGCTGGATGAGGTTGCCTTCTATGTTCAATTGAGCAAAATACTCACTTACATGTTGTGAAAGAGCCTCAAGTTTAGTCCTGATGTCCTCATTGTTACTGTAGTTTTGCAATGTCTCTGCAACATGTACAAGAAGGACTTTGATGCTTTCAAAGGGAGTAGAAAGACTTTCAATGGTAGGAAACTGAATTATGTGACTATCTGTGCTCTTGTCATACTTGAGGAAGCCAGAGATGGTGAATTCCTGGTTCTCGGTGGAGTCTGTGTTGAGGATGTTTGTGAGGATGGTACCAGAAACCTCAATTCCAGTTCTTTCAACAGTGTTGTAAACACTCATATCCTGAATGAAAATGTGGTCATTCAATTTAGACTTCATTCTAAAACTGGTCTTCTGCTCTTGGAGTGACAGAAAAGTATCCATGCTGTTGTCAGTAACCGTTTCAAGAGCAAAGCCGTTGTCTAGCTGCTGGTTTATTGATGCTCTGCATTCATGTGAGGTAGCAAAAGCCAGGGGTTGTGCTTTAAGGAGGAACTTGCCATAAAGCTGGGCACTATGCTTTCCATACATGGTCATGTCTCCATCAGCATTGAAAATGGCATCAAGGTTGAAATCGAAAGGAACAATGCTGCAACGGATGGTGTGGTCAAAGCGCATTGGCTGTGAGTTGAAGCGGGCGTCATTGGTGAACCTGGCAGCAAGACCGACAACCTCAAGCTCGGTGTTATGGCTCATGTGTGTTCCCAAGAGTTTTCCCGTGGTGCTGCATTTTGCATTTGCCATCATATCAGCATAATTTACCTGATAGGTGTGCTTGATCTCTTCTGCACCATAGATGGCTTTCAGGCTTCCAGTCAGGTCCATCTTGTAGAGCTCTGCCTGCAGCTGAGCCTCATTAATGAAGCTGGCCGCCAGAAGGTTCAGATTGTTTTTAACATTTGCAGAGGCAGTGTAGGGTTTCATGTCGACGGTGATATCATGAGTGTAAGTGGCATACTCACTGGCGGTGGCTTCAGCCTTTGAGTTGAAGTCAAGGCTAGAGAGAGTGATGGTCAGAGTGTTGGCATTATCAACCTTGATGTCACGCATTGCAGCCTTGTTGGTAATGGATAGAGAAGCCATTGAAGCATCAAGCCCAGCGTTGAAAGTGTTTTCCAAGGACAGGGGGCTCTGGAGGGTGGTTGTTCCACTTGTGATCAAACCGTCCTTGTTAATTTTTAGGGTAGCCTTGTGAGTAGCCTCATTTTCAAGGAGCTTCATGGTGGCATCGCTGTTCACAGCCAGACCATTGACATCAAGAGAGGCAGTCAAAAGAGAGTAAACACGGTTTTCAGAGTGGTCTGCATTTGTCTCCATTCTCATGAGGACTTCACCAGCACCAGCAGAGGATTCAGCCTGGTTATGGATCTTCATACCAAGAGCAAGGGCATTTGCATCACATTTCAGGGACAGCTTGCTGTCTTTGAAGGAAAGCTCAGCAACATGGGTCAAAGTGTCTTCAAAGGCATTGGTGTTAGACACAACTGACAATTCACCATTGGCAAGAGATGCAGCAATTTTGTTCTGGATCTTACCAATTGTGGAGTCAAACTCAACAGTAGTATCAATATTTGCTTCTGGCCTGAATGGGAAGATGGTGAATGACTGGGATGAAATGGTTTTGCCATACATGGTTCCAGCCGTTAACGTTCCCGCAAAGTTGCTATCAGCAGAAATTTCTTCAGTGTTGATTCCAGTCATGCCAGTGTGCTCTAGTATAATATAAAGACCCAATGGGCTTGTGGCTTCAATCTTGCTGCTTGACATCAAATTCATTTTGTCTGTGATGGTTACATCCTCAACAATACTAATCGTGGCTTCAATGAATTTATGCCCCAAAGAGCTTTTCAATTCGGCCTTGATGGAATCAGTAGTGGCCAACATTCCAGAGCCTACATGAAGCACACAAGAAGAACAGATGATTTATAGCTTGATAACAGATACTATAACCAAAATTCTGTCACATTGTTTCACATCAGTATGAGTTGAAAACTGTAACTGAAAACTGTTGTACCTACAGTAAACATTGCATCATTTTAACTGTGTATTAATGATACCAATTAATCAAAAACTGGTTTCATGAATGATATTTACTGTGAAATACCTTCAATCTTTATTGAGAGGATGTCAAGTGGGGAGGTTCCTGTCACATCAAACTTAGCTGAGTAGCTTGGTGTTTCCACAACATCTTTCCCAGCAGCCATTGAGGCCTCCATGTCATATAGGTTGCTCTTCATCAGAGTTGACACCTCAGCTTTTCCAAAAAGAGGAATGGACAAAGTAAAGCTCTCGGGGACAACAAGCTCTGGGATGGGAATTTCCATGGAGACGATCTCCAGTCCAAACTGAGGTAGAGACACGGTAGGTGTGGTCAAAGCTGGTGGGAAGTTAAGCTCTTCTGTTGACTTTCCTCCAAGAGGTAGAGGGATATCAATGGTGAAGTGCTCGTTGTTGAAATAGTAGACAGCCTTTGCCTCACTGTTATAAGGACAAAAGTAAAATGAATAAATATTTTGTAAAAAAAAGCCAGTGACTTTAAACTTTCACCTCAGAATGGTTTTCACTTACGTATTCAGGAACAGTGTCTCTGGCAAGGAAATCTCAGGCATATCAGGCACTCTGAAGTTCTGAATGTAAGGTAAATCGGCACCGTACTTTTCCATGTAGTTGTTTCCTGCCTAAGAAAACAATACCCAGTATTTTGTTAATTCTCAACATTAAAAATCAGAACAAAAGAGAAACTGTGAATATTTTTGAAATGAAAGATTCCTACCTCAACAAACTTCTTGAAGATGTGACGGACTTTCATGTCAGTCTGCCCCACCTGCATGTCAAGAAGTTGGTTGCCATACTCAGCAGTTGGCAAGCTGGTGGTGTCAGTGTTCACATCAGACTTGAACTCAACCTCAAATTTGCTGGCATCTGCAACAATAGAGAACAATGAATGGAATCCCAAAACTTGACGTGATATTCCTTTAATCCCCCAGTTAGACTTAATCTGGGAATAAAATTGCTCTACAAATGAATCAAATTTGGCATTTTCTCTGAGGCAAAATGGCCCCATTATGGGCCCTGAATTTGAACCATAATTCTTAAATGCCAGGTGTAGCTCAATTCAGGATGTGACCCAGGTTTATTTGACACTGTCAAAAAAGTAAGCAACTATTAAATGAATTTGCATGTAATATTCTGTAAAATAACTGGAAAATTACCATATTTCATTGCGATTTTCTGCTCACAGTTTGCGGCCATGATCTTGATTTCGCTCTTAAGCTCCAATTCTAATTCCTCATCACGTTTCATGTTGGCTGTGACGGTGGCATCAGCATTGATTGAGGGGACAAGAAGTTGGACTTGCAGCATACCCTCCTTCATGGCCTTCAGACTGAAAAATGTGGCAGTGAGTTAGCGTACTGTCAATTGTAAGGATGACATTAATGTTAATGAGGATTTATGGTTGATTTCTTACTTGGCACGGCCAACAAGAGAGAGCTGAGGGATGTTCTTGTTAATTAAGTCAAGAGAAATAGAGTGAGTTCCTTTGCCCTTGGTGTTTCCATCAACAACACCCAGCCTGAGTCCAGCCTCCACATCGTAGTCAGGGATTTGGATGTCAGCTGTGATGACATTCTTTCTTCTGTTATATTTCATGATTGCTCTGGCTTCAGTGGGCTCTGAACCTGTTGTTGACCAACAAATATATTAATATTACATAACTCCGTAAACATTTTTGACCACCTGAGCCACTAAGAAGACAGAAAGGGGTTATCATACTTTTCATATTATACTTTACCTTCAGCCCTCAGAACAAACTTCACAGAGTCAACCTTCTGCCGTCCCTCTTCTCCCTCTCTCAGGAGCTCATAGGCAACAGTTGCAGTGTACTCAGTGACTTCACCAGTAGGATGGAGTTCCACAGCAAATCTTTGTAGATAATTCAGATAATTAGCCAATATTGATAAGCATTACATTTTTTTTTAAAGAAAATTATATGCTGGTGGTTTGGAAAGTCTTGCTCACTGGCTGTCTCCGCAGATGGGGAAGTAGGGGGTTGTCTCCTGAGAAGAGACATCAATGTACTGCAGAGCAGTGCAGTATTTCATTCCAGCGAAGAAAGGAGTGCACTCGTGCACATCAACCTTGTCCATCACCATAGGGGGGATGGTCTTCACCTCTGATCCAGTCACTGCCACCAGGCTGTTTCTATATGTGAAATGTATACAAGTTAGAATGCAGCTTTAACTGTTTGAATCTAAATGTAGAAAAGTTTAAGTTGTTGTAATCCAAGATATAAAATACCCTAAATTACTTCCTGCCTGTTGCGTTTTCCAAAAGTTCTACTTAGACTTACGTCATTTTGAAGAGCTTAATTGGACTTGTTGGAGCAGGGATGGTCAGCTTAACATTGTCACGTTCCATGGAGATCTTAGCCCTGAGCCCACTTTCATGGAAAAAGTTGCTGTGCATCTCCAATCCAGAGTTGACATATTCAGGGATGTAGGAGCCAATTTCAGATACAAACTCAATGCTAGCGGAGGGCATGAAGTTGACTTCACTCTGTGTGGACACATGGGAGAAATATAAAGAGTTGTGTTGATGCTATTCATTGTGAAAAAATATTGCTGGAATTTAAACACATTTATCAAGTATTACCATGTCACGAGCAACCTGAAGTCCACCCTTGATACCAGGGGTGAAAGTACCAGACATTGTAATCCTCAGAGGCACACCAGTGACAGTCGGCAGGAAGAATTCATTGTCCATGAAGATGTAGTGGGCAAAGATTGTGTTGTCAGCCTTGGTCATCAGTGCCATCATGATCTGTGGCAAATAAAGACACACATGGGACATTAAAATCATAGACAAGGAAACACTTAATGAAATCATTCTTTGATTGTCAACTATGCTCTTAAAAAAAGGTCCTTACATCAGTTGGGAACATTTTGAACATGCTGTCAATCATCATGGCAGCAGAGTAGGCCATCTCCTCCATTTCGTTGGTCCTCAGATATCCCAGCTCATTTCCCAAAAGTCTCAGATAAACCATTGCCTCTGGAGACTGTGCCGTCTTCAATTCCCTCACGAGTTTGTTGAGGTTGCGTCCAATCTCCCTCATCAGGTTCTGGGAGGCCTGAACATAGATGTTCACACTTTCTTAGAATACTTTTCCCTTACTGAAAAATTGCTCATCATGATTACAGTTGTTTTAGTCATGTGTACAAAACAGATTGGTCTGAGTACCTGTCTCTTCATCCTGTCCTTCTTCAGAGCAGGGAGTATGTTCTGCAGGACCTCATTGACTCTGAGTGGCATGTTTTCAGATACAAAGTACATTGTCTTCAGGGCAGTGTCGGGGAAGAAGCCATTCTTTCCAAACAGGGCATCAATGGTTGGCTCAAATCCTTTCCCCTCCATACCAATCTGTAAAGGTGATACATTTTTCACTGTCACAAATCAGCTTACTGAAAAATCGTTTCAAAGCACAATTTAGTTGAAAACAACTCAAAATATTTACCTCCATCATGTCGATGTCATAGCCAAATGCCTTCAGAGTCATTTCAAGCATGACCTCCTTGGGCAGATAACTGGTACCCTCAAAGATCATGTTGCCCTCCACAGATCCGATTTTGTAGTTGCGAGAGAACTTGGTAGGGTCCATTGTGGCCCCGACCTCATTACCCTGCAGCGCACCTTGAATCTTCTCCCTCAGTCTGTTGGAAAGAATCAAATATTACTGTTAAACGTCTGATGGTGATCAAATCGTACTTACCATGTAGTAAAACAACAAATTTAAGAAATATAAATATACATTTTAAACTTCTTTTCACTTACTCTTGAGTCTCTGGCTCAGTTGAGGACAAAATGTTGGTAATGTGGGAGATCACAAAGCTCTTGACTTGATTGTCCTGCTCATTGGGCAAGGCATCAGCCAGCTGGGCCAGTTCAGTGCTCTGGGGGTCCTTCATAAGTACCAGATATGCAGCAATACGTTTTTGCATGGGGCTGGTGCTGTCCAAAAGCACCTGCATGAGAACCTCTCTGCCCTGTGACCAATAGACATCAATTAAATGAGTATACAGTAGAAATAAATATTCTGATAGTTTTTCAAACCTTTGAAATAGTTTAACTTGCCTCTTCGGGGACGGGAGTCAGCCTGAACACTTGGATGGCAGCCTGCTGCACAGCCAGGGAAGCAGCAGGTTGGTTCACACACTGGATCACAGCAGATCTGAGTGCGGGGCCAGCAGATACCAGAGCTGGAGCCATGTTTCCAACAACCTGGAATCAAAGGACACATTGATATTTGGCTCCTTGGTGTTGGCAGTCATTTGAATTGTGACTAATAAGGAAGGTTACCCACTCTCAGTGTCAAGAAAGTGTTGTCCTTATCACCAGAGCAGTCACCCAAATGGGCAGCCATGGCCTCAGCAACAGAGTAAATCTCGGGGATCAGCTTTCCCTCAGCTTTGTAAAACCTGTTGAATAAATATTTAGAATTCAATCATTCATATCCCATTTTAAGCAAAGAAGGAAAACATTTGCTGAAATATTATTTAACTTGGAATAAAGTGTGGTTAACTTCACTCACCTCTTGACAGCATTGCTCAGGGCATACATGATGGGCTTGCTGGGCTTGTATTTGGCCATCTCGAGCATGTCATGGATCAGGAGGGCAGAGGGATTGGACACGAGTCCCATAGCAAAAACACCGGCATCTACCTCGAGCGAGGAGGTGTCAAAAGTCCTGAGGATCTGCATGATGGCGCTGCTGCACTCAGGGGTTCCACACTGGGCCAGAACCTGGTAGGTCAGGACACGGGACACATCAAGAGCCTCAGGAATGCTGGAGCTCAGGGTCTCAGTCTTCATTCCGCGGACCATGGTGACTAGCTTGTGGAAGAGGTGGGCCCTCCTATCACCCTCAGTCTCGGACAGAGTGGCCAGTTCTCTCAGGAGGTTGAGACCTGCATCTTTGTCCTGGATAACACTCTTATCCTCAACAGTGTCCATGTGAAGACCCTTGACAATGTCACCTGTGATACACAAGTAAATGTTTGCATTGAGTCCATCATATCTTTCATTCCATTTTAATAAATAGCCCCAAAAAAGGGAATAGAGGTATGAAGAGAAGCTTACTGCGGTCAAAGACTCTGTCGTTGTGAGTGGAAACCTCAACCAGAGTCAGTTCTTGCTTTCCAATATTGGTAACTCCATATTCTCCCCTGGGGAAACAACACAAGGTTGAAAAGTACAGTAGAGTTCTTGAAAAAGACGTATCTGTATGTCCACTCACATAATGAAGCACAGTAAAGAGTGCAGTGTGAGGGTGCACTTACTTGTGAGAATACGGAATGAGTATATGTTTCTCAGTGCAGGACCCTGAGGTCATATGTTTCTCCTCATTATCAAACTTGTAGTTGCAGATCTGGGTGCTTCTGACCAGCTGGGCAAGAGGGTAGTGCTAAAACACAAATAATTAAGATTATCTGCAAGATTCTTGTTTTAGGATTTTAACAATATTGTGGATGCTAAGGGTAGTAATAATAATACATTTTATTTGTTAAGTGCTTTTCTGGACCCAAAGCCAAGGGTACAGTGGCAGTTTGCTTTCACACTGCACAGCATAGAGATTACATGTCATTTAGACAAATTAGTACAGTAATGTGATTTTTGTTTGCTGAAAAATTGGGTCCGCAGTGTTGCTTAATACAATTTTTTTTTTTGTTGTTGTCAGTATTTCAAACCAGACCAACCCATGTGTTGCTTGGATATCTTACCATGCCAGAGATAAGCGCCAAGGGACTGGTGTGATCTCTCAATGGGACAAATTTGTCACATCTGGACAGGTCCCTGTTCAGGGTGATGTCAGTTGCAATGTCCTCTCTAGCGTTGATAGAATAACTGGTCTTGCAATTACCATGGATAGTGGGCTGAAATAAATGTTAACCGAGATATTGATATGATTTAATTACCGTCACATTCTTTTTATTGTGTTGTAGGAAAGTTGTTAGTCTTACCATATTCTTATTCATTTCTTCTTCTAGCAGAGGCACAGCCAGGGCAGAGATGATACCCCTCTTGATGTTCAGGATTGTTGTTGTCTCACCGTCCTCGGGGTATAGTTTCACATCGTACACACCCTCAACCACGACCTTCAGAGGATACCTACATCAAATGTGAGACTTTTAACATTAAGTCCTTTTGAAAATGTGTTTCATTTCATAATGTGCGTTCATGCAACTGGATGCCTTGGATTAGGAAAATTGTTGCTATAAAGTACCTTTCCATTTCAGCAGCAAAGGCATCAGAGCTGGTTGCAGGGTCGAACACAGGGTTTCCCTCTGCGTCCATGTCAACCACCTCACTCAGGCTACAGCCAGTGGTGCGGACGATGAAATTACAAGTCTGAGGTACTTCAATTTCAACCTGTTTTAAAAGATTATTTTAGCTCCCCAGATACAGTGTAAAACGATAATGAATAAATCAATTTAATAGCACGAAGAATTATGTAATTTAGCTGTCATAGTACAGTGACATGTACCTTGCAAGTGGCCTTAGGTCCATTCTTCAGATTTGAGGCACCTTTGATAGCGTTCAAGGACTCAGCTTTGTACAAGTATTCATACTTGTGGTAGGCTTTGTACCTTTGGTTTACTGGTAGAGAAGATAATGATTATATATTAGATTTTAGTATGCTGCAAGTACTCTGAGGAAGGTACGGTTTCGCTTCAACAATTCAGCCATGATTAAAAAAGTTCTACATGGAAAAGACATCTTATAGTGTTTTAATACAGAAATGTAAGGGAAAAAAATGCAACAGACCATTCACAATTGTAAATGTAAACATTCCAAATGCACCCTTAATTACGTAATTGTGGTCGCGCA
The DNA here is from genome assembly GCF_023349555.1 of Cebidichthys violaceus. NCBI lineage: Eukaryota > Metazoa > Chordata > Actinopteri > Perciformes > Stichaeidae > Cebidichthys > Cebidichthys violaceus. Next base: position 782,161 of record NW_027176962.1, read on the forward strand.
ATCAAAACGTACCAGATCAATGTCGGCTGATGGACATCCACAATAGATACTTGCATACATTTTTGTGATAAATACATATTAAAAGCTGTTTTGTTAATTTGCTTCATCACAAAATTCACTGACTGAATTGAAGTTCCACCTGGTAATCAGTGATGCGGTACATACTGTATGTCAAGGGCTTTTATTTTTAAGGTAAAAATGCAACGAGTGAAGCGGTGGACAGCATACACAGAGTACTTAGTGACCGTTTGCGTGGTGATGTGCTGCTCAGCACAAATGTATGTGTGAGCTAGTGTCAAAGTTCAATTTGCATATTATCTCCTACTATATAGTCCAAATTGTACATTTCATGAACAGCTGCAATGTAATAAACATTTACATTATGTCCAGGTTGTGTAATTAACATGTGAAAATACTCATAACTTACTCTGGCAAGTTCCCTGCTCTTCTTGGGCATCTGTAAAGACAATCATAGGAAAATTTTATTAAAAACGTTGTTTCCTCATGCAAGAAAAATATTTTACTTTTAAAAGAGTTTTTACTTTGTACAATTGTAATACATTCATGGCACCCCCAATATAAAGCGTTATGTAAAGTTAAAAAAAAATACATACAAGCCAAGGTTAGTGTGGTTAGGAGGAGAAAAAGACAGAGCTTTGAGTCCCCCATCATGGACTCTCCGCAAATCTCCTTTTTACTCCTTTGGTGAGTACTCATACAAACCTCCTCATTGGCCTTTTATAGGTGGGGATTTACATATATTACAGTGCTGTCCCAGCTCCAAAGTCCACTCTGTACGTTTAGAGGCATAGGGCAAATAGTTTCATAAGGCTTTCCTATCCTTGAATTTTTCAGTGACGGGTCTAAATATAAACTACTTATTTTAAAATACAATAAAATCAGATTGTAACATAACACCAATAATATCTTGTAATTTGCTTCTTAGGTGAAACATAAATATATAGTTGTGACTTTATTAATACTTCCAGGTTTTCCAAAAGTATCATTACAGTGAATGCTAAGGAGACACCTTTGTAAAGGTTTGTATAAAATCTGCATCAGCACATTTCAATTGACTACTAAGTTCATCTTTTGCATGAAATACATTAAAATCTCATCAAATTATGGCCTGAATAAATAATTTGTTAAGCAGACTTAAGTCTAATCTTCATGATCAACAGTCAATATTAAAGATTTAAAACATAGTTTAGAACCCTTTGTATTATAATCATATAGTTGCAATGATTATTCATAAGCATAACCCAGAAACTGTAGAGTTATGCCCCCTGGCCAGTGATAAGGAGCTGTAACACGGAACTTGAACAAGTTGTTCTCAAGATTCTTGTGAAAGCAGCAGTGGACTACAGTCTCAGTCCACTGTGTTGACATTATGTGGCACACAGTAAATTAGGTTTTACATTCTCTGAACTGGTTATCTCTTTTGGATAAAAATACCTCCACCATAACGCACTTTAGGCCATTGTGAAATGATCTTGAGGCATAGCTGTTCCAGAGATATCAATAATATACAAAACAATTGTTGCCAATTTAGTCATCAATGTTTAATGTTGTAGAGAAGTAACTGCATAGATTTTACTGCACAATCTGTGTGTTCAGATACTTGTGATAATCATACACCTCTCACCAAAAGGCAGGACAGAAATATTTGTATTGATTGCTCCAAAATATGTTTTTGAGTGACCTGGTAGCTGTGAAAGCTGTTAATATCTAATCTAAGATATTATTTGTTGATGTGTATATATAATGTCACTTGATTTGAAAAATTGCAGTTTGAAAAATTGCAGTTTACACCACTGGATGGCAGTGAAAATAATGATCAGGGATCTGTCTGTGTTTTCCAAGCAGCGACCTCTCCTGCTGAGAAATGAGAAATGCAGCCAAAAACTGCAGTTCATCAAATGTCTGGCTCCAAAAGCGAGTCAATCTCCTTAGACGTTAAAATGCCCAACATTACAGCACAAATACATGTTTACAGCCTGTTATTTTAAAATTCCCTGTTCTTGCAAACTGTATGGGGTGTATTTTTATGTAACTTTAAATTATATCAGTGGTGGGCCGTCAAGGCCAGCTAAGCCTTCTCTGCTGGCCTAAACAGAATCACAGCTATAGCTATTTTATAATTTAATAATTTTTCACAAATACACTAGAAGTATTATAATTTTTTTTCCCATTAGCTTATTGTCTCATTGCACAGCTCCTGTCTTCCTCAGTTGCTCTGCTTCCAGTGCAGCTTGTTTTAAGTAGAGCTCTTATCCAATCACATTCAGCCTCTATGTCTCTATGTAAGGAGAGAGGTCCGAGGTCCTCTAGGTAGACTTTGCAGATTAAAGTATATGGGGACGATATTGTTGATTGTCATCGTCTTCAACCAATCAGCTCTTTAGTTTGACATGTTGGGTGTATTCTTTGACGTGCCAGAGCTACCCAGGTAGCCTGCTAAGTACGTCAGCATTAAGGTGCGCCGTGATTGGTCAGTGGGCCAGCGTGACTTTTGTTCAACAGAAAGCTATCTAGCAGATCTTAGTGTTTAGTAAGAGTTCAAGTTGATGCATATGTAAGAAGTTATGACATTGACATGACATTTTTAGCGTTTTTAAATGGATTTCTCGAGAAGAACATTTCCAGAAAAGCTGGACATCGTATCAAAGGGTCGGTCAAGCCCACAGCTAGCAGCCCTGACCCAGCATGGAGAAGGATTTGTATGAATGGTATTTCTGGCTGACAGCGGCGGAGAAGCGTTGCACATTTTATGGCTAAGAATGCGTTTCATTTGTAACTGAGCTCTTGGTGTTTGGAGCCGTTTGGAGCTATGCTACGCTAACCAAGGCAGCTACAGGACAGGACACGCACAAGCTACGTGCTTTTGAAAACTTTTGGAGAGACCTGAGTGGACTTTATAAGTGAAGAGCAGCTGTGGTAAGTTAACTGATTTTGAGTCTTTACATCTGCAGTAGTGTTTCTACTGTGTTCATTTGTCTATCGTGTAATTTTTATGAATAATATGAATGGCTCGTGCTCTAGCGCTGCAGGTTTGCTGGATTGATTTGTTGCTTTGTTGTCATATAAATATATGTGACTGGTTCTTGTGAGTTGTTCTTGTCATTGTGTTAATTACATTGATTTGGACTATATGCATTGTCCGTTAATTCCGAAGCATCCTATCATGTGCGGGGTTATTGTCCGGACAATTGAATCCGTTCGGGCTCCCCGCTAAGCTAGTTAGCTTAGCCCCCCCTGAAGACACGCGCGGTTCCGCAGCCTCAGCTGCACCCTCATTGAGTTACTCCCTCTTATCAAAGACAGAGATAACCCATATGGTCCTGTTACCACTCTCCTACGTACACAATCATATGTCACATATATAGTTTTGTTAGTAAGTAGGGCACATCACAGTAGAAATGTAAGGCACATAAACTAAGGCCACGTTTTCGATCTCTGTCCACACGGCGTTTCAGCATCGTTTTCGAAATGATCTCCGTCCAGACTAACGCGCCTGAAAACGAATATCACGTGACTCTTCACGTACACTGGGCATGTGCTGATGTAAACAGGAAGTAAATTGGTTGCTTAGTTAAAAATAATACGACAGAGTAATAAAGTAGTCTTTAATAATGAAAGGTTGTGTTTGACACTTAAGATCTTCTCTAAAATCTTCCTCTATAAACTTAAACAGATACAGTTTGTGGAAAGTTTTAGAAGTTTTATTTTTCAGACTCAACGTTTGTTACAGCGTTGCGACTCTCTCTCTCTCTCACTCACTCACACACTCACTCACACACACACACACACACACACACACACACACACACACACACACACACACACACACACACACACACACACACACACACACACACATCATATTTACTTTAAACACAATGGATATCTAAATGATTAATGGGACTGAAGATGCTCATCAGTTTTCAAGGTAGATAATGATAATCCAAACAGGAAACCCAAAGTAGAAGAGAAATATATACTTTTTATACTTTATATACTTTTTATTTACGATTTGAATATCATAATCATGCCTGACAAGGATGTGATATGTAACTTATACAAGGGATGAAAAACATTGATGTTTTTAATGGTTCAAGTAATCACAGTCCCCTTGATTGGATCCTCTGACCATGACCTAGTAGTGCACTGGCTTCCCTTATCTACTTCTGTCTGAAGGAGGGAGATGGTCCTGTTCTAACATGGGACAGTTCTGTAGTCCACATAACATAGTGTTGTGGTCATGTGTAAAGCAACTGCGCATGACCAAAATTAATTTAATTTCTACTGTATGTTCGCTCTTCAATTGCATAGTGTAACAAATATATAACGAGACAGAAAATGTAAACAACTGTAGCCAAAAGTGGCATCTCAAAGCTCTAGAAACAATATTTAGCTATATCTAAATAATAAATAACTTCTGCAGTGGCAGTCCACGCCTCTTCTGCCTGCTCACTGCACAACCCCCATCCGGAAGGCTCGACGGGGAAGTGAGAATCTTTATAGAGCTGGACCTAGAGTAAAATGGGACAAAGGGTGAAACCCATGGCAAATGTGCCTCAATTTAAAAAACTAAAGTTCACACCTACTGAAGCCTGGGAGTCAGAGAGAGGGAAAGACGCAGCTCATGGTATGGGTTATATATGGACCAAACAAATTGGGAACCAGGAAGTAGGAGGGGCTAAGGCCTACCCAGCCATACAGTAGCCCAGGAGGAACATTTCATTACCGGCTAAACTCTGCTTCGGTGTTGATGAATGTGCCTGTACTTGACAAATGCACTGAATCCTTGAGACCACTATCAGAATTGAAGTGGATCCCGTGCTGACACGCAGGGTTTTTGCCAGATGGGCTTCAAAATAAATGTCCCAAAACATTAAAAAAGACACTAATATAATAAAATCTTGAAGGAAATGGTTATCTTCGGGAACTAGCAAAATAAAGGCTTGTAGGAAATAGTCACCTTATAAACTGAACTTATAAGAGTCATTTACATTGACATTTGGGAACAATCGGACAGTCTATCAGCCATCAGTGAAAATGACCTGAATTCACATATCAGGTCATCTTACTTTGTAGTGCCTCTTGGTGGAGATGGCTCTGCCATGATGACCTACAAAAGTACCGAAGCATATCAGTACACCTGTGGTTTGAAACATGAAGGCACATGTTTACAGTGTTTTTGTACTGTCTCAATGCCAGAAGGGTAGACAAAGGTCCGCACAGAGAGTTGAAATTATATAAATATGTTTATCTAGAGTGCAAGATTCGCTTGCACTCTAGATGCACTAGTTGTCCACCTAGTCCCTGATGGCAGATGGATATGGTAATGTAAAACCATCCAATGGCCGCTGAATGCAGCAGCTAAAACTGGCTAGCTATCTAGTTATTGCCAAAATGTTGGTTCTTGATTTAATTTAGAATTATTTTTTAATATCACATGGTTAAACATGCAGTGCGGACCGATGTTTAATATACGTATATTATTACGTGCATTATATGTCATGATTATTGATGTAAATTATAATGAATATTCACGAGTGATTATAACTATGATTATACAGTGCTATAAGCACATTATAACATATATTATATAGACCTAGGTGTCATAGAAAGTGTTACTGTCTTCAGACACGGGTTCAGAAAATAATGAATGTGAGTGTTGTTCGGCTCTAGTCTTTGTGAGGCAACAAGAGGTGATGCAAAGCATGACCAGATGGCTTGTGCCATAGCTAGTTATTTTAGGTTGGATTGATATATCTGGGCCCTATATTTTGCAGAGGAATGGGTGTGTTTTATTTACATCTATTTGGCCTTTGATTAGCAACTTACTAGCCTATTTTTATGTAGATGTACCCATTTTTGTTTCATTGTCTGCTCTGATTTTTTGTTAATTATTTAGTGTTGTGTTATTTTGTCAGTGTTGGAATTACCTTCACAGTGTATGTGTTTTTTGTATATGAATGTGATATGTCTTGTCTGAGTTGCTATAGACAACTGATTGACCTACTGCATGTTTAAATGACAATGGTACACATTTGGTTGACAATGTCAACAAAAGCATTTAGAAAACTGTATACTTAATCAGTTTTAAAGATCCTTGGTTATCTCAAAAGTACCACTTAGTTCTCGAATCATGGCGCTAAATAAATTCAGTGAGATTCATCCAAACTGTGTTGTAACATTACTAAGCAGGAAATCAGACATTTACAGATTGCATTAATGTATTTTATTGATAATTTTCACTCTTTGCAGAATGGTGAGTTTCAGTAAAATGTTACATTTTCAATGTTTTTACACAAAAAACCATCTAAATGAAAATTATACAACATGTGCTTCTGTTGAACTCATTGTTATAAATATGGTTAAGAGCTAATTGTCCATACTCATTCCAAGTATGTGTTTTGAACAGATTTCAAAACACTATTTCCTATGTACTTAGGCCTTATTCTGTTAGGGGTTCTCACTGCTGGAATGGAAATGGAAGGTCAATCTCAAGCCTTCCATCACTAACTTTCATGTAGGTTTGAGCCTCCTCTGAAGCTTGCTGCAGGACACCATGAACAGTGTTATTGAACTGGTCCACTAAGTAAATGAACATGTCCATAATGTACTCAAATGAATTGTTGAGCTGCTCCATATTTAGGGCAGAGATCTGGTCAATAACATTCTTTAAGACTGTGACAAGGTTAAGGTAGACAACATTGATGTTAATGAACACTGCATCTAAATAGTCAGACTTGACAGAGTCAACAAACTCCTGAGATTTCTCAACAACAGCTTTTAGGGTATCACCCATTTTCACTAACATTGTGTCAAGACTCTCCATATTTTTCACTAAGTCCACCAGTTCATCAAAGATGTTCTTGAAAGCTGATTTGAGCTGATCCAAGATGTGGCCTCCAGTGATTACATCACCAACTGGCATGCGCAATTTCACACTGCTGATCTGCTCAACAAAGGAATTATAGTAGACCTCCATGTTAGACGAGATAGTCTGGAGGGTCATATCTAGGAAAGCAGCAATGCTGCTGGTCAGCTGTTTCAGGACCACAGGGAGAGTGGTCATCTCATCAGACCCAGGCAGTTTGAACTGGGTTTCCCTCAAGACCTTGACAGCAGCATCCAGAAATACCTGGACAGACTTCTGGTACTGTACAATTATGTTCCTGAAGAAGATTGACAGCTGGCTCATTTCAGTGTCATAGTTAATTGCAGCATTATAGGCCTCGCTGATGTGGTTAACAACAAAGTTCTTCAACTCTTCTATTTTGCTTGTGATCTGGTACTTGTCAGCAAACATCGTGAATGTAGAGATGATGGAAGGTAGTCCCATCTTGAGTTGATCAAGCATTACTTTGGGTGCCTCCATGTTGTAGGCAATCTGCAGGTTCATCTTAGCAGCATCTTTAGAAGATGATCTGATGACCAACATGTCAACATCAACCTCTGGGGCAGACTGTTAAATAGAAGAAAAGAAAATATTATTTTACCTGTATATTTAGATTTTTAGGTTTCCATCGTATCAAAATAGTCATGTTAGTGATACTCACAGGATAACGCCCATAGACTCTTGCAGTCATCTGAGATGGGACTCTGCCATTGAACTGAAGGCCCAGGAAGCCAGTTGATGGGGTAGATGCTGAGGCAGTGATACCATCTCTGCCAGCAGCATAACGAAGGTTCGCATCAGTGAAAGTAGGACTGGTGATGTCCACATTCAGGGTGTGGCGAGAGTAACTGTTAGAAAAAGAAAGCATTTCAAATATAAAGCCACGATTAATTCTTGACCTGATATTTAATTTGAGAGAATCTGATTTGTACAAACATAAATGGCAAACATTTACCTGTCGTCAGCCTGGCGCTTTTTCCTAAAATGTGCAGAAAAGGAATTAATACTTTAAACTTTGAACGTCAGAAGTAATTATTCAACATATATTGCAAAACAAATGCATAATATTACCTTAGGGCTTGGGTAATGACATGATTGACATCCATGGTCATGTCAGCATGTGTCAGGACAACTTTGCTGACCATGTTCAGAGCTTCATTCTCAACATTTACAGTTGTAGAAGCTATTGATGGAAATATTTTGTAAGACTTAATGCTCAAGAATGCTTGCAAAATAAAACAGATAAACGTGTTAGGGAAATTTGATCAACTCACCATCCATGTCATAATCGAAGAGCACAATGACAGAGGTGGCAGAAGACTTTAAGGTGACTTTGAAGACCGGAGCATCACCCTCTACTTCTGCTGCCAGGTTTGTGGTGTACAGTGGGCTGACAAACTTGCCATTGGCAGAGATCTTCTGTTTCGTGGCTGTCACCTCAGCAACGGTTTTCTCAAAGATGCTGAAGTCACCCAGGCTGCTTGGCTGAGACATATCAATCTCAATATCAGCAGTCAAGGAAGAGATTGGGGCAAGATCAATGGTAGCGTGTACAACATGCTTTCCGTTGGTGTTGAAATTGAACAAGTTTGCCTCATTGTTGCCAGTATATTTCAGCACTGCATACACACGGTTAAGGGAGGCTTCTACAGCAAGATTCTCATTTACATCCATGCCAATAACTTTGGTGGTGCCTTGGTTCAGCTTGGCATCAGCGATAACCTTGGAGGTGGAGCGTAGGCCATCAGTATTCAGATACAGATTAATGTCACTATCCAGGACTCCCAAAAGTAGATAGTCTTCAAGCATTGTGCCATCCATGTTGGCCTTTGTAGATGACTCCATGGAAACATAGTCAAAGCTTACCTCCAGCTTTTGACTGTGCTCAGCCTCTGCCTTTCCAACAGCATTGATCCCAGGGAGGTTGAACTCTCCCTTCATTCTCAAGGAGGAGACAGCATTTGCTTTGGTTTTAATGTCTGCAACCAAATTTTGATTTGCCTCCAGGTTGAGTATAGGCAGGGCAATCTTTCCAACAGTAGCCACGGATAGAGCAGTTTCAAATGTCTCAGTACTCATACTGATGGTGCTGTCATGAGTGCCTTCAATGTGAGGATTTTCAAGGGACAGGGAATTGGCCAACTTGATTCCTCTCTTGGTGGTCAGACTAGTGGTACCATCAAGTTTGGCTTTTAGACCCTCAAACACAGAGGCTGTGGTAGCTCCCAGACGGAACACGAGATCATCCTCAGCATACAGTCCAGCATTGACATTTAGATTAATGATGGCAGACTTGACAGACATCTCTGTGATCAGATTACCCAATGAGGGAATCTGGATCAGACCCATCATATCAACAAGGGGGGCAGCCTGGCTTTTATGATAAACAATCTTGGCATCCACGTCCACAGACTGCTCAGTGGTAGTCAAAATGTTCTTCAATCCAGTCTGCTCATACAAGTTCAGATCACTGATAGCTGGAGTATTGAAGTCAACAAAAGGCAGGTCTATCTCAGGAATGCTGATGGGTGATGTCAAGAAGTCAAGGTTGGCCTCACTTTCCATGGCAACAAAGATGCCAGCTTCATTTTCATCATTGTCAACAGTGAAGTTGTAGAACATTTTGTACTGATTAAGACGAGCTAGACTTACAGTGTTCATCTTTTGGCTGTTAGGGTTGAAAGTGGCCGAGTAATCATTCTGCAGATCTATTTTAGCAATCAGAGTTTCAAAAATGTTGACCTTGACATTTCCTTTGTTTTGCAATTCAAAGATAAACTCAACAGGACGGACTACAATGTTGATTCCATTGGACAGGACTCCAGTTACTGCACCATACAGTTCTGTGTCATGGTTTGCTTTCAGCTCAGCCTTCATATCATAAAGGTTGGCATGTCCAGATGCCACAACAAGACTGTTCTTAATGACTGGTGCATCTGCCTCATTGCGGATATTAAACTTGACGTAGGAAAGGGTACCAGATTCAGCAGTAATTTGCTGTTTCATCTTTAAGAGGATTGAGTCTGTGTCACCTGAGAAAGTTAGCGTGGAAATGCTGGGAGTGAGTGACAATTGCAAGTTACTCTTGTGAGTTCCATCCTCAGCATTGCATTTGCCAGTGGCTGAATTGTCAACTGTTAGAGTGAGGGTGTAGCCATCTTGGCGAGCAACTGCTTTCTGAGTTACAGTGGCCTCACTCCTGACATCGAAAATTGGAAGGTCCACTACATGAATGTAAGTTGTATCAAGAGAGGCAGACATTCCCTCTTCCATAGCAACAAAGACTGTGCTCATTAGGTCAGCAGTGTAAGGTGGAGTGATAACCTTAATTGTAGTTTTGCCTTGGGCCTGGGCTGATGGACCATAGAGAGTTACAGATGCCTGATGCTCAACACCAAGAGCAAGATGGTTGAACTTCAGAGTCTCTGCAAGGACAACACGACTCATTTTTGGGATTGCAATACGAGCAGTGGAATCAAGTTTGTAATTAAGAATTTCAAAACTTGAAGTGGCCTGGGAAGTAAGGAATCCAGTGAATTGAGGCGTCATTTCACTTTCAGTGGAGTTCTGGAACTCAGCAGAAGTCTTGATGTTGTAGATGGGAGTTTGGAATTTGATCTCGCCATAGAGTTTACCAAAGCATGGGACCATGATCTGATTTGGAATGGTTGGCAGTGTGATCTCAGGAACCTGAAGAGACTTGACAAGCTTTTCTACAGGAACTTGTGGGATGATAGGGAATGAGATCTCAGGAAGGCTGATATCTGGGAAGGTCATCTCAGGCATGCAAGCAAGATAGTTCATTGTGAGGTCTCCAAAGAAAGCATCCACATCAGGCATTTTGATCTCAAAGTTGACAATGAAATCAAAAAGTTCAATGATTCTCTGCTTGATGTCATCAAAGGAAATTGTGGTGGCTTTCACAGTATAGAGGCCAAGGATGGTGAACTCAGGGATGTCCAGCTGTGTTGGGATTTCAAACTGTTTAAGCTCATCCATGCTGAACTTCACAGAGGGAACAACAAGGTCAGTGAGAGGAATGATGAAGGATGGTATATTCAACTCCGCTTTCTTAAGTTCACTAATCAGCCCTTCAATGATCTGCTGAATCTCGCTGATGATTTTTTGTTCAGGTACGACGTCCTTAATCATCTGAACTGTAGTGGTGAAGATAAGAGATACTTCACTGATGACTCCGGTGTAGTATTTTCTCACAAAGTCCAGATAAGAGTCAATCTTCGCTTTGACATCCAGATTTGTCATTGTCTGTTTCATAAATTCAGCAAATGTCTTAACGCTGCCAAGCACAACATGGTCAATGATGTCCTTTACAGATTTAATCATGTCTGCGACTTTGATTTCTCTCAGGTTTTCCATTAAGCCATTGACAGAAGATAATGCAAGGTTGACAAAATCTCTTGTGGCCTCAAGTTTCTGGGGGATTTCCAAACTCCTGATCAGCTCATTCACAGAAACTGTGTAATCAGCAATAATTTGATTAGCATATTCCACAAATTCATTATAATCCAATGTCCTCAGCTTTTGCGTGAGAGTTTCAATATACACATTCAGCTGTTGAATTATATCATTAACCTCGGTTGTTTTCAAATAGTTAATAGCACCCTGAAAGACTTCCATGAATTTGGTAGGGATGTCTGCGTCCTTCACCATGTTCATCACAGCCCTGATAGTTTCCTCAGTTTTGAACTGCTTGATGAGCTCAACAGCCTTTTCCAAGACAGCCTCAACTTTTTTGTCAGCATCAAACTTTACAATCAACTCCCTCATCTTGGCATAGAATGTGTTGATCTTACCTAGGATGTCAAGGTCCTGAATAATTTCCATTATGTAATCTGTTATATCGCTGAAAATCTTTGTGGGAATCCGACTCACTAGTCTCTCAATTCCAGCTTTAAGGTTGATGGATGAAATGAAGTTCTTCAGCTCAGCAACAAATTCTTGCATGTCAAAGGTCTTGATCATTTGTTTAATATCAATCATGATTCTCTCTAGGGTGGCCTTGAAATCATACTTTGCATCAATATCACGCAGGAATGCAATGCTGCTGCCACTGAGCTTGTCCAAGTTAATCTGCTGGCTAACCTCCGTCATGGTATCAATCACATATACAACCATTGCCTTGATGTCATACTCCTCATTAATGGCATTCAGCTGTTCCTGGATCTTCTGAATGAGGGTTTCTGGCAGGGTGCCACTAACAATAATCTCTTTAACCATACCAGCAAAGTGTTGGATGTAAAAAGTAAGATCAGCTAACAGGTTTCCAACAGTAAACTTCAGGTTTCTCAAAGATGCTTCCACATCCTCCATGGAAATGATATAATCTTGGGTAACATCACTGAAATACTGCTTCAGTTGAACAACCTTGCCTTCGATATTCAGTTCAGAAACAAAGTCGCTTACATACTGGGGAAGAGCTTCAAGTTTAGCCTTTATCTCGTCATTGTTGATGTAGTCTTGCAATACCTCTGCAGCATGCACAACAACACCCTTGATGGTTTCCAAGAATGCAGGCAGATTTTCAATCAATGGGAACTGAATAATTTGACATTCTGTGTTCTTGTCATACTTGACAAAGGAAGAGATGGTGAATTGCTGGTTCTCCGTGGATTCTGCATTGATTATGTTTGTGAGGATGGTACCAGAAACCTCAATTCCAGTTCTCTCAGCAGTGTTGTAAACACTCATGTCCTGATTAAAGGCATGCTCATTCATTTTAGACTTCATTCTAAAACTGGTCTTCTGCTCTGGGAGTGACAGAACAGTATCCATCTTGTTATCAAATGTGGTCTCAAGAGCAAAGCCATTGTCTAGCTGCTGGTTTATTGATGCTCTGCATTCATGTGAGGTAGCAAAAGCCAGGGGTTGTGCTTTAAGGAGCATCTTGCCATAAAGCTGGGCACTATGCTTTCCATACATGGTCATGTCTCCATCAGCATTGAAAATGGCATCAAGGTTGAAATCGAAAGGAATAATGCTGCAACGGATGGTGTGGTCAAAGCGCATTGGCTGTGAGTTGAAGCGGGCGTCATTGGTGAACCTGGCAGCAAGACCGACAACCTCAAGCTCGGTGTTATGGCTCATGTGTGTTCCCAAGAGTTTTCCCGTGGTGCTGCATTTTGCATTTGCCATCATATCAGCATAATTTACCTGATAGGTGTGCTTGATCTCTTCCGCACCATAGATGGCGTTTAGGCTTCCAGTCAGGTCCATCTTGTAGAGCTCTGCCTGCAGCTGAGCCTCATTAATGAAGCTGGCCGCCAGAAGGTTCAGATTGTTTTTAACATTTGCAGAGGCAGTGTAGGGTTTCATGTCGACGGTAATATCATGAGTGTAAGTGGCATACTCACTGGCGGTGGCTTCAGCCTTTGAGTTGAAGTCAAGGCTAGAGAGAGTGATGGTCAGAGTGTTGGCATTATCAACCTTGATGTCACGCATTGCAGCCTTGTTGGTAATGGATAGAGAAGCCTTTGAAGCATCAAGCCCAGCGTTGAAAGTGTTTTCCAAGGACAGGGGGCTCTGGAGGGTGGTTGTTCCACTTGTGGTCAAACTACAGGTGTTCATTTTCAGGGTAGCCTTGTGAGTAGCCTCATTCTCAAGGAGCTTCATGGTTGCATCGCTGTTCACAGCTAGACCATTGACATCAAGAGAGGCAGTCAAAAGAGAGTAAACACGGTTTTCAGAGTGGTCTGCATTTGTCTCCATTCTCATGAGGACTTCACCAGCACCAGCAGAGGATTCAGCCTGGTTACGGATCTTCATGCCAAAAGCAAGGGCATTTGCATCACATTTCAGGGACAGCTTGCTGTCTTTGAAGGAAAGCTCAGCAACATGGGTCAAAGTGTCTTCAAAGGCATTGGTGTTAGACACAACTGACAATTCACCATTGGCAAGAGATGCAGCAATTTTGTTCTGGATCTTACCAATTGTGGAGTCAAACTCAACAGTAGTATCAATATTTGCTTCTGGCCTGAATGGGAAGATGGTGAATGACTGGGATGAAATGGTCTTGCCATACATGGGTCCAGCCGTTAACGTTCCCGCAAAGTTGCTATCAGCAGAAATTTCTTCAGTGTTGATTCCAGTCATGCCAGTGTGCTCTAGTATAATATAAAGACCCAATGGGCTTGTGGCTTCAATCTTGCTGCTTGATTTCAAATTCATTTTGTCTGTGATGGTTACATCCTCAACAATACTAATCGTGGCTTCGAGGAATTTATGTGCCAAAGAGCTTTTCAATTCGGCCTTGATGGAATCAGTGGTGGCCAACATTCCAGAGCCTACATGAAGCACACAAGAAGAACATACATCAGTATAAGTTGAAAACTGTAACTGAAAACTGTTGTACCTACAGTAAACATTGCATCATTTTAACTGTGTATTAATGATACCAATTAATCAAAAACTGGTTTCATGAATGATATTTACTGTGAAATACCTTCAATCTTTATTGAGAGGATGTCAAGTGGGGAGGTTCCTGTCACATCAAACTTAGCTGAGTAGCTTGGTGTTTCCACAACATCTTTTCCAGCAACCATTGAGGCCTCCATGTCATATAGGTTGCTCTTCATCAGAGTTGACACCTCAGCTTTTCCAAAAAGAGGAATGGACAAAGTAAAGCTCTCGGGGACAACAAGCTCTGGGATGGGAATTTCCATGGAGACGATCTCCAGTCCAAACTGAGGTAGAGACACGGTAGGTGTGGTCAAAGCTGGTGGGAAGTTAAGCTCTTCTGTTGACTTTCCTCCAAGAGGTAGAGGGATATCAATGGTGAAGTGCTCGTTGTTGAAATAGTAGACAGCCTTTGCCTCACTGTTATAAGGACAAAAGTAAAATGAATAAATATTTTGTAAAAAAAAGCCAGTGACTTTAAACTTTCACCTCAGAATGGTTTTCACTTACGTATTCAGGAACAGTGTCTCTGGCAAGGAAATCTCAGGCATATCAGGCACTCTGAAGTTCTGAATGTAAGGTAAATCGGCACCGTACTTTTCCATGTAGTTGTTTCCTGCCTAAGAAAACAATACCCAGTATTTTGTTAATTCTCAACATTAAAAATCAGAACAAAAGAGAAACTGTGAATATTTTTGAAATGAAAGATTCCTACCTCAACAAACTTCTTGAAGATGTGACGGACTTTCATGTCAGTCTGCCCCACCTGCATGTCAAGAAGTTGGTTGCCATACTCAGCAGTTGGCAAGCTGGTGGTGTCAGTGTTCACATCAGACTTGAACTCAACCTCAAATTTGCTGGCATCTGCAACAATAGAGAACAATGAATGGAATCCCAAAACATGACGTGATATTCCTTTAATCCCCCAGTTAGACTTAATCTGGGAATAAAATTGCTCTACAAATGAATCAAATTTGGCATTTTCTCTGAGGCAAAATGGCCCCATTATGGGCCCTGAATTTGAACCATAATTCTTAAATGCCAGGTGTAGCTCAATTCAGGATGTGACCCAGGTTTATTTGACACTGTCAAAAAAGTAAGCAACTATTAAATGAATTTGCATGTAATATTCTGGAAAATAACTGGAAAATTACCATATTTCATTGCGATTTTCTGCTCATAGTTTGCGGCCATGATCTTGATTTCGCTCTTAAGCTCCAATTCTAATTCCTCATCACGTTTCATGTTGGCTGTGACGGTGGCATCAGCATTGATTGAGGGGACAAGAAGTTGGACTTGCAGCATACCCTCCTTCATGGCCTTCAGACTGAAAAATGTAGCAGTGAGTTAGCGTACTGTCAATTGTAAGGATGACATTAATGTTAATGAGGATTTATGGTAGATTTCTTACTTGGCACGGCCAACAAGAGAGAGCTGAGGGATGTTCTTGTTAATTAAGTCAAGAGAAATAGAGTGAGTTCCTTTGCCCTTGGTGTTTCCATCAACAACACCCAGCCTGAGTCCAGCCTCCACATCGTAGTCAGGGATTTGGATGTCAGCTGTGATGACATTCTTTCTTCTGTTATATTTCATGATTGCTCTGGCTTCAGTGGGCTCTGAACCTGTTGTTGACCAACAAATATATTAATATTACATAACTCCGTAAACATTTTTGACCACCTGAGCCACTAAGAAGACAGAAAGGGGTTATCATACTTTTCATATTATACTTTACCTTCAGCCCTCAGAACAAACTTCACAGAGTCAACCTTCTGCCGGCCCTCTTCTCCCTCTCTCAGGAGCTCATAGGCAACAGTTGCAGTGTACTCAGTGACTTCACCAGTAGGATGGAGTTCCACAGCAAATCTATGTAGATAATTCAGATAATTAGCCAATATTGATAAGCAATACATTTTTTTAAAGAAAATTATATGCTGGTGGTTTGGAAAGTCTTGCTCACTGGCTGTCTCCGCAGATGGGGAAGTAGGGGGTTGTCTCCTGAGAAGAGACATCAATGTACTGCAGAGCAGTGCAGTATTTCATTCCAGCGAAGAAAGGAGTGCACTCGTGCACATCAACCTTGTCCATCACCATAGGGGGGATGGTCTTCACCTCTGATCCAGTCACTGCCACCAGGCTGTTTCTATATGTTAAATGTATACAAGTTAGAATGCAGCTTTAACTGTTCGAATCTAAATGTAGAAAAGTTTAAATTGTTGTAATCCAAGATATAAAATACCCTAAATTACTTCCTGCCTGTTGCGTTTTCCAAAAGTTCTACTTAGACTTACGTCATTTTGAAGAGCTTAATTGGACTTGTTGGAGCAGGGATGGTCAGCTTAACATTGTCACGTTCCATGGAGATCTTAGCCCTGAGCCCACTTTCATGGAAAAAGTTGCTGTGCATCTCTAATCCAGAGTTGACATATTCAGGGATGTAGGAGCCAATTTCAGATACAAAGTCAATGCTAGCGGAGGGCATGAAGTTGACTTCACTCTGTGTGGACACATGGGAGAAATGTAAAGAGTTGTGTTGATGCTATTCATTGTGAAAAAATATTGCTGGAATTTAAACACATTTATCAATTATTACCATGTCACGAGCAACCTGAAGTCCACCCTTGATACCAGGGGTGAAAGTACCAGACATTGTAATCCTCAGAGGCACACCAGTGACAGTGGGCAGGAAGAATTCATTGTCCATGAAGATGTAGTGGGCAAAGATTGTGTTGTCAGCCTTGGTCATCAGTGCCATCATGATCTGTGGCAAATAAAGACACACATGGGACATTAAAATCATAGACAAGGAAACACTTAATGAAATCATTCTTTGATTGTCAACTATGCTCTTAAAAAAGGTCCTTACATCAGTTGGGAACATTTTGAACATGCTGTCAATCATCATGGCAGCAGAGTAGGCCATCTCCTCCATTTCGTTGGTCCTCAGATATCCCAGCTCATTTCCCAAAAGTCTCAGATAAACCATTGCCTCTGGAGACTGTGCCGTCTTCAATTCCCTCACGAGTTTGTTGAGGTTGCGTCCAATCTCCCTCATCAGGTTCTGGGAGGCCTGAACATAGATGTTCACACTTTCTTAGAATACTTTTCCCTTACTGAAAAATTGCTCATCATGATTACAGTTGTTTTAGTCATGTGTACAAAACAGATTGGTCTGAGTACCTGTCTCTTCATCCTGTCCTTCTTCAAAGCAGGGAGTATGTTCTGCAGGACCTCATTGACACTGAGTGGCATGTTTTCAGATACAAAGTACATTGTCTTCAGGGCAGTGTCGGGGAAGAAGCCATTCTTTCCAAACAGGGCATCAACGGTTGGCTCAAATCCTTTCCCCTCCATACCAATCTGTAAAGGTGATACATTTTTCACTGTCACAAATCAGCTTACTGAAAAATCGTTTCAAAGCACAATTTAGTTGAAAACAGCTCAAAATATTTACCTCCATCATGTCGATGTCATAGCCAAATGCCTTCAGAGTCATTTCAAGCATGACCTCCTTGGGCAGATAACTGGTACCCTCAAAGATCATGTTGCCCTCCACAGATCCGATTTTGTAGTTGCGAGAGAACTTGGTAGGGTCCATTGTGGCCCCGACCTCATTACCCTGCAGCGCACCTTGAATCTTCTCCCTCAGTCTGTTGGAAAGAATCAAATATTACTGTTAAACGTCTGATGGTGATCAAATCGTACTTACCATGTAGTAAAACAACAAATTTAAGAAATATAAATATACATTTTAAACTTCTTTTCACTTACTCTTGAGTCTCTGGCTCAGTTGAGGACAAAATGTTGGTAATGTGGGAGATCACAAAGCTCTTGACTTGATTGTCCTGCTCATTGGGCAAGGCATCAGCCAGCTGGGCCAGTTCAGTGCTCTGGGGGTCCTTCATAAGTACCAGATATGCAGCAATACGTTTTTGCATGGGGCTGGTGCTGTCCAAAAGCACCTGCATGAGAACCTCTCTGCCCTGTGACCAATAGACATCAATTAAATGAGTATACAGTAGAAATAAATATTCTGATAGTTTTTCAAACCTTTGAAATAGTTTAACTTGCCTCTTCGGGGACGGGAGTCAGCCTGAACACTTGGATGGCAGCCTGCTGCACAGCCAGGGAAGCAGCAGGTTGGTTCACACACTGGATCACAGCAGATCTGAGTGCGGGGCCAGCAGATACCAGAGCTGGAGCCATGTTTCCAACAACCTGGAATCAAAGGACACATTGATATTTGGCTCCTTGGTGTTGGCAGTCATTTGAATTGTGACTAATAAGGAAGGTTACCCACTCTCAGTGTCAAGAAAGTGTTGTCCTTATCACCAGAGCAGTCACCCAAATGGGCAGCCATGGCCTCAGCAACAGAGTAAATCTCGGGGATCAGCTTTCCCTCAGCTTTGTAAAACCTGTTGAATAAATATTTAGAATTCAATCATTCATATCCCATTTTAAGCAAAGAAGGAAAACATTTGCTGAAATATTATTTAACTTGGAATAAAGTGTGGTTAACTTCACTCACCTCTTGACAGCATTGCTCAGGGCATACATGATGGGCTTGCTGGGCTTGTATTTGGCCATCTCGAGCATGTCATGGATCAGGAGGGCAGAGGGATTGGACACGAGTCCCATAGCAAAAACACCGGCATCTACCTCGAGCGAGGAGGTGTCAAAAGTCCTGAGGATCTGCATGATGGCGCTGCTGCACTCAGGGGTTCCACACTGGGCCAGAACCTGGTAGGTCAGGACACGGGACACATCAAGAGCCTCAGGAATGCTGGAGCTCAGGGTCTCAGTCTTCATTCCGCGGACCATGGTGACTAGCTTGTGGAAGAGGTGGGCCCTCCTATCACCCTCAGTCTCGGGCAGAGTGGCCAGTTCTCTCAGGAGGTTGAGACCTGCATCTTTGTCCTGGATAACACTCTTAGCCTCAACAGTGTCCATGTGAAGACCCTTGACAATGTCACCTGTGATACACAAGCAACATGGTTAAATTGCCTTAATCTTACCTTTAGTGACCTATAAAAATAATTAACTTTATATCAAAAGTATACAAATTAAATAGAGGGCTTACTGTGATCAAAGACTCTGTCATTGTGAGGAGAGACCTGAACTAAAGTCAGTTCTTGCTTTCCAACATTGGTTACTCCATATTCTCCCCTGTACGAAGGAATACATGCTTACAAATAATACTGTTCATGACTTGTTCAAGAAATATCAGTAAATACACTTCTATGACAGAGCATTTTGTAGTCAAATAGAAGATTGGATTTACTTGTGAGAGTAGGGAATGATGATGTGATTCTCTGTGCAGGACCCAGAGGTCATGTGTTTCTTCTCATTATCAAACTTGTAGTTGCAGGTCTGGGAGCTTCTGACCATCTGGGCAAGAGGGTAGTGCTGAAAATAGACAAATAATCATCTTAATGCAGTGAATGGAAATCAGATTAACTGATACAAAAGTTACTCTTGCTGCTTTCACAAGCATAATATTCTTTTTCGTGCACCATGGGGATTTTGATCCAAGACTGGATGAATAGTGTAAAAGCTTACATGAAGTAGTTATTTATTGTATCAACTTTTGAAGATGTGTCTGAAAGTTCATTTTGCTACCACGGACAATTGGATCTTACCATGCCAGAGATAAGTGCCAGTGGGCTGGTGTGATCTCTCAATGGGACAAATTTGTCACATCTGGACAGGTCCCTCTTGAGGCTGATGTCAGTTGCAATGTCCTCTCTAGCGTTGATAGTGTAAGAGGTCTTGCACTTGCCGTGTATCGTTGGCTGAAATAGAAGATCCGGGGAGAAACAATTTTAAGCATTGTTTACTTTGAAGTGGGTACTAAAATATGCAGATTTTAAAGCATTTTCTTGGTTAGTTAAAGTACTGCACCATGTTTTTGTTCTTGTCTTCTTCCAGCAGAGGCACAGCCAGGGCAGAGATGATACCCCTCTTGATGTTCAAAATGGTTGTTGTCTCACCATCCTCTGGGTACAGCTTCACGTCGTACACACCCTCAACCACAACCTTCAGAGGATACCTAAAAAAAACGTGATATTTGAGCAGTGCAAATCCTCCAAAAATATTTTTGACTTAAGGGATTTTTATAAAGTAACATACTTCTCCATATCAGCAGCAAAGGCATCAGAGCTTGGTGCAGGACCGAACACAGGGCTTCCCTCTGCGTCCATGTCAACCACCTCACTCAGGCTACAGCCAGTGGTGCGGACAATGAAACTACAAGTCTGAGGTACTTCAATTTCAACCTGTGAGAAAGAGTAAACGTTTTTTTTTTAATCTCACTCTGAGAAATTTAAGATGGAAAAAGAAAAATCAGATGACTAAAGATGATTGTGAAATATCTTTCTCTCACCGTGCAAGAGCCCCTGGGTCCGTTTTTGAGCTGTGAGGCTCCGTTGACGGCATTCAAAGATTCAGCTTCATATCGGTATTCATACTTGTGTAGGGTTTGATACCTTCCGGCCACTGGAAGAGAAAATCAATGTTAAGAAGAGATTTTGTATGCAAAGGCCATCTTTTCTACTCCCAAAAACTAATTGTCAATGTGTAGACTGTATGTCAACACAAACATTTTACTTATTAACTTACGCAGGCAGGTTGGCTGATCTTCATCTTGGGTAACTGTTAAGAAAATACACAATTTATTCTTTAGTAATTGTATTGCAACTGACTACAACTACTATACTACTGTAACTACATTAATCCATAGGTCCTCGCTCATAATATTATTATAGCATGTCTCCACACAGGTGGGTAACATTTCACATTAATGACAAATTTGTAAATTATATTTTTAAAGTTTATTATAATATACTTTCAACCATGGCATTCTCCTATCTAAGTTGTCTACATTCAGTTTTATTAAACAATCAAATTAGCTTTGAGAGCGTTACTAATTAGTTTTTTTTTAATTTGTTTTCAAAAGTATTAACAGTCTAGCCCAAGAGCATCTTTCCAGACATATCCCAGAACAGGACACTAACTAGGAGCTTGGTGAATGGCAACTGTACAATATGACAGGGTAGATCGAAATTTGGACAAACAGCTTTCTCCATAAATGCCAACTGAAATCAAATTAATTGTATTTCCAGATTTGTGGTGCATTTTATGATGGTGAAATCTTCATATTTTACATTTACAGTAGATGAAAATCCCAACCAGGGACATGAGTTGAAAAACAGCAAAAGCTTTAAACTGCAGAACATCAGTTTAATGCTCTGTGTTGGAGCTATGTTAAATTGCATTGTCCCTGTCATATGCAATTAATTGAAATTTAAATATTTGTTAAAGGAATGCAAAACAATTGAGGATTTAATTATTTTTAACTGTAGTTAATAATCACACAGCAAATAAAAAATAAAACCATTACAGTGTTAAACTATGTACTACTTTAAACTATGTACAATGCTCAAAGAAATGCTTTCTAAATAGTACTTACAAGCCAAGGCAGATGTGCTGAGGAGCAGCAAAAGGCAGAGCTTTGGATTCCCCATGGTGGGTTTGTTGAAGCTCTCTCCCTTGTTATTGGCGAGTACTCAGACGAGACTGATTTCTTAGCTTCAGTTCGGGGCTTTTATACCCTCAGCTGGGCTCTATCAGGGGACTGGGAGGCACAGACATGTAGCTTTGAACGCTCAAAGTCCACCCCACCCTCCTGTGTGGAGGGACAAAGGCAAAAGGTTTATAGAGGGTCTCATGGCTCAAAGCATCCAATCCTGTTAAATCTTCAAAATTACCTCTTTTGGCTGCATCAATGCCGCTTTTTATTGATATTTAAATGCACGCAAGACACTGGATGACACATATTAATTGATTAAAGCACATTAAAGCTTAGCCTTATCAGATACTGGTGGTTTTGTAATAGTTCTTCAGTCTAATATAAGTGAGTTTACCATAAAGAGCAGTTGTGTGGTCACAAGACTTCTACTTTTTTCAGACATATCTAGGCCCATTTTTTGGCATTCATCGATAAAAGAAGTGATGCAGTCGGTTGAATAAGCCATTTATGTGCTTAAGAATTATTGTATTTCCTGTGATTTCCTGTTATTCACTGTGAATATTCACATGACAAAGGGTTAGATTAGAGGAGTCTGCCTTGATTTAAAAATGTGGGTAAAATATTTCACATTTCAAAAATCAGGGAAAGTTTTTATTCATGAATTTTTCGTGTAATAATTCAAAGTCAGTCACAAGCTAACAGCTTGAGTGTAAATTGGGTCACTGATACACTCATTAGTGACCACTGAGTGATCAAGGCGCGCTCCGAACACAAAGTCCCCCTAGATGTGAAAAAGATGATTAACTTGTCACTTACTTTACCTGTTGATGGTATTGACCAATAAAACAAACCAACATCTTAAATTTGGTCCCTTATGTAAATGTCGGATAGTCCTTTATTGTTTGTTTGGTCATTTTATTTCCTCGTTTATTTAGCAAGGAAAATGCACATTAGTAAACATTGCTATTAATACACCAGAGTTACTCTTTACATTATTTCATTAATATCTTTATGTACTTTGATTGAACACATACTACACATATTAGAACTATACTCACTGTTTAAAATAGCAATATGGCTAATTTTAATAGTTACAATATTTGTAGTTGTAGTACTTACAGTATAATACCTGGTAAAAGAGTTAGATGCTTGTTGTTCTGCTTCCACTGCCACAAGCCAAAATGAAAACCGTGAAAACATTTGCCAAACATCAATATTGTTTAGATGATGACCTTTGATCTACAAATGTTAACGCAGAGTTTGATATGGGACAGCAGGTACAGCAAATGCAGCAAATAAACAGCAATAACTTTGAATTTGCTGAAGTATTTTCCTTTTATTTGAACTATTGTATTGTTTATTTTATTTTACATAACTACATTTGAACGTCGTGTCGTAATGGTCTGGTGCAATATATCCCAATCGGGACCTTTTAAAAAGTTTGTCAGATACTGACATTGTTTACACTGTCAGATATGTACACAGTGAGAGTCCAAAGGGAGCTTGAGTCTCTTTAGACTTTTGGCTGATGCTTTAATTGATTATATTTATTATATAAATATATTGTTTATATTTTCATGTATTTAATATAAATTTAGCTTTAGATTAGATGTAAAAACAATAATTTATGCCGAAAGACAAGTGTAATGGAGTCTTGAGGTTTATTCCGCCAAGCCTCATTGCAGTTGAGCAATGCATGCTCCATGCTCTCAAGGGTCCCAGAGGTCTAATAGGAGAGGACACTTTGAGGGAATACTTGTTAAAATAGTTACTAGCACACTATTTGAATCATATACTACATGCTTTAGAAAAATGGCCTTTTGTTTTAGACATTTTATTACAAATTTATTTAAATGGTAACTTCAGTATTTTTCAACCGTGACCCTATTTTCCAATGTTTTTGTGCCCAAGTGACTGATGGGGACAACAATTATTATTATTAATTGGAAAATAGCATCCAGGTTTAAATACAGTGTCCCGTTTACAGTGTTCATTACATCATTTACAACCTAACTTCACTAAGTGTGTACAAACAAATGATATATTCTGTAAATTTATATTATATATTATGATTATCTAAGGCTGCATTCGGGCTCATAAAAATGTAAATGGTCAGCAAGCGGCTGTACTGTCTGTTCTTTAAAAAAAAAATCTGTAAAATCTTAAAATCAATTCTGAATGTTGGTCTCTATGTTTAGTGCCAGTTAAAATTCTAGCTGCAGCATTTTGAACAAACTTGAGATGTGACATTGACTTTTGACTAAGGCAAGTTCAGTGATACATATAATCTGTAAAGAAGATGAGGAAGAAGAGTGAAGAGTCAGAGAAGATAGTGAAGAAACACACTACCTACAGTGAACTGACCGCACACATTTTAATCTGGGTAATTTTAGTCAAAGGAAATGGTAAAATGGCGTATAATTCCTGTTGAGGCCCACGAGCGAGAGTGATTATCAACTCTGTGACCCACATAACAGGAGACAGACATGTGCAATCCCCCAGCAGGGCAACTGAAGGCACTCTTGCCTAATCAATCGTCATAAAGGTCAACTGTTTGATCAACTGAGAGCACTGGTTATATTTTCTAAGGGCTATTCAACTTTATTTTGTATCTACTGAAGAGCACATATAGCTTTCTGAAAATGCATGATCAAAGTGCATGATAACTTGAAGTCACGACAGTTTGAAAGAGATGCAGCCGTGCAGATATTATCACCAGCATGCTTTGCTGGTTATCTTGAGTCTCCATAATCACATTTCGCAACCCCACAATATGGATTGTTGTGCTGAGTAGTATGGCAAACCTGCAAACACAAGCTTTGTCTCATCACATAAGCTTTGAGTGCTGCTTCTTTAACACCATTGTCAAAACTATTAAATTGGGTCACACGTGCTTATTTTTGCAAACCTATAAATTCTGCAGCCCTTCAAAATCACAGTTAGATATAGAAATAGCATTTATTACATTTTATTTAATCAAGACCGCACTATCACACATTCACTTCTCAAAATGTAAGGAAAGGTTAGAATTGGTTTAAAATGCAGTCCCGTATTTTAAAATACAATCTGTATCATTTTACTACAAACAAGTATTAACATATTAATTGATGTCTCGATATTGAAGGGGGGAAAAAATAAACACAAACAGAGAGGGGAATTAATAACTACATAAAATCCAAGTATAGTTTTATGAATCATGGGAATCATGGGAGGGGGTCAAACAGATGGATGAAGAGTAGTTTAACTTATAATCAGGATCATAGAAGGTTTGAATGGAGGTTGGAAAATAATTCATAATAAACTGCAAATAAATTGAATGTGAAAGCTTTGGCTAGGGCATAGCACACCAATCTGCTTATTTTGTATTTTTCTTTTTTGTATTATTCACACCATTTATTTTTTGTATTTTATTCACGATGTGAATGTAAATCTATGTTAATTTTGTTTGCATATGTTATTACCTTAGTGAATAGATGTAGATGTTTTTATGCAACGTCAACACAATATTTCAGCTACTTGATCTATGTAATGTCTCCTCCATAATAAATGCAAAAAGTGAAAAAAAGCACTAATCTGCAACACTGTTAACTGTACAATACAGCTTGCAGTATATTCTCCATCAGTTTACTGACCTACAGTACAGTATTAGTCAATCTGGTTCAACAAACATTGGCTGAAAGTCCAGACACAATGGAGTCATGCACAGGTTATCGCCGTGTCATAAATCACCATGTTCCTCAAAGTTATATTGTTTTTTCCACCTTATCTGTGACTGACAGATAGCCCTTAAGACCAAACCTGATAAA
This sequence comes from Cebidichthys violaceus, assembly GCF_023349555.1. NCBI lineage: Eukaryota > Metazoa > Chordata > Actinopteri > Perciformes > Stichaeidae > Cebidichthys > Cebidichthys violaceus. Next base: position 807,818 of record NW_027176962.1, read on the forward strand.
ACGTCACTGATAGAATCATTCTATAAGACAGATCAAAGTTTATCCCCTACCACGCAGCATAGAGAATGCATGATTGCACACATACATGAACGTTTCACATGTACAAGAGTACTTCAATATTTTCATTATTAGCAGAAAGGTTTTCATGTTCAAAATATTAAGTCTCGGGACCAACAAGTCGGAGAAATTATTCTATATTTTTGTCAAATTGAATTGGTATTAAACCAACCAGGTTCCGACATTTTTGTTAAAAACATAATGAGTAATTATTGCATTATTAGAGTACCTTATGCTGCACAGGCATTTATTTGATTGTATGTAAGAAAATCACAAAATAAAGCACTGAATATAGTACACACTGTGCATGAATTTGCACGACTAATTTTATCAATGGCAGGTGAGGAGTTTTTTTTTATGATTTTTATTTGGTGTCATGGTCTACTGAGCTACAGTATCCACATTTTTTTTAAGTATGATGAAGTGGATAGCAAAGCTCATTCTAATGTGTCCTTTAGTTTTTGAGTTGGTCAAATACTGACAAACAAGCAGAGGCATATACTGTATTTAGATAGATAGATAGATAGATAGATAGATAGATAGATAGATAGATAGATAGATAGTAACTTTATTGATCCTGCGAGGGGAAATTATTTTGTTGCAAGCAGCAATAGGTTACAGGTAATATATATACTGTATATATACAGTATATATTAACAAAAGGTCAATGCATTAGAAGTCTTGTTTATTCGTGCGTCTTGTTTATTTGCATCCCCCCAATTTTTTTTTACAGCATAAAAACATAATCTTTACATTTTCAAATTCAGTTTTTCAATGACTCCCATCTCAGATGAGTTCAGAAGTGTTGTAATGTTAATACACACACACACACACACACACACACACACACACACACACACACACACACATTATTCTAGCCACCCTCCTAGTTGAAAGTCCCTTTCCTATCGACAGCAGGACACACACCCAGTACTCCACCTGTACAGAACATGCAATATACTGTGCCTGTACAGTACATCGCATGCATTGCACATTTGGCTTCTTTCCAATAGACATATATACTCATGCAAATATCCACACAAAGACACACACACACACGAAAACATTGTCAGTGGACTTTGATTGGCAGAATTGTGTTGGATTTAACCTTTGTTCTCCTGAAGACCTCACTGACTGGATGCTTCTACGCGCACTATGTAGGTATGAAAGTATAAAAGCATTGCTGCTACGTGAGTGAACGAGGTGGAATATACATCAGGCAAATGTATGTGTAATTTCTTTTGATATGGTATGAAGTGTAAATGATAATACTGTTCATAAACAGACACATATGCACACAAACGCCGGCCTTTCTACAAACAAAGGCTGTAGATTCATCAGGAAGCGTAATTCATCACTGCAACAAAAAAGTGAGACCCCACGGAAATGGGGTTTCATACTTTCCCTCACCACAAAATGCTAACATTAGCATGCTAACATGCTCCAACACTAATATGGTGAACCTACTAAATTATACCCGGCAACATGCAGGTATAATTTAGTAGGTTCACCGTATTAGTTTGTGTAAGCAGTCTTACACTTGCTTCTTAGCATCAAATACAAATGAGAATGCTATTAGTTTTGCAGGTAGTTGATCAAAAACCAAATTATTGGACAATCTGAAATTTGGACCTGATGATGGCGCTAGATGAAGGCCCTAAAATGATTCTAATTCGTGTTCTGAGGACTCTACAACGCATTGATTTTGCAATCTCTAGAGCCATTTTGCTAGCATGGCTAAAAATTATTATTGTTATTTGTTTAGCATCTCTGCTTCACCACGGCTTAATTCACCTCTTAATTAATTCAACATGCAATGTTCAGTCCAAAGTAAAGGGGCTTTATGCTGTGATGCCACTATCATCACGGCATAATGATAATTGAAGAAGTGTTGTGATGATTTTACCTGTATAGTAATAATGAATATGTATTATATTATATCACTTTTACAATACTTTCACATTTATCTTGAGGTCACAAGAGAAGAGCATTCAAAACGAAAATGAATCACCTTAATAAGCTCAGACAAACACAGGAGTCTTAAAATAATATACTTACTGCACATATAGTCAGCAACAGTGTGTTCAGACTTTCATAAGGCCAAAGGGTGCAAGAACTGCAGAGATTCATATCTACATCTAGAAACTTCTAGGAAAGTCTACTCAGCAGTTCTACTTTCAACTCAGTAAAGAGTGAAGTAGTGCAAATATGATAAGCAGTCTGCAGGTTTTACAGCACATGCAGCTTAACAGTAATAATAATACATGATTTTGAGTTGTTGCTGTACAGTAATTGTCAAAAACAAAACAAGATTATTACCAAAATGTCTGATAGCATCTATCAGTTTCTAACTGAAATGTATAAATCTCACAGAAAGAACAGAAAATCTGTGGTTGAAAAAGCTGGAGACCCTCATTGCTTCGATTATACAAAACCTGTTAACAATAATTAAAATGTGAATGCCAGCGAATGACTGTTGGTCACTGATCAAAATGTATGTGGACATAACTGTCACTGCTAAACGGTCGTTATATATACGTGCAACAGTGTTGTCAACTTTCAGTTTATTAAAGTTCTTACTACAGCATATTGTTCAAATTGGACAGAGTGTAGTTATTTAATAAAATAACTAGTTATTTATATAACTAGTTATTTAAAATAACTAGTTATTTAACTAGTTATTTAATAAAATAACTACACTAATTACTAACTAATAGCTGCAAACATTTTATTGACTTATTATCACTTTTTAAATGGGATACTAGGCCACCCGGTACCCTGCCGAAATAAAGCAAATTGAATCAAACGTATAGAAATTTGTCAATCAAGTTAAACCTTGATTTCAGGACCACCTGTTCCCTAAATATTGACAGAAGAGCATCGAGGGGAGCATTGCCCCTCACTCTGTTTAATGTAAAGACAGGCTGATCAATATTTGAGGAGCGTTGGCAGCTGCAGTGACTGCTCTTCACTAATCATGTGAAAGATTAAATGTACATGTGTACCATAGAGGGCAGAGGTTCAACAAGTTATTTTTATGAAGAAATTCAACACTTATCTTGCAACATGTACAGACTCGAACTTCACTCAATCTAATCTTTTCATATCAGGACAGTATGGAACCCTGCAGGGTCATCCATTACAACACAGTCAGGCGCTACTGTAGTGAAGTCACCAGAAAATGGAATTATGAAGTAAAAATTGTCTGAAATGATTGCAGATAGAGCTGCTAATCTGCCTAAATGTAAGAGAAACTCAGACTTAAGGATGAAGACATTGCTTAGGCTTGCAGTGTCCCATGATGATCTAAATGTTTTTTGTTATCTCTGCCAGGAGACTCATGCAATCGTCTGTGTCCGTTCGTGCGTTCATGAGTGACTGTGAACCTCTGTGTCTGTCCACGGCTAATCTCGCATTTCGCAGCAGCAAACTGCACAGTATTTTTGCATGACCTCTCGTGGTTGTGGCGACTCACGCTTTATTAAAAAACCTTTTTATGCCTGATTGATATTGCCATTTTCTGAGCTGAGTGCGTTGCTGTCAGTTGTTATTCTGCGCCCAGAGACAGTTATTTTGTGCTTTTTTTAAAAAATTGGGCTTAAAACCTTCATATTGTCGAAAACATAGACTTGAGGCCTAAGCGCTTCAAGCGTGGTTACACCTGTGAGACGTGGTCCTGCACAGACCCAGTGCAGACTAGTGCATAGCTCAAAATGAGAGCTTATCTGTTGTGAGCAAATAAATGAACGGCATCAAGCTGATTTGTGTTCATAATGAAACAAATCCTATTCTTTGCGAGGAAACGTGCATCATCGTTTAGGTTGAAAGCAAAAGCAAAAGATATTTTAGATACAGTATGAATCCTGTGTTTGTGTGTATGTGGTTGTATACATGTGTATATGTGTGTGTATGCATGAACATATCTGTGTGGATAAAAGGGCGATATATGTCTTTTGTGGCAACATATTGTAATGCCCTACAAACTTATTTTCAACCAACAACATTACAGTACCAGCAGAGTGGAGGGCTGCCAGTGGCCTCTAGTGGATCCTTGTGTTTCTGCAGAGCAACACAGACACTGTTACTGTCAATACAGTATTCCTACATGACTGGACTGTCTCACGTTCAATCCCAGCAGCAGTCATGATGTTGTGTCCTTGAGTAAGACTTGATACATTGAATCCTTGCTCACTCAATTTAAAATAGAGCATCAATTCAAAATGGTTTGACTGTAGTGGCTACATGAAAAGCAATTTTTTTTTTTTTATTTTGATATGGGAAATTCTCCCTGAAAAAATATTAAAGAGATCCTTCTATTTTTTAAGAAAGTCCCAACAATGTTTTTTTTTAATCCACATTACTACAGCAACGACATGTTTATGACAGTATTAAGTTACAAATTAGCAATAGAAACAAAAGCAGCCTCAGCCCCCCCCCCCCCCCCCCCCCCCCCCCCCCCCATCCTATCTGTATTGTACTCACTCGTAGGTAGAGATAAACATTCCATGTGCTTATAGAAACAGGTGTCAGGCTTCAGGAAGACACACACACACACACACACACACACACACACACACACACACACACACACACACAGTTAATTATTTATCCACTCAATGAAATGCTGACATACACACCGCCCTGTCTGCAGTGTCACTTTAGCCTATACAAGAGAGGTTACTGATGGGCGAGTTATCTTCAGTGAAGACAGAGAGAGAGAGAGAGAGAGAGAGAGAGAGAGAGAGAGAGAGAGAGAGAGAGAGAGAGAGAGAGAGAGAGAGAGAGAGAGAGAGAGAGAGGTCTGGGGAGAGATATAATTAAGTTGTAACCTTTTTAAATGTAATATACGCATGTGTTGTAATACTAATGCGCAGTGCAGCTTGTTCCACAGCATTAGATGGACGTGTGACGGATGAAATTCATTTCTTTTCACAGCTCGTGATGATGCTGGTGTTTGTAGGTTGTAAATAAAAACACTTGTGCTGCTCCAACTCTTTCTGTATGTTTCTCTGGGGTGTTACTTCTTTATATTATAAGTATGCAAATCAAATCCTTGCCTATAGATTGTAACATATGCTAGAATAGTTTCATCTAAATTTGATTATAGAATTACTGTTTTTGTGAGTTCCGCATTGTGTGTTTGATGCAGCTGCAGAGTTTTTCTCTTAGTATCAAGATTTTCCCATAAATGTGAACCGTCTATTTTAGATATCGTGCTAATAATAGTCTGCTGTGATAATTTTCCACAGGACGCTGCTGCGACTGTTTCTACGATGGAAGCAGTGAGTGTGGACCGATCCATTCGGTGGGCGGGCGGGGGGGGAGTTTAAGTACAACAGGTCGTTTAATCGTTACAAAATACACTGCAAATAAGGAATACGTTTAATTTCGACACGTATGTTCGTTATGTATCATTGTAATCAGCGCTTACTTATCTCGCGTATAGACCTAAGTACGTTAAATCGCCTTTGAAGAGAAATAGAAACCCGTTAGTTGTCGGGAAGTCGGATGAAAACCGAGCTCTATGCCACATCTTCCACTCATACCGAGAACTGGAGGCAGGACCGAACAAATAAGAAGCCCGCTTCAAACTGCAACATTTAGGCTTTTCAAACTGCAAATATGTTAATCTTCTGAAAGAGTCAGACGGTGAAACTCCCTCGGGCATCTCTGGTTTTTTTCAACACGAGGTGTTAGGCTTGGCTCACAGTAGTGAGTTAACGGTGAAGTAAACGTGCGGTGTTTGGTGACGTGAAGTTGGAAAGTGGGCTTTACCAAAGTGGACTTTTTGAACCAGAAGATTCATAAACAAGCTGTTACTAACTAGGTAAGTGAACATGACTTCATTAGAATGACTGGTTAAAGCTCTACTGTTTTATCCCTAATCAGTTAATGAGTCCATCCTGGTCTGCTGTGGCAATTAATGCGTTCGATTCTTAGACAAATTAGGGCTTGGTAATATGTTTGAAGTTATTATCACAATTATAAGGGCATTTTCCTGAAACAATAGGCTATATCACAATATTGGGTATATGCGCAACCACATAAAATAAACTAATTGAACTGTTCACTGTTGGAGCAAAACATTTCTATGTTTAGCCTCAAACAAATACTTTGATAACGTATTAATATAAGTAACCAATAGTGCGTGTGTGTGTGTGTGTGTGTGTGTGTGTGTGTGTGTGTGTGTGTGTGTGTGTGTGTGTGTGTGTGTGTGTGTGTGTGTAATTGTGTTTATGACTTTGTCTTGTAACGTGATGTGTACATGTACTGTATACTCATGTCTCTTGAATAAGACAATCTAAAGGTACTGTGAGGAACTTTTAACCGGTTATGAAACTCGATGTAATACCGATGCCTCCACGTGATCTACATAAGTAAACAAGTCCATCAGCGAAATGATTTGGCCCGGGAGAACCAGAACCGGGACTGAGCGGAGCAGGCTGTCAGACCCTGCTGCCGTAAAATGAGAGTTTTTTTTTTTCTTTTCTTCTAAAGGTTGCTCAGAAACAGTTCAACTTTCATCCGGAGAGGCCGCCAAAAACAACACAAAATGAAGTTACTTCACTTTAGTCTCAATGAGATTTTCCACTAGCTTACTTTTTTTTTTTTTTAATAATAGCTCGCTTGAATTTTTTTTTTTTGACAACAGATATTTGTAGAACGGTGGCCTGATAAGTTTATATCATCACATGATGTCTATAAATGACTATACTGGGTTGTTGCCCAGCCCTAAGAGCTCTTTCGTCTTTATCCATCCCTTCAAACTTTGTGTCTTGCCATTATCATGCTTGCCAGTCTAAGATAACAAGAACAACGCCAGCTTGTGAAGAGTGCATCCAAAATGAAACAAGCCCTCTCACCAGTCAATAAAAACATTCTTAGCAAGGTTGTAAAAATATCCACATAAGGATTTTGCTGACGTGAACTTGTGAGCAATGAACATGATGCAGAAATCACTGTGGATGAATGGAAACAGAAACAGAATACCGCCGTGATAGATTTAACTGCTTTTAAAAACCAACAGCCAGCTTTTTAAATGTCTCCATGTATGTTCTGCGCTGCGTTTGCCCCAGATTGATAGCTACACCGCCTCCCTCTCATAAGCCTCGGCACTACTATCCTTGTTGCCTTGACTACTGGTGCGTCGGGGGACTTCATCCTGATCCTCTGCTTGATTTTCTCTGACACTAGTTCAGAGAGACTGGCACGAAGCAGCGCTGAGAGCGAGAATAACTTGAGAGCAAATATTCTCTCTTTTTTTTTTTTTTTTCTTCCTCTTTGCACCGGACTAACTCCTCACCCACCTGATGCAGTCTAAGTTAGCAGTAGTATGAAGAACCTCAGGCCGCATCGCAGCACAGCACGCAGCACTGAAATGGTAACTCTGCTTTCTTTCTGTGCACCGGACCATATCGGTTTGTTTGACTTACATTCCATTCAAAGGAGCCACGACACAAGACGGCGTGGAAAATATTTTCATATTGCAGAGTTGAGGATGTGGGGGGGGGGTTGATGCTCGTAAATGATCCAGCCAATCAACAAACTCTGTTTTTATTGCATCAGAATGCTGAAAAATGTTCATCACAATTTCCCAGAGTGCAAAGTTGAAGGTTGAAGTCTTCAATGTCTTTGTCTTTTTTTCAACTTACAGTCCAGACCCCCCAAAAAAGTGAAATCTATGATCACAGAAGACTGAGAAAACCAGTGAATATTCACAATTTAGAAACAGAAACCAGGGATTTTTTTACACAATTAACAGATGTTTAAAAAAAAGAGTTACTAATAATACTCACTAACTGATGCAATGTCAGAGGCATAATGAGCTCCATCGGCTTTGTGTCACGCTTTATGGATGGATGTACGACTACAAACACCCGTCACCTCTCCCTTTCTGACTGTCTTTGAGATTTATTCTTTGTTGTTACAGGAAGCACTGAGAATCTTGGGAAAATAACGGAGGATTTCTTTGTTGTGAAAAGCCAACACACAGGAAATTAAGTGGGCCTGAGAATGGCAAACAGCAGTGAAACTTGCCTGGTCAGGGATTTAATAGACGTCCACTGTAGCCTCGGGCTGGGGGGGGGATACTTGCTGCACTGGAGCCCGTGTGAACCAGTCTCATTAGGCTGGGAACCCACTGGAAAAAGTGGACCATACAGAGCAGGACCGGCTATGGGGGTTGTGGACTAGACCAGAGACCGTTGCCTTGTATTAGAGAGGAATTGCAAACACGGAATCTTTGAAATGGCAAAGTCGAGGGACTGTTGTGCATCACGCAACACTCGCAGACACCGTTTGGTCTCACAAACTTATTCTGCATCTCTTAACAGTCGAGGCGGCGAGAGCCTGACCTTCTTTGCACGGGAGGTCGTGTAGATGTCAACATCCAGCGGTTATTTCTGACCACATTTCAAGATGTTTCCCACTGCACCAAGTAGACACTTTAGAAAATGACCTGCCCAGTTCCCAGCTGTGAAAACATCTAAAACATCCTGTGACGTCTCAAATCGAGGCCCGTATGCATTCATTGCGAACACAGGAAGCACAAACGGAGAGAATTACAATGCAGCTAATTACCCGTCGGAGAGAGGAAAGCAACTGTCGCCGCAGAAGGTTCTTGCAGCAATATTTCATATGTGGACAACAGAAACAACAGTTATGAGGCAGCCGTTCTCACTTCAGCTCAGAAATGTGCTTGATCAGTGTTGCGACATTGTCCGACTCTTTTTCTATTTTTTTTTTTATTCTGAGCGTAATGAATGAGCGTATTTCAGAGGCCAGGGGAAACTGTGAAACTGTTTGTACATTCTCTTCACCGGAGTGCACACTGATTTACTGTCTGCTCTCCAACTATCTCCTCTGTCAAGCAAGCAGAGGCTCTTGAAACGTCATGGCAGCACTTTTTTTCGGTCTTCCAGCCTGGAATCTTGCTGGATTTCTTGTGGTTTTGTGTGTGTGTGTGTGTGTGTGTGTGTGTGTGTGTGTGTGTGTGTGTGTGTGTGTGTGTGTAACGCCCATATTTACATCTGTTCCAACTCAGCCTGCTCACTGAGCTGTCCTGGAAAAGTCCATGTGACCCAGAGCCAGAGGAGATGCTGCCGCTCCCCTCATCCTGTTGTACGTTAGAGCGGGAAGAATGTGGTCCGGCCCGCAGGACCACAGTCAGCTGACTTTGATGTTACATTCTCTCAAAGTGCAGCTTTTTATCCTACGGCCACTAAGCTCGCTACCAAGGCGGTTAAAGCACCACGGAATCCTGTGATATGATAGTGTTATGATAGAGGGCTTTTGTTCTAAGACAATTTCATCTGTATCATATTATTCATTCATTGGATAGGATTCATCATTGAGCAGAGGGTGAATCCTTATGACGTCGGTGACTTGCTTACTTTTCCTGAATTATCTAATTTCTACTCGATGGTTTGGCGCCCAATTTAGTTTTGTTAGCATTATGTTAGCATTTAGCTCAAAGCACCACTGTGTCTAAGTACAGCCTCACAGAGCATGTAGACCCTTGAATCTTAAAAGATGTAACAATCCAGAATTCAATATTTCGGCCTTACCATTTTCAAAATCGTACCCACCGCACTGTTTACAAAACCGTGTCAGGAAACCTGGGGTATTACATTGTGCTGTGCATGTGGTTTTAATGATTTATTTTCCATCTTTCAGCCCGGCTGACGTCGTTAAGCGTTTATGTTACTGGCCGGCCCTCAAACCCGCCCGCCTCTCGTGTTACTCTCCCGATTTCGATTCATAAAAATTGCAGGAAATTACACCCATGTGACAATTATGAGAAATAAGGGCGTCTGCGTGTTGAAAAGACCTCATCCAAAGTCACACGGCTCTCATTTGTTCCACGCCAGATACAATCATTCTGGGGCCAATGACACAGGAGTAATGGGATTTCAATAATTGGAAGAGAACGAACGTGGAGATAATACATCTCTCCCTCCCATGAATCCATTCTACCTAACACAGAGGAGTGGATGTGTTATTCAGAAGGATTATTATGTAATTGAACCGCTGGTATTAGCTGGAAATAGTTTTTTCTTTTTATGTGTCATACTTTTTTCGATTCTTTCTTCCTCCCTGCCCTCGCACATCTCTTTTTCTTTCCCTCCCACGCACACTTTACCAGATTTGCGTTGTGAAAGATTTGCTCAGGTTTTGGTGAATTTTTGTCTTTTGATTTCCAAAAAAAGGACATTTTAACATTCTGACCATGTTGGAAATTCGTCCCTTTCTTTCGGTTCCTTTCTTCCGTACAGGCTGCTCTCAGACCTCTGATGAAACACAGATTTTAGATGGTTGATACTGAAAATGAGGACGAGCAGATGGATTTCATTTCCTCGTGTAATTGACAATAAATGTGTCTCTTTATACAACCGTTCCCTTGCTGACAAAATCTATGAAAAGATTTTCTTCTCTTATTTGAAAAAAATAAATAAAAATAATCACCTGTTATGCAAGTGTCATAACCTTCCTGCTTACTAACACTGTTTGCCTCTGCTTCATCGGTGGGCTGCATGCACACAGTGTCCCGTCTAATACTTACTGTATTGTTTGGGTTTTGTCCTGGATGTGTTGTTTTTATGCATCCTCACATCCTCGATCATGAATAAACAGATTATAACCATGGAAACCGAATTTGGACAAACCACAAAAACCAGAGGTGAATAGGTCCAGGTGGTCAATGCTTTGTTAACATTGGTATTTTTTTTTTCCCCCCTTTATCTGTATTTCTCTAGTTGATCAGTGTATGAACTCCACCGCTTATGCATTTTTCACATAGAGGTGAGGAGCGTTGTTGAGGTGAACGTGTGTTTTTCTCGGTAACAACAGTCAGTATCGGCCTGACCTTTAAGCAAGTGGGTTTATTGAGAATTACAGTGCGCCAGAACACTTGTCCCTCCACCGCGCAATTACAGGTCGACACATTATCACTGTGACAGAGGATTAATAGTCCATCCGCAGAGACACATCCACACACACACGCATATTGTAACCTCGTGAGGTCTGAGTTGTAATCTAATCTCTATTTTCCTACTGTGTGTGGACACTGTCTCAACTGTCCAGATTTATCCCTCAGCTTGGCAGCCTGAGAAGCCTCATCAGCAGATGTTTTTTTTTTTTTATGATAAAACACTGCTGCAAGCTGAGAGGAGTTATTGAACCAATGAATCATTTATGATGTTCACACGAGGATATTAATGAGCGTTGTCGGTCCCCCTGCAGGAGCAGAAGGAAGCCGAGCAGCCGGCGACGTGGAGAGTGAAAGCGAAGCGGGAGTGGAGAAGTGAAAGGAGAAGGTAGAAGCACACAGCCCGGCTCCCTGACCTGCCTGCCCCGAGAGCTCCGCGTCATGGGGAAACAGAACAGCAAGCTGCGGCCCGAGGTCCTGAACGACCTGAGAGAGAACACGGAGTTCACCGACCACGAGCTGCAGGAGTGGTACCGCGGCTTCCTCAAGGACTGTCCGACCGGCCACCTAACCGTGGAGGAGTTCAAGAAGATCTACGCCAACTTCTTCCCCTACGGGGATGCCTCAAAGTTCGCCGAGCACGTCTTCCGCACGTTCGATACCAACGGAGATGCCACCATCGACTTCAGGGAGTTCATCATCGCCCTGAGCGTGACATCTCGTGGCGGCTTGGAGCAGAAGCTGCGCTGGGCCTTCAGCATGTACGACCTGGACGGGAATGGGTACATCAGCCGGGCAGAGATGCTGGAGATAGTTCAGGTAAGGACGCACTGTATGACAGAACAGGCTTATTCACTACATCACAAGTTGAGTAAAAATCCCTAAACCTAACTCCGAAAAGGAAAGGGAAAAGACAGATAAAACGGAGACATTTAATCAGATTCCTTTGGGGTTAGTTGTAATTTATTACAAAAATACGGACTAAACTAAATTATTACTATTAATGCTGATTGTAATTCCAAGTATGGCTGCAATTAATGATTACTTACATATATAAATCTGCTGTTTATTGTCTAGAATAATTGTTGAATTGTGTGGTCTATAAAATGTCGGAAAATAGTGAAAAATAGTCAGTAAGCATCTTGTTTACAAAACCTAAAAATATTTAGTTTACTAATAAGTAAAAAAAAAAAAAAAAAAAGAACAGAACAGATGCTGGAACTGAATATTTTTTAATTCCGTTGCTATAAAAATTGCTAAAACAACAAAAATTGTCAAAATAGTTGCCAATCACTGATGTATCCACTAGTAGGTCAGCGTACAGCTTTCTGTCTACTGACTGCTTTTAGGCTCAGCAGTCATCTGTGGCTCTGAATTTATGAGATACTTCACATGATGGATGCGGGCCGCCCTTTCTGTCCTTCTTATCACCGTGGCTATATTTACTCTTCCAATATGGCGAGCTGAGCAGCCTGCAGGGCCATATCAATATTGGCTCAGTTCGTTTGGTTTGTGGATACAAATGAACGTGAAAAAAAAAACAAAAAAAAAAAACATGCAAAAGCATCAGAGCTTTTGTTAAAGGTCAACGCTTTCCGTTTTTTCCAGCAAAAACCTTTTCCTCGTCACAGAGCTTTACGCGACCTGAAATGTGTGCAGCTGTAGAGGTTCCTAATGAGTCACTTACCGGGTGACAGTGTAACAGCGGGATGAGCTTCACCTGCCAGAGCGCCGTCGTTACCAGGTAGCAATAGAAAGCAGGTCACTCAGACAAAAGATGGAACGAAGGTGTCAGATGGGAACGCCGACAGCATATCAGAGGTGGTCATAGTAACTGACATCACCGGTTGGATTGCGGACTGCTGTTTTGAACCCACATGCATGTCGGATGTCACGAGAGGGCGGAGCTTAGCAAAACCAAAGACATCTTTAGGCCACCGAAAAAGGTTACCATTAACTTTCAGGATCTTAAAACACACCCTTGATAAAGCATGCCCTGCTTTATTGTCTGTTTCATAAATAGGACCAACATTTACAAAGCGAACATCTTGCATGTTTTGAAGAAGACTTGAGAATAGTGATTGAGACCATAAAGTCACGTTTACAATGTTTACCGAGGTAAAAAAAAAAAAATCAAGTTTTCTCATTGACTTCTATACAATCTGAATCATTTTTTTTAAACCAGAGGATTAGAAATAAGTTTAAGGCACGTTGTCTTCACCTTTTTAGAACCAGAGGTTGCTGCCCGGTGGGGAACAGTTATTTTTTATTTGACTGCCTAAAAGCGTTACACAGACGACAAACAGAATTTGATATTGCACCCAAGAGCAATCGTTCTCCCCCCTTCCTTTTGTAGGCAATTTATAAGATGGTGTCCTCAGTAATGAAGATGCCTGAGGACGAATCGACACCAGAGAAAAGGACAGACAAGATCTTCAGACAGATGGACGTCGACAATGATGGTAAGACCGATGTTTTTATTTTGATGTGCCTTTGTGAGGAGATTTCACAACCGGCTGTCACTATCAGTCGTGAAAGAGAGGGAGTTCTGAATAAAACCGGCTTCTTACTTACAGGTATGTGAGCTTTAACAGTTGGGGTGGTTGTAAGCGGATATAACCATAACGCCTCCTGTGGGCTGGTGTATAACCATATAATGACAATTTAGTAAAACAGTTAATAATATAAAAAAGTGCTGACAAATTCTGTACATTAATAAAAATGTCTTATATCTGCATACAACTTCACTATGGTGTGTTATACACTTTTATTAGATGACTGCTTATTAATGCTAAATATATCACTGAAAGTAAAGCCTTACCAAATATAGATATATCATGAAATTTGTATTTAATGTCTCTGACATTAGACAATTGCCACCACAGAGCGGTTGAGACGACAGACAAAGACACGGAGAAATAGGACGCCGTACAACATGACATAACACGAGCGTTACTCACAAGATAATTAACAGTCTTGTGTATCTGGTCCCGCTGAGCCACCTCGATGTCAGTGGTCTGACATTTAGTGTGAGAAGGTGACGCCCATGACGCCCATGTGACGCGCACGTAAGCGTTTCCCAAGCGTCACAAACCGAGCCGCACGGCCCTGACACAAGACACACAACAAGCCCCGTTAACGCGTCAGTTATTCATTTAAAGGACACCTAAACTAACAGGTGGCGTGTGGAATCAGCTAGTTCAGCATTGTGGAAATGTTGTTTGGTGCAACAACACAAGCCATAATGTCAAGATAACACCGAAAGAAAAGGTGTCTCGGTTAGGAGAGAAAGCCAGCGGCGGAGCTCAAAGAGGCTTTTTTTAAAAGCGCAGCGGCACAAAGAGCCCGTGTTGCCATTTGACTGACGTCCCTCTGCCCCGCCCACCTCCTGTACCTGCAAGGAAGTCAGCCACACACACAGCAAGAAAGAGCCACAGGCAGGGCAGTCGCACCAAGGCTCGCTGTTTTGTTGACATGTCACATCTCAGTGAGATGTTTAGAGCTAGTCGTATGGCAGTGGGCGGCTGGATGTGTTTTGGAGCAGACGGTCTGGAGGTCAGGATGTGTGTTTTATATCGTCACATGGGACCACAGGACCAGGCCTACGGCTGCAGCTGACCCGCCCTTCTAATGCAATTCATACAGATGCTGTTTGACTGAAAGTGGTAGTTAATTTGAACAAACTGCGGTGCGCTAAAATAATAACATTTGCTGCCAGTATTGTCAGATTTCACTTTTGCAATGCTTACGATTGGGTTTTAAACACAGACTGGGTTTAAAAAAAAACAGCTTGTATGTTTCCATTACAAATTCATCTTAATGATTTAAAAGGGATTTCTAAATGAATTACTTAGAAATGACTTATTAAAATGAAGTACTGTCATTTTTATAATCTTACAAACAATATACTGTGTTGGCATAATAAATACATGAAATGTGTTTTTGCCCGTTCCTGTTTGAAAATAGCACAACTGTTATTAGCTATAAACGACTCAATCATCCAGTCAATCTAAGTTCATAGTAATTTATTATGGACTTTGCCTGGACTGTGTTTACAGGAAATCGGTGATTATATTGTAGAGGAGCATCAGAGGCTTTTCCGTTGACGTTATTGGCTGCTTGCCGTATGATTCACTGTATGAACGAGAATCTTTTCTCTGATCTGTGCTTCACAGGTCGACTGTCTTTGGAGGAGTTCATTAAAGGTGCCAAGAGCGACCCGTCCATCGTCAGACTGCTGCAGTCGGATCAGGGAGCCTCTCGTCAGTTCTGAGGACCAGTGACAATAACAGACGCACATTCCCCCCCCCCAAAAAAAAAAAAAACACACACACACACACCATCACAAACCCACATCCATCGGCTGGTCATCGCCACAGCTCTCACCCACCCACCAGACAATCCTTTCATTCTGAACAGTCGTCGTCTTATTGTTTACATTAATGGGTGATTCTCTTTTTGTCAATGTGGCTCTTTTCTCCTTTCCTGTGGACTCAGTTGAGGTGTTTTGTGTACACGCTTATCCAAAGCTCTCCTGCCTTGAAATGGTTTTTACCCGTTCATAAGTGAAGTGCCATATCATATATTTATAGTGACTGGATTATGTGCTTGCAAGTATTATAAATACCCATTATGTTACACCAGGTGGAAACTAATTAGATCACTTCTTATAATTTGATTCAACTTGTGTTCAGGATATCAACAAGTTGCTCTTCTGAACGTTTCCCATAACACCTTCGGTATTGCATGTGCCCGGTGATTTAGAGTTTTCTGATATTGTTACAGTTTATGTGAATAATGAGGCCCGTGATTGTTTTTATTCCTTTTTATTTTTGTAACAAAATTTTTTTGTTTTCACACAATTGAAATAAAGTCGTGTAAGAAAAATCTACACAAGTCCCACAGTACCCCCTTGTGGACAGACATGAAAACCCAGCAAGATTCCCTCTTACTGGTTTTAAAAAGAGAAAAAAAAACAACAAACAAATATATATATAAAGAGTCACATAAGGTTGGACATTAAAGTGTTACTTTGACAAGTCCACATTTTAAAACAGGTGCTTGGAGGGTGTCTGAAAAGGGGAGAAGCGAACAATGTTTGAAAAAGACTTGAATGAACTGAAACGCCACATTCGTAGCCTCCTCCCCCTCTCAGCTGGAGGCCGCCGTATAAACATGCAGCTTCTAATGTGAGGCAGAGTTCACTCCAGAGACACATGCCCCTCCCCCCCCACCCCCCCTATCCCTGTGTGACTGACAAAGATGATGTGAGAAACTGCAGGTGTCTCTTGTGTGTCTTTTCTGGAATATTTCAGTAACTGGGCGACCGGGCCTCCCATTTGTCCACAGGAGAGGGGGGGGGGGGGGTCGCGCAGGACCAGACCAGACCAGACCAGATTGAACCAAGTCAGTTCCCGCCCCGTTGGGGCTCATAACTCATCTTTATCAAAGTCATCATCCAGGTCTACGTCACTGAGGTCGTAGTCCTCCTCCACGGGAAGCTGCAGTTGGAAATAAAAAAAAAAAAAGACAAAACTGTGACCAAAGACGGGGACAAAGAGACACTACGCAACTACGCATTAAACCAGGAAACATTTTAACCCAAATTTTTACAACCGAGCCAAATTTCTGCCGGATCTGTAGTCGTTCCAAACTATCAAAAGATTTGGATTTCTGGCACGTCAGAAATTTTGGTTGAGCGTCTTGACTGAGATTGTGCTGCGATAGAAGTAAAAGTGAAGGCAGACTATATGGTCTCATCTTAAAGCCATCTAAAGATCCATATTTAACTTTTTGTGTTCCAGCTTTCTGTTCCGTTTCTGCTGTATTCTTGTCAACACCGTTTTTTGTTTTTTTTTTAAATAACTTTAGCAGAGTTCTCAAGACCCACGTCAAGCTCCGGACGATTGATTGAACTCCACTGTGGCGCTCCCACTCACCTGTCCGTCTTTGCCGTCCCAGGGTTCAACGGTGTGAATGGTGGGCATGACATTGCCTCCCAGTGTGGCGGTTGAGCCTCGGCCTACAGAGAGCTCCCTGAGGAACAGGTGAAGCACATCGTTCAGCTTACTCGAGAGGCATATTTTTTTTTACATTGGTTCTTGTTATGATGAAGAAAAACAAACTACCTGAGGAACTCATGAATGCCAGTCTCACTGAAGGAGCCCTTGAGCAGAGCAAATTTTATTTTGCGTGCGTTGATGGCCGCCATCGCAGGATAGCCAAATCCACCAATACCAAGAGAGGCCTCCAGCTCCATCTGAGCTCCAGCTTCAGTCCACAGCCAGCTGACGACGCGAGAACAGGATATTAGCCGGTCCCAATTAGTCATTTGTGTAACAATCCATGAGCGTTCCGTCATCCTTACCCCCACATCTTCTTCTTGTACTTCTCAGCCATCTGCTTCATCACCTCCAAATAGCCGTTTCTCCCCGCTGCGCCTGTTGAGGGACAAGGACGGTTTCACGGTGAGCGATTCAGGGATTAAAACGACGTTTCAATGCATCAGACTGCTGCGTTTGATAAAAGATTGAATAATAACAGTACCATCAATTCAAAAAACATCCAGTGAACTATAAGCACGCTAAAGATATCAGATCAGTGTTCTCTGATCTTTAAGGTTAGACTATTGAACGTGTTCAGAGTCGTGTCTCACCTGTGTCCAGGATGTGTGGCAGAAACCCAATCACACACAGCTGACTGTCCTCACAGGTCTTCTTCAGGATGTCGTTATTGAGGATCTGAGGGACAAACATTTACAATACGCACAAATTTAATGTTTAATGTTAACAAAAAGCTGAAAAACAATGGAAATATTAGTCATATTTTGAATATTAGTACATGTTTACTGTATTCTGTCTGGCAATATTTCCAAATTTAAAAAAAGTTAGATTATTCATTGAATCACAATTGTGTTCATTAACACTGTAGAAAACATAACTTAAATAACAATCTTGTGGTTTATGGCTTTTAGATTCTTTCGGACCCTTTTTGTTTTCGTCTAATAACGGCGCCGTAACCTTTTCGCTCACGACCGTATGACGCAAAGAACACCGACCTCCAGCAGTTCAGGAGCAGCAGCGTGGTCAGAGAACAGGTCCACGGCCCTCTCGATGATGTCGCCACGGGAGCGGCCTCCTTGGTAGTCTTCCGGCTCCTCCCCTTTGCGGAAAATCTTGATGGTGGGAAATCCACGGACCTAAAAACAAACAAACACATAAAACGCATACCGTTCCACTTCTGCAAATCACGACCTTTAGATCTAGTGGCATACTGATATGCATTTAAGGAGTCAGTGTAGGAAAGTATGCACCGCATTGACTTCTCGCTCACCCCGTAGCGGCTGGACACAGCCTGGTGCACAGTGGCATCCACGGCTCCGAGGCGAACCTTGCCTTTGGTCTGCTCCTTGACGGCCGAGGCTGCGGCTGCCCACTCGGGCTCCAGGCTGCCAACAACGGGAAACAAGTGACGGTTTGCTCAGATTGCACTAAAACGGTTTTAATAGGGTTCACCGTTTCTTACAGCTGGGTAAGCTGGTGGACTGTGTGAGGTATCAAACGCACCTTTTGCAGTGTCCGCACCAGGGGGCGAAGAACTCCACCATCCACACCTCATCGCCCCCCAACACCATCTTGTCAAAGTTGTCGTCGGTGAGCTCGACCACATCCTGCTTACTGCCGCCGCCGCTCTGCTGGAAGGAAGCGGAGCGTTACTTAAAAGTTCACTGAAGGTTGTTTTTTTTGATGTTTCCAAATAATTACAACAAGCCACAGCACGGGGTCCCTCATGTATCCACCTGTTTGTTGTAGCCGGAGCTGCCAGACTTGCCGCTCAGCCTGTCTTTCACCAGCGTGCGCAGAGTGTTCATGGCTCCATCCACGATGGCTTGGCTGCTGCGTCCACCTGGAGGAAGACGACGGGGATTCACAAAAAAAAAAAGAAAAAAAAAAAAGGTAGGTAGGTCATTGCAGCCGAAGAAATTCATTTAGAGCTGTAGAGGAAGATTTCAAACTCACAAAAAGCTGCGTATTCACCAAACAGAAGTTATTTATTAACTTGGCGGTTTTGGCTGTACCTTGGTAGTCCTCCGGCTTGTTCTTATTGGCTCCAAAGATCTTGATGGTGGGGAAACCTTTGACGCCATACTGGCCGCCCAGTGACTTGTGCTGGTCTGCATCTACTGCACCAACCTTCACAATACCCTGAGGGATTACAGGGGGGGGGAAACAAAAAAAAAAAAAAAGTGTCTAGTCTCAACTTTTAAATTACAGCCAGCCTGTCATTCATCAGCATGTCAATGAAGAAAGGCAACCGTTACTTTTGTGTATACACACACACACACACACACACACACACACACACACACACACACACACACACACACACACACACACACACACACACACACACACACACACATATTGTTACAAAAATAATATCAGAGGCGATAGCTATGTGTGGAAAAGCAATGAATAATATTACCTCAGTTTAAGCCAAAAAAAATGAAGAAAGACTCACTAATATTTGACTAGAGTTCTAATGTCTGCCCACGTCACACGCCTGCTGTTATTCTCACTGCTGAGTTACAAACCTGTAGGTGGAACAAAGCTGTGAGCTTCGTTATTGTGATATAACTTAAAGCATAACTTATGTTTGTTTTCGCCGAGTGAAATGGAAAATGAAGTATACCTGCGTAGTCACAGCTGCCTGAAGCAAACATCTAGTGAAGGCACATCCTCATAATCCAATAGCAGTATTCACTAAAAATAATATATTCTGATATTTGATTTCGTCATCACGGCCCTGGTAGAACTGGTAGAGGTCAGAATGCAGCTCAGCTGGTAAACGGCCAAAGGGGAGGCGTTTTGTTTACCTTGAGGGCCGTAGCTGCCTTCTTCCAGTCGGGGGTTAAATGTTGACAGTGGCCACACCTGTGGTGATGGAGAAGATAAGGGACGAAATTTACGGTCAGTTATATAAAAAAAAAAAAAAGATGAACGTGTCGTTTCTATTGTCATCTAGCAATAGACGCTGCAGGAGTTTCAAATCTGTGCAAATTAGAAAAAAAGGTGGTAGACGAACAGTATTCAAAGTCCAGAAACATTTGAATTTGATCATCAAGTATTTGTCACTCAAATGAATCACAGAACCAAATTATTCAGTATTTAAAACACATCCTGTGAATATTCAACACCTTTTCACCGACAGTTCTTTGTTCACTACAGAGTCCACTTTGCTCCTGATGCGTAAAGCTCTTCATGGTCTGGTCTCTGAATATACCTTCATCTGACGCGTGTCAAGTTAATTGACCTGGCATGCTATGATAAAAGGGTTATTCAATCAAGAATAGAAAATGAAGTCATTTTCTGTTCTATGTTGAGTGTGTTTTATGTATGTCGTTTACCAGAATATATGCTAAAACGTGTTTATTACAGGGTTTTTTTTTTTTTTAAATCCTGTATCCTTATCCTGCAGGTTGAATTACTTTGAGTATTACTTGAACTGTGTAACTGACCCAAGGAGGATCTACCATCTTTGCATAAAACTTTGCCTAGTGTCCTTTCTAAGGTCAATGTGATGACTCAAACATCCCTGAGTCCATGGCATTTTTAAAACTTAGGTCACTGTGGCACTGCTCGGGTTCATCCGAGGACACTTGTTGCCATGAATGAACGGCCACCGAAAAGAGTCAAAAAGGACCTCACCAGGGAGCGTAAAACTCGACCAGCCACAGGCTGTCGCTCTGGATCACCTCCTTGTTGAAGTTGGAGGGAGTGAGCTCGACAACATCATCACTGGCGGAGTAAAAGGCTCGGACACACAGCAGCAGGGAGCAGCCCAGCACTCCTGTTGGAGAGGATACAACAACAACAAAAAAGGGTTTTACTCTCAACGACGCACGTTGTGCTGAAACGTGTTCAAGAAGTAAGGACTGACAAAGGACGTCACGAGCCTATTCAAATGCAGTTCGTATGCAGAATTAAGGGACAGCAAATGCAATTTCCGTGTATTAATTCATTGATAACGGAGGCCTGGCTGTGTTCTGTGCAGCTCAACTTAGCTATTCAAGCTACAAGCAGCAGTAGCTAACGTTAACGTTAACACACACACACACACACACATACACACGAGTGTTTCGCTGGTTGAACGGCTGTTGCCACTTACCAAGTAAAAGTGGCCTCATGGTTTCAGCCGCTCTCTGTCTCTGGACGTCGTCTCTGTTAGCAACACACGCAAGACTGCTGCCGCTGCTTCCCTCAGGGAAAGTAATACGGGAAAGAAAAAAAAAACCTCACCGTGGCCCACGCTGATTGGTCCACTTGTACCGATGCTGCGCCTCAGCCAATCAGCGTGCGCCGTGTAGTTTAGCGAGCCGATACAACTGAGGACAAGTGGATCCGTCTTCGAGAAAGGAGGGCAGGATAATTAGCATATAGTTATATAGTTAGCATATAACTGCATTAAGAGGATATGATAAAAAATAAACATGAGAATAGAGACTATGAATACAGACAAAATGCAGGCAGGAAGTAGTATCAGTACAGCTTATGTTAAGTATTTAAAGTTAAAGTAACGTTAGTTATTATACAGGATAATTGCTTATTTATTTTGATGCAATAAGTTGTTATCATTATTTTAATGTCGGAGTCAGTTGTAGTGAAGCTATTTAATGCCTTTACAGACTTCTGAGTTTCATTGGTAACATTTTTTACAAACTCAGCATCTTAATCTGTAATCTCAATTCAGTAGTCGAATAATAATAGCGAAGTAGAATGTATATTTACATGTTTAAGTACAAACTAGCAGCCTATACAATGGGAACACTCATGTAAAGTAGGCTGCAAGTACTTCAAATTTGTCAAGCTGCCACTGATAACTTGTACAAGAATACTTATTGAGAACAGAACAAAAATGTCTCAAGTCTTAATAAATTCACTATAATCTCAAGTCAATAAATTGATTTGTAATACAAAAAAATACCTTTTTTATTTAAATCCAACAATGAAAGCCCACATTATGTTCTTCATTATCATTTTGAAAGAAAATTAAAACACTATAAAGACACTTAATGTTAACCAAAGTTTGACTTGCACCACTGCACTGTAGGCTTTATTTGAGGGTATTATGGCTTCAAGAATGTATACAACTCAAACAGTGGACTTTATTGTAGTGTACGTTGTTGTTGTTTTTTGTATCACGTATTCATGGATTCCTAATTTGCACCGCTGTTTGCAAGGAGAAACACGTAAGCGTTTAGGCTCCTGTATTGTGAAGGTTGCGCCACTAGGTGGAGACAAACAACAAGGCAAAACTACTGTTCGGACGCTGCTCTGTCTGACTGCCAATCAGTTCAGTGTACGCGATTGCAGAATTGATCAGTTGAACTCAGAGTTGTTAATTAATAAATCTTATTTTGCGGATTTATATTTGAAAGTAGCCTAAGAAATAACCCAACAGATTCCTTTCAATGCTTCCACTGATGGCACGAGTACTTGTAATCCTCAGCCATCACTGTCATTTATCACATCGCTAAAGAGCCATTATCTCCCAGATTAAGTCATTAAGATTCATTATTATTTAGCCTTAATCTTTTTCGTCTGGGTAAATTGGTGTTAGCCTGTAACGCATTCAAAATGGATGATAGATAATGCGTCTTGGTCGGGGGGTATAAAAAGAGGATTTTATAGGTTATTGTATAAAAAAAGAGGATGATTTAGGTTTGTTATGTGTTATCTGTTAATCGATTAAATGTAAGTAATTGTTCTTCGAGCTGAGTGCGTGTCCTGGATTTCCCTGTTTGCTGCTTCACAATATGTCATGTGCTGCGCCTGTCTGCACTGCGCTGAGCGCGACCGGAAAACACGATGGTACCCTTCAAAATAAAAGCATATCTTTCTAAATGTGATTTTCTCCATTTGTTTCGTCTAGTTATTTTGAGTGTTACATCCTGATCTTTGGGCCTTATTTTTGATCATTTTTGTCAATGTGATATTGACAAAATATTCTGATAATACTCTGATATTCTTACATTGATGTTATTTTTTTTAAGGATATCTAATCAATCATTTGGTTGGTTTGGGAGACATATATTGTTATTGTAGTGTGTGTGTGTGTGTGTGTGTGTGTGTGTGTGTGTGTGTGTGTGTGTGTGTGTGTGTTTTAAATACTATACATTTTTTGTTTTCCTCCTGTTTTGCCCCAAACAATATAAATTATAGAGGAAAGATTTGCAATGGTGGGCGTTGTAAGAAGACACATTTTCAGAGAGGACATGGATTGATTATGAACTGCTTGATCATCTGGAGCTACAAAACATTTTTTTTTTTTCAAATAATTGGCTCAAATTGCGCTCAGGAGTGTTTGGTGGTGAAGCAAAAAGAAAAAGAATTGGTCATTAAGGATTTAATTTGAAAGTTATCACCGGAAGTCAAGTGGTTTGATTGTGGCTCACTTGACGTTACGCGCACTTCAATACCAACTTTCTCAGAGCGCGCAAGAGTGTTGTGTTTAGCTGAGAAGACTTCACGCTGCAGTCACCTCTGAGCAAACATCTATATATGTAAATATATATGTATATATATATACATATATATTTCAAACACAAATATATGAAGATATTTGAGGTTGTATGCGCAGCGTCGGGGCTTGTGACTTGTGTTTACTTTGACGGTACAATTGTGTGAACATCTCGGGGGCTTGGGCTGTTTTGCGGCGGACTTGTTGACAACATCATGTGGGGGATCCAGCGGACGCGCTACGGAGACTGCAACGGCTCCGAAGCCAGCGAAGAGACAGAGATTGTTGTGAACATCGGCGGGGTGAAACAGGTGTTGTATGGGGACGTGTTGAATCGCTACCCGGACACTCGGCTGGCAGAACTGGTCGACTGTTCGCTTAAGTCTTCCGAAGAAATATCCTCACAATGTGACGACTACGACCCCGACACCGGAGAATTTTACTTTGACAGAGACCCCGACGCGTTTAAGTGTATAATTGAGCTGTATTATTACGGAGAGATTCACATGAAACGAGGCATCTGTCCAATTTGTTTCATGAAAGAGATGGAGTTCTGGAAGATCAACTCTGATTTCCTGGACGACTGTTGTAAATGCCACCTGAACGAGGTGGAGGATGAACTCGCAGAGATCGCAGAGAAAGTGAGAACTATCCTGGTGGACCGAGAGGGAGATCCGTCTGCAGCAGGCTGGCAGCGCTTCCAGATGTGCCTCTGGAGGCTGATGGAGAAGCCGGAGTCCTCGCTGCCTGCGCACATAATCGCCATAGTTTCTTTCATTTTTATCCTCGTCTCCTCCGTGGTGATGTGTGTCGGGACCCTGCCCGACCTGCAGGTGGAGGACTCGGAGGGTAACCTCACGGAGAACCCAACTCTGGAGGTCATCGAGACGGTGTGTATCGGCTGGTTTACTATTGAATACATCCTGCGTTTGATCTCCTCCCCAAATAAAATCAAATTTGTCCTGGCTTTCATGAACATCATCGACTTCATGGCGATCATGCCCTTCTTCGTGGTGCTGATTCTGACCTCATTCGGCACGGGAGTGATGGAGCTGGCTAACGTTCAGCAGGCGGTGCAGGCTTTACGCATAATGCGCATTGCGCGCATTTTCAAGCTGGCTCGCCATTCCGCTGGACTCCAGACCCTCACATCTGCCCTGAAGAGCAGCTTCAAAGAGCTCGGACTGCTCCTCATGTATATGGGCGTAGGGGTCTTCCTTTTCTCCGCATTGGGCTACACCATGGAGCAGAACCACCCGGAAACCTTGTTCACCAGCATCCCACAGTCGTTCTGGTGGGCTGTGATCACCATGACCACGGTGGGCTATGGAGACGTCTACCCCAAGACCACTTTAGGTCGGTGTAACGCGGCCATCAGTTTTCTGTGCGGAGTGATCGCTATAGCGCTGCCTATTCACCCCATCATCAACAATTTCGTCTTGTTCTATAACAAGCAACAGGTGCTGGAGACTGCTGCCAAGCATGAGATCGAACTGATGGCGCTGCGCTCCGGCGAGGGCGAGCTGGAGGCTGCGCCCGGCGCCCACAAACATGTCTGTGGCGCAGGGGTCTGGGACAACGCCATGCGCTCCTGTCTCAGCGACACCTACATCCCCTTACTGAAGGATCCCAGAGGAGGGGCCGGGATCCAGACCCCCAGCATGGACACAAGCTTTGAAAGCACAGCCGAGGCCACTGAATATTTCATCTCATGAACACCGAAGACTCATCTGAAAAGACTCAACAAAGTAATCATTAATCGCTGACTTCTTTAAACTTAAACCCGCACTTCAGGGTTAATTATACCACGATGACTGGGGACATTATTATAACTAGTAGGACCGCAGTAAAGCTCTCGGAGGGCCGTGAATGCATTTGAGGAATGGCGCCCATTAAAGGGACATACGTGTGAGATATTGACTTGATGAGCTGTGCCTTTGCGCAGTGACTCCCTGTAGGGCGGAGGGCTTCTGTTTGAACAGCCAGTAGACTTCTTATATAACGACCCCCATCCCCATCCCTCACACTCGTACTGTAGACTGCACCGTAGCTTATATTTCTCTGTACAGATATACAATATATCCCGATGAATGTTTATAGACAAAAGAAGAAATATTGGCAGCTCCTCCAGGAGAAAAGATGAGAAATATAGTCATCCCATGAAAGGTTTATGAAGGTACAGGCATGACAACAACATAAAAAGGTAAAGACTTGGTATTTACCAGTGACTTTTTAATGCTATACATTACAATATGAATAGGATTATAAAAGCAACATATCATCAAGGCAGTTTATTTCTGTTTCTGCTGGCGATCTTCTGTAACTGACACTGTATGGCTGTGAAGCAATGCATCAGATATGAAGCCCACACTGTGCAGAAGTAGTGAAGGCAGTGAATGTCAGTGAATCTGCAGCTCCAGATAGGACCATGTAATCAAAAACTGCCAACTCAGAAGCTTCCTGCTGCAGGACTTGTCCTATGATGGGTTTAAATTTTGCAGCAGCCATCGCCACTCTGCTCGCTCCCCGAGGTCCAGTGGAATAACTTGACTACAAGTTATGGGTGTGAGGGGAAGGAGAAACAGGCTGGAGGTTAAACGGAAATAATCCCAATGGCTGAATTATTAAACTTCAAAAATCCTGCTTTTCAAAGTGGAGGCTGAAAGTCTGAGTGGAAAAGAAAAGATGTCTGATGAAAATATAAATAAAAGTATCAATAACGGGGGGCATTTTTTTTTTTCATTAATTCGTCAAGAACAGTGAATGCATTATCAGAGCAGCAGGTCATCGACATGAAAAGACGGTGTGAGAGCATCAATAGGAAGTGTCCGCCTGTAAAATGTGTCTTAGTGCATTACTGCTCTTATTTTGATGAAACACTTTCACACTGTGTCCATGTTTTATCAAAATGCACTGTGAATTGGCTTAATGGGCATTTAAAGGTTAAAGTTCCACAGTTTGAAAGGTCTCTCCTCCTACACCATTAGTCTGAGTGACATGAACAAATAGAACAATCCTTACCTTAGTTGTCACAGTCGGGGAGCTATTATTCAGATTTGAAATAAATGTCACGTCTCAGATGTCAGCGGTTTAATCTTTTCGCAACCTGGAGGGGATGATTGATGTCAAGGTTGTGTTCCTGTGCCCGATCTTATTGTGTGAAATTTTATGAAATAAGTTTAATATCTTGCCTCGTGCGTGTGATTTTTCCAACCAAAATGGGGGAATATGAAGAAGAATAAGACGAGGGCATTGATAGCAGCAGGAGGCCTGGAAGTGGAGTGATGCAGAAGAAGAGGGTTTGGGTCGTTGAAGGGGGAACATATATTATGTATACATATACATATTCATATATCCAAAGTCTTCCTTAAGATCCCCCCCCATTGCCAAACCATACAGCAGTGGTTCCCAAACTTTCTTTTTATATCCCTCCACAGCCCAAATACACTCAACGTACCAAATATTTTAATTTTACTTCATTTTAACTGGATGTTGTTTAACACTGTTCATTTTTATAAAAGTGGATATTGCTATAATAATATTTTTTTGGTTTCTGTTTTGGTAAATTTGGAAGTTTGCACTACTACCACTTGGAGTGGCTTTTTTTGTTTGTATTACTGTTTGGGAATGACTGCTGCAGAATAAAAGCTGCCTAACCTTAACTGTAACCTGCATGCAACACTCAGAAAAAAAAAATCCATTTTCAAAAGTATTTTTGAAAAGATTAAAATGGCAAGGTGAAGGATGTGAAAATACAGATGGTATGTTGATTTTGGTTTTTAAAAACAACTTCACTGTGACTGTTAGCTGCTAGCCTTCGGCTCAGCCGTCGCCATGTTCAGAGACTTGTGGAGACACTAGATATGCCGTTAATTTAGAATTTAGCACCTGTAATGAAACAAAGAAGACTCGTCCATCTTACTGCTGCCCCACTGACAGAGCGTCATCAATCATTGAGACAAGATGTCCGCTTGTTTGATTAGTAAAGATGGCGCTGATTCAGTATTAGCTCTACCTCTTCAGCGATGTTTTCCACTCAGCTTCAGTCTAAGTTAATGCCGCCATGAAAGAAAGACCACGTCAGAGGTCGGGATGGACTCTGCAGGCCGTCCACCCACACATGTCCGATAGAGCGCCGCTATCTCTCCTGGCCAGCAGCACGTTCACACATGTCCAAGCCTGGGAGAAAGGCCTTTGTGCACGCTGACAGGTTGAGCCGGAACGGTAACGGCGGGCATTGTGTAACGGAACACTGTTCCTCCAGCAGATGCACATGCAAACACACATGCAACTTCAGGTTCAAATTTAGATTTACAAGCACACAGGCATATACAAACATCCCCCCTCCTCTCCACCGCCTACATGCAAGTGCACACAAATAATTGCATATGCACACACACTTGTCCGCCCATGTACCCACCGGCCATCCGTGATCTACTCTGCAGCGACCTGCTGTGATCCGCTGGCTAATCACCAATTTGTGCACCCGCATGTTGGTCATCTGTGGCATTCAGTGGGTGTTTAAGATGAGAGGTATTCCTGAGCGTTTACTGAAAATTGTGCTCTTTTTCCCTTTGCAAAAAAAAGTCACAATTATTGTGAGAAATAAATATATATTCTTTTTTCTAGCTGCCCCTAGTTGTTAAAGCCTGAGACAGGGTTTTTCGAGTGAAGACGGATCTATTTTTCAACCCTTCTGAAGATATGGTGGGAAAACTTGACTCATGCCTTTTAAATAAAAAGACGTCTGAGCCATTTGTATGCGCAACACGGGATGTCTGAATCCTCTCAACGCACTTAAAAGGATCCCAATCGGTGTTGGTGTGTTTGAGGAAAGTTCCCTTTCAAATTGTCATCTGGTGATTTAATTACTTTAATTGATGCTCATATTGATAATGGTGTTTACATGATGCTTTCATTCCACCACTACGCCAAACATGCAGTGATTGTGGAGAAGAACAATTAACAAGGCAAAGTCTATATAGCATGCTGTGTTTGCTTCACACTTCACTATTCCACTCGATCTAGTGTTAAATCGTGGAACGGCTTGTAGGATGCTGTAAATAAACACGATGTGACATTGTGTCTGAACCCTCAGACACGTTGTACGACGCCATATGGCAATTCAACCAGCAATATCGCTGTAGCTGTGCTCAGATATATGGGTGCCGTCTGAGGTGTTTTTCGGCAATCAAAGTTATTCCTGGAACTCGTGTGTCCCGTCCAGCTGACTCCCAGCGCCGATTGTTGTCCTTGTTGACCTCCTGTCATGTTGGTGTTGAGTTACACCCAACTATTTTAGACGACAGCATGAGTCACAGAGGCCCTGTTTGCCGCTCCCTAGTCACCCTTTGGGATGGGGATCTTCTTCTGCTCACGTCTAAAAATAGAGAAGTCCCTGTAGGTACTATAACAAATGGAAGTACAGTACAAACTCAGGCTAATTATGTCGCGCGTGTTTGAAGTTTGGTGTGATGTTCTTTATTGTTATTGAATGTTTTACAACTGTCCATTCAACTTTCCAATTCAAATTTCCAAAGCATTCTGGGAGTTTCAGTCCCAAAAAAAATGTGTAGGTTGACATATCAGACGGAAGGCCAAATGCTAAGACGTACACGCTACAAGTACGTTACAAAGAAGGGAAGAGAAAAGCAAAGAAAGAGAGAGATGAAAAAGTGATTCAAACACATCATTGCTCTCAAGACCACACTAAAAGACCACACTAAAAGCAAATTATGTCTCCCTTCAAATGGTACTAACGGGATATGCTAATAGATTTATATCCTGCAGAAGATGGTCAAACGCGTTCCTTTGAATGGGAACGTGTTTGCATAATGTTATGCCTTAAGAGCCCACCCACCTCAGGGCACTATCTCTGTTTCAGAGATATATTCAGCTGCAGGAGAGGGGAAAAGGTCATTTCCCTGATGTCAGATTTTGAAGGAAGTGAAAAACGTGTTTCAGGAGCGGATGAGTTTCTTTCTTTCTCCACAGGAATGTTTAAAACGTTGCGTAGGTGCACCCTGGAGGACTTTAAATCTGGGCAGAGAGCGGCATTAAATTGCATGACAATAATTACATAGATTAAATATGACCTTCAACAAAATAGCAGAAGAGGATGGCGCACTGAACACACTCGATCCGTCTGCAAAAATGATTTCCACATCTTCTTTTTCTCCTGAACTTATAACTCCTTCCACTTCTCTTTTATCTTGCGGAGCGTTCTCTTGCAAACGCATTACCGGGAAAATTCATAGAACTATCTACATAATACAATTTTATTTAAACAAAATCAACCTACTGAGTGTTCGAGGGTGAAGTGTTTGCTGGTACATTACCCTGGACTCGTAAAAGAAGAAAGGAAAACGTAATAGGAGGAAAGTGATTTGCCTGTAAAAGAGTTCTCACTGCTGAGTGGAACTAATAGAGACGTGGTCTGATGCAAAGCTTTATCTCCTGAAACTACGTTTCTACTCCGAGACAGCTGCAGGAGGATACTCATGGGTTCACTGATACTGTGTGTGTGTGTGTGTGCGTGTGCGTGTGCGCGTGTGTGTGTGTGTGTGTGTGTGTGTGTGTGTGTGCGTGTGTGTGTGTGTGTATTCACCATTTAATATAAACCAGCAGTTAGTGTCCTAATGGAAACTAGCTTAATACATTTCACTTTCCCTTATGTGGAAGTAAAGTATGTGCAAAATTGTGATAGATGTTCCCAAAGTGCTGTCCCAGACGATATAATAACCCTTTAAATCTATCATTTTGCTGAATCATTCACCTGAAAATAATATAGAAGAAAGAAACGTGTCAGCGTGAGCTCAATATCTTGAGATTCAGCCTCATTTTAAGTTGTTATCTGAGTTTTTTGGGGTTTTTTTTACGGTGCCTTTTACGTGAAACAGAACCGGGTGGCTGTGAGCCGTCGCAGTGTAATGCTGAGCCTCAAGGAGGTGATGTGGCCTTAACTCACTGAAACATCTGTGGTAGCTGTACCTGTCGAAGAATAAAGACTCTTGGTGGGTAGAATAAATATAATTGTCTGATTATATTTATGTTGTACTAAGCTAAGCTAGGCCCGTCGCCCCTTACTCTAGCTATATGTACTTGATATAAAGACCTGAGAGTTTCATTGATTTTACGATTTAACAACATTTTTTTTAAATATTCCTTTGAAAGTTGAAAGTTAAATTCAAAGTATCACTGAGAAAAACAACCAAACATTAATTTAGCTGGTTCTGAAGGTCAGCACTACGTCCCTCAGGGCTTTGTTTGAACCAACTTCACTGAAGGAAGGAAAATAATGTAAAATCCCTACTTTACATTTCACAGTAAGTCTTTCAGGCCCAGTCCTCCAGTGTAAACTGAATCCTCATTTGGAAATCATGAATATGTAAATGAAAAGTCAGAAACCTGATGTATTTATTCCAGTTGATACCCTGTGATGCATTACGTCGTGTTGTTTGAGTTGTTCTTCAGCGGCGGTGTGTTTTGTGTCGCACTGCTCCACATATTACTGTTATATTACTGTATTACTTGCTTTGATCCGGCCGTGGCAGTCTGAAATAACACGTCTCCAGATGAACTTGGGCTTTGAACGCCGTGTCCACTAACGACTTCAAATAACTTGTTCAAAGCCAAAGCTTGCTAAAGCTGCCTCGGTTTATTTAAAAAAAAAAAAAATCAATCCGTCCGCCGCATGGCTTTTTAAGCAAATGAATTTAATCAGAAGGTTATAAATAACAACACATAAAAGAAATAAATGTCTCTCCTGTGTACCACTGCCTGCATACTAAAGAGCTACAGCTGGGCCTGCTTACTCTGCTGCTCACTGTCTTTTCTGTCTTCTCAGTCGCTTAGTTCATGCCCTTCGCTAATGATCCCTATAGAAAATGGCTTACAAAGGGCAACTTTCACTGCACCAGACATGTTGTAGTGGCCCTGTGTCACTTCGGCTGATAAATGCATGGACACCTAATTAAGGAAATTGGCCTGGAGAGACAAACGGCGAACTGATTGATCTGGCCATGCTTGCCGATACTCTGCTGATTATCTCATCCAAAAACAATGATGTTTTACGGAGTGGAACGTCCTCGTCCCGCTGTGGCTCGCTACACTGATTACATTTAATTCAGGTCTGCGGGTCATAAAAACAATATTTAGAGAGGCTCCCATCAGACTCACAATGCGGGATGAAAGATTCATCTCCGTCACAGAATGACTGACTCAAACATATGCGTCTTCCATATGTCAAAGTGTGACAGCTTTGCATTATTGTAATCGCCGACTTGGGTCTCATTGGCTAATGTGACACTCCACACACATCATTAAAACATTCGTCTCATGAAAAATGGCACAGTGCTGCTATACAAGTACAATTCTCCTTTGAGAATAGGGGTAATACCAGATAGAGACTGACAAATACAGATTTCCTGCATAATTAATTATTACTAAAACAGATATTTGGAGGAACTTATAAAACGCATGTTTTATGGTAAAAAAAAAAAAAAGACAAGCATGTCTCTGCATTAAAGTGCAGTTAGCAGTTAAATAGTTTGACATTTTTGGGAAATATATTTTCTTATCCTTGTTGTCAGAGAGTTAGATTAGAAGATGAATTCCACCCTCATGTCTCAGTTAGCTATGAAGCTCCAGCCAGCAGCCGGTTAGCTTAGCTTAGCCCAAAGACTGGAAACAGGGGAAACAGCTAGCCTGGCTCCGCCCAACGGTAATCAGCACCTCTGCTAAGAGTTCAGAACGTTTTTGCTCAGAGCTCAGAGACCCCGATTTACCGTAAAAAAACAGCAAATTGTTGTTCTACACTTTAGTTTTTGGACAGATCAAACAAATGAAATACCCTAAAATACGCTAACTAGTGAGCTTTAGACGTGCTGGTGGGCAGATTTTGTTACCTTTGGACAGAGCCAGACTAGCTGTTCACGGTTTCTAGTCTTTGTGCTAAGCTAACCAGCTGCTGGCTGTAGATGCGTTAGACAGACAAGAGAGTTTTAACAATCGTCTTATAACTCTCAGCCTGAAAATAAAGCGCATAAAGAGTTACAGCACGTTACTGACTGCTTATAGCACGTTACTTACTTTGGTAAGTAGGCGCTTCCTCCAGCTCCCTGATTAACGCACAGACGTTCCTCAACAATCGATCCCTAAAACAGATTCCTTTTATAGCAGCTCGTCAAATGCACAAATCAATAACCTATTAAATCTGTACCATCATCTCAGCCCGCCCTCACAAACAGTCCGCCCGACCGCCTCTCTGTCTTCACCAGTGACATACGATCTCTCTCGGTAGCCGTGACCTTGACTTTACGTGCCGTGAACAAGTTTTTCGACGGCTGCGGGCGGCTCTGCGCGGCTCCACGCCGTCCACCCCAACAACAGGTTGAAGGTCCGTTATAGGCACACTATATAAAGCCCCTGGAGACACATGGAGCCAGATAATAATCCATATGAGCTCAGTGTGAAAGGACGTCAGTGAGCTGACATAAGAAAACGTATTGCAGAGGATATGAGGAGTCATCGAAGGAGATTTAAACGTCAAACAGTGATACAATGTCTCGTCCTTGTCTTTTGTGCTCGGAGGTAATTAAGCTCCCTCGGTCCCGTTTTCCCCCCCTGCGTGGGTCACTGTGGGTGATTACAATTGGATTGTAGATTGGCGATCAATGTGCCATCCCTGGAAAGACACATTACAGAGTAAGATACAAAAGAAATAGTGGAGACCGGAGTATCTACTAGAAAGATGTTTCCTCTCACAGCAGTCTCAGATCAAAGCTGTGTGAATAGTACAATGTGAATCTCTGCAGTTGAATATTTTCATAGTAATTAGAGAGAGTGGAGGTGTACAGTCAGATGATAATGGGCGGAAATTTGGGGGTGGAGTAAAAGATCTGTCAGTGCTTTCAAAGGGGGCTGTGAGCATGTTAGTGGATCAGAGCCGTTGTGTTTCCTGAGGGAGGGTTATTAAAAATTGATGGGGGTTCTGTCTATCTGTATGTGGATCTTCAAGAAATATCTTCCATCGAAAAGTTAAATTAATGCGCAATAAAATACCCTCTTGTTCAAGTCATCATGCACATTCAGGTTTCATACAGCTTAAGTTTGTATGACCAGTGGCTTACAGTAGTTAATGTTAGGAAACTAGATGATGCTGTATCACAAAGGTCATAGAGTCAGTGAACTGACTCTATGACCTTTTTTAATAAATGCTGTTACAAGTAAAATCTCTGCTTTCCAATTTTTACTTTACTAAATGAACTCAAAACAGCTAAAGTAAAAGTGCTCTCCATGCAGAATGGCATATTACTGGATTATAATTTTTGCCACATTAACTTTTACTGGAGTGAAAGTATAAAGTAGCAGAAAGTGGAAATACTCAAGGACAGACCAAGTACATAAAAATGTACGGTACTTGAGTAAATCTACTATTAACTACCACCACCACCACCACTGCCCAAATGCTGTGTCAGCATGACTGGACACGACTAGAGATACACTAAGTTAAAATATGTTTCTTTTAACGGACCCTTTAAACAGAAAGCAGTCTTCCCAGTCTTAAGCCAAAAAACAAGCTTAGAAAATAGAGCAACATCCATCAACTGATGCTTCGTCCCTCTTAACATGCGTCATCTTAACATGCGTCATCTTAAACATTTTTGGTTGATTTATCCCACCTCTACTTGCATTTTCATCTGATTTTGATGGATGAACAGCCGTAATATTTATTCGAAGGTTAAAATGTTCTCTGTATGTGTTGGGATATCGAGAGATTCTCCATTAAAACCTTTACTCCCCCTATGAAGCAGGCTTGTTTTGTTGCAGGGCGTTAAACACGGCGACCATATGCAGTAGGAAGAGACTCCTAATAGCCCATTTCCCTTGAGAGCATGGCCGTTTACCACAACCAATCATACAGTCTGGAAAGGGGCCTCTCTTCGCAAATAATGAGATAATGCACAAAGGCAACAGTACATTTATTTCCCCATATTTATGTTGTCAAGAAGAGTGATGATTTATGAGCAGAACAGGATGAATCAAATGTATGCACGTAAGAATTATGATAAATAAAAAAGAAATCCAGGGCGATGCACACGATCGTGCTATTTTTTCCACACTCACACCTTCAACCACTTATAGTCAAATTGATTTAGCATGCTGTAAGCTGCAATGCATGCCGGTCCTGAACATGCACAGGTTTGAGGCATAAATAAAATACTGTCATTCTCGAGTAAAAAACCGTGAGACGGTCGATAAAAAGCTCACTGGGAGTGTTTTACTGTTGTTAAGTGCTTGCATGGTAATGGCCTCAAGCCTTCTAAGACAGCCACAGCGCGACTCCTCTCACCCACCCACAGGTAAGCTTTCAATAAGCCTAACAACCTCTTTTTCTTATTTCAGCCTGAGCTCAAACACACATAATGTAAGGTGACCTATGAAATATCAAGGTTCAAGAACAAAAGGTGCGCTGCCGACACATTAGCGGCAGTGCACCTTTGTTTGAAAGTGTGAAAGGGGAAATTTTCTTTGTGATTAATTGTACTTCAGCCCACAGTCTGTGCTTTGACCGTCCTGCAGTGACACGTATTCAAAAGGTGAGGCAGCTAGATATGATGATTGACTAGCGTTCAGTAGTGGAGGACATTTTCAGATCCTTAAGCCACCGTAGCAATACTACAATAAACTAATACACGTCTTAAAATTTAAGATGAAGTTTGACATTTTAGGAAATGTGCTTATTCGCTTTCTGGTGGAGAGTTATGAGAAAATCGATACCACTCTCATATCTGTTTATTGAATACTGTATACGACTACAGCCAGCAGCCGGTTAGCTTAGCTTAGCATAATGATTGGAAACAGGGGGAAACAGCTAGCCTTGCTCTCTCCAAATACAACAACATGTTATAGCTTGCTTATTTAATTTGTACAAAAAACAAAGTACGTATATTCTCTGGTTTACGTGGGGTTATGTGGTATTTATTAACTGGTGGCATGTGCCAGGCAACCGCCGAAAAAGCCAGGATGTTACAGCAAAAAAAACAAACACAAAAATCTGGCAAATTGTATTTTACACTACGTTTTTTGCAGGAATTAAACAGACATGATATAACTTGTAATTTCCCTTTTTGGGAATTCGTTTGGCTGATTGCCTGAGTTGATTGGAGGGTTATTCATATCACCTGTTGTGCAGGGTGTGGGGACTTGCTCCTAATTAAGAATTGAGAGCAGCTTGGTGCATTTTCCCTTTTGACCAATCAGGATGTGACGTCGCCCTCGTCTAAGGCTTAAGAGAGGTGGGTGAAGTCACACTCAGGGCATTCTGATCCTTCCTTCATTCGAGCAGATATAAGACAGAAACTCTGCTCTTCAGGCCTTTTTGAGACTTATTTCCCGTCTTATTAACTTTCCTGATTGAGGGTGATTTTGAGCATTCTGAAACCTTGTTTGAGTGAATAATAAAGAACAACACCTTTCCACCAGGTAACAGGGCAGATCTTAATGCTATGATTACAAGAGTTTGAGCTTGCCTAACCAAACGCTCGCAGGCTTTATTTTGTTTGTTGGTTTATTTGCATTGACATCCCCTTTTTATACACATTTCCTTATTACCAAAAATCAATTAATTTAATCGCAAAGGCACTTGTGAGATTTGTTTCTCAAAGTAAATATTTCATGTGGTCGGGAGCTGAGCTGGTTCTCTGGCTTCTTCCCGATCAGCTGAGATCTGGTGAATCACTACCACCACGTAATTGGCAACCATGAAGGGACACAAATAATCTCTCGAATAACTAGATTTAGTGTTGTGTCCGTAAATGTTGGCTTGGATATGGCTACGGTTGTACAGGTCTTGTAATTTCCCTTTTGGGAATCACCCAAAACGAATTCCCATTTGTTTCTGGTCTTTTACAAAAGCCCAGAAACAAATGCTTTCTCTTTGAAAACATTCTATTGTATATCGTCCGCCTTCCATTCAAGCTGATTTAGAGCGTAGCCAAAGAGCACCTGAGCTGACACGATCCCTTTTATTTCTAGCGCCGTCTGTTGTAACCCTCCAACTTCAAAGCTCTAGTTAAACTAAGCATGGGTCACACCCCATAGCTCATAGCTGCTCTATGGGCAGCACCAGTGTTTACTTCATCTCTTTGCCGATCAGGGTACGATAAAGCCATTTTATTAGGTCATAAGAGAGGTGGGGAATTGCACACCCAGGGTAGCGGTAGGCAAAGCAGTTATTTTCAGTGTACTGAATCACTAAAATGAAAAGATTCACAGAATCGTTCGGTGCTTGACCGGGAGCTTTGACTGCTTGTAGTCCCACTAAAACGCGGCTAAACGTTCAGTTCAGCCGGCTAACTGCTTTGCAAATTGAGAGAGATTTCATTCGAACGAATCGCTTGCGAATTACGCCAATGCACAATGAATGAAGGGCCTCAGTGCACGCTATAATGGCGGACTCTAGTGCGCACTGTTATGATGGGCCGTAGTACACCCAGTGCACGCTATCATGACGGTAAACTAGTGCACGCTATCATGACGTGCACCCTGTTATTAAGAGCCCCAGTGCACCCAGTTCAGGCTATTATGACAAGCCCCAGTGCACGCTTTTATGAAGGGTCCAAGTGTACGCTATCATGACGGGCCCCAGTGTATGCTATTATAAAGTGCACCCAGTGCACACTATTGTGACGGGCTTTAGTATACGTCCAGTGCACGCTGTTATGATGGGCCCCAGTGCTGTCCTAATGAAAGAAAGAAAGAAAAGGAACACTATTAACAGAGTTCAATTAATATGATAAACACAAAGCAAAGACTATACTGAGTTTAATACTTGAAAATGTATATTCAGAGAAATCCCATTCTAGCTGATTTATTGTAAAAATGTCAAGTAATTAGCGCACTATTATGTGCTAATGAGGACTCCTTAAAGAAGAGCATGTCTCCATTATTTCAACACCAAGGCAGAAAGGCCACAGTCATTTTCAAGGGTGTGCCCGTGACCTTTTTATATTTCAGTGTCAGTCAGTCATTATTAGCCGACAGTGTGGCAGCGAGCCAGAGAGCAGTCTCCATTCCTCATCCTAATTTATTTTAAGGAACAACCTGCCCAGCATTACACACTTACAAAGATTAGAGCCTTGGGGATTTGCAGGAGCAGACGGAGATTACATTTCTCGCAGCAATAGTTAAGGTGGAGGAGAAGGCCTTTTGTGCACTTTCCCCAAAACAGAAATGTTCGTCTAGAGGGAATGTTGTACCAGCACTTCCTCAACCTTTTAACCTCCAGGATACAATTCAGAGAGGCAGAATGAAAGACATACACCAAACCTCTGAAGATTTCCCTCTCGCTCTTTGGGGAACATTTACAAAACGAGGTTTAATTTTCATAAGTAACAGCCTCTAGAGGAGGCAATGTGTTATATTTTATATGAGTAATAAATTACATTTGGGGCTGCACTCGCTGTGATCAAGGCTTGAGGACATGGGTGTGTGGGCACACACGCACACGCACACAAATACACTATGAGAGAGAGACCTAAGGAAACGGAGAGATATTTAAACACACCCAGAAGAGGTCAGCTGGAAGACTCAGCCATTGCACTGCCCACGCACTCCCACATGCTCAACATCATTAAAAACAAACGGACACGATTGAAACAATGCTGCAATCTGCGATGCAACCAACACCCCCGGTGAGACGGATCTGTTGGAGTAAGAATTCACCGCAAGAATATCAGAAAACCTCAAGGAAGGAGCGCTTTTGATTTCTTGCGATTTCTGCGTCACCACTCTAAATTACAGCTTTTGAACTATGCTCCTAAGAGAGTATGATAAAAAAACAAATTTGAATTATACCAATATACTTTGAGATTAGGTGCCTCACAGATCAAGATCAATATAACCTGAATATATTAGCATCCCATCATAATTTGCTTTGACAGGTTTTTGGCTGGGATCTGTTGAGTAAATTGGTTCTTAAATGCACTGCGCCGTCTGTTCAGCTCATTGCTTTGAAAATGTATTGAGTGTCTTACGCCACCCAGTGGGCTGGACAATGTCCAAACAATGGGGTTGGATCAAGGAGACCTCATAAGAAAGTAGTGCACAGTAACAGCATGAATCACAACGTTTTATTTCAGCCTTTGACACAGTGAAGTTATCATTTGCCATCTGATTTTAGTGGAATGTAGAAACCAGAGTTTTAAACTTCCCCATCACTGATTTTGAATCTTGAGAAGTCCAAGCTCACTGTCGGTTAAAGAGACCACTTGTCTGTGTTTAAGAGCTTCAGGCCATGCACATCTCACCTCCTCCAAGAAGATGACATTTTGAGGATGGACAGCTAGCCACTTCCACAGATACTTCATCTTCTCATCGCACTCCCAGGGGTTTCCCATTAAGATAATCTGGAAAGAGGATTTTGTGTCATCCAGCAGCCCCGCGGGGGCATGCTGCAGCTGGTTCTGATTGAGCAGCAGAAGTTCGAGATGTTGAAGACCCTGGAGGAGGGTCCCTGGCAGCTCTTGAAGCTGATTATCCTGCAAAAACAGCTGACATAGCTTCAGGTTGTGGGTGAAGATTGCAGGTTTCAAGGAGCTTAAGTTGTTACCGGCGAGATTCAGTGTCTCCAGGCGGTGCAGGTTCTTTAGGGCGTCGGGTTGCAGGTCTTGCAGATTGTTGTCACTAATGTCTAGATTCTCCAGACTGGGCATCTTCTGAAGAAGAGCGGCGGGGACAACCGTTAAACGGTTTCCAGACAAATCCAACCAGGTGATGCTGCTGTTGCCAGAAAACCACTCGGCATCAGCTTTTTCAATCAGATTATTCTTCAGCACAAGACTACAAAGTGAGTCATGGCTGAAGACATCAGGAGGAAGATAAACCAACTGATTTCCTGTCAGATCCAACATGTTCAAGTGAGGAACGTTCTTCAGTAGATCTGAAGGAAGGCTTTTTAGCTTGTTGTGATACAGCTGGAGGTTGTTTAAAAGGGGTACAGCACTCAGATGGCTTGCTGTAATGCTGCTGAGGTTGGTGGACTGGATGGATAGTCGAGTGGTGTTGGAAGGCAAACCATCTACAGGGAAATGCGTGAGGGCGCTTTGGCTGCACACCACCTCTGCACTCGAAGGTGTAAAGGAACAGGAGCACAGATCTGGGCAAGAGTGGGCGCATTCAGCCAATGCAGTGAAAGTCAGGAGCGTCCACAAGTTCATCTTTTAAAGCGCTGCAAGAAGGAAACATACACAGTGTAAGAGACATAACAAGACAATTGAATAATCTAAAAACAAATGATAAGAAATGATAAATCCTACCTGAGCACAGCAGAATTGCTTCTGTTTTAAGATCACGTCTGGGTTTCATGCAATGTTGAGTGTTTTTGTTCCCAGCAGTGAATCAGGACAAAATGTTGCAATAGGCAAACAAAACCAAGCAAACAAGCCGGCTCATCAACCAGTGAGTGATTACTTTTCTCTGTACTTTCCAAATATAAAAGACACACAAATCAATATTTTCTTTTTTCATTCCTGCAACAGCATTTTTATGCAGCGGTAAAATGTCGTTTTAAAGTGATTTGTAAATCTTATTTTCGAAAACTGAATAAATCAGGTATTAAATTGAATCCATTTAAAGTCTTGGTGTTTGGATTTGTCTTTTCTTTTAGGGACATACAATCTGTCGAAGGAATAGTTTGACATTTTGGAAAATATGCTTATCCCGCTAAGAGTTAGATGAGAAGATTGATACCACTCTCATATCTGTCAAGTCGAGATGAAGCTTCAGACTGCAGCCAATTAGCTTAGCTGAGCATAAAGACTGGAAACAGCTCGCCTGTCTCCGTCCAAAAAGCTGCCTACATGCACTTCTGAGGCTCAATCATTTTAATATATTTATGTAATATCTTCTTTGTGTTCAATTCGTCCAAAAAATAATAAGTTTTGTTTTTTACGGGGTTGTATTTGGACAGAGTATCTGCAATTAAAGTAAAGACGGAGAAGACAGACGTTCTTGTATGCTCTCTTTACTCATATCATATTTAATTATACATTCACATTACATTAACAAAAGAGAATGTTTTAGTGATTGAAAAATAAGACGGCTACGACAGGCTGAACTGGATACATCACCATGTCAGATAATAACCAGTATGAGGATGGAAAACATTAAGACTTAATGTTTAGTTCATCTTCAGTCAGTGACATTAATGAGCGCCCCATCAGAGACTGCGGTCTGGCACATGTGATGGTCTGTGGCAGGAAGACCTTCTTCTTGTTCTTCTGAAGCCACCTCCAGAGGTACTTCACCTTCTCATCGCACAGCCAGGGGTTGGAGGTCAGGTCCAGCCCCTCCTCCTCCAGGGAGCTCAGACGGTCCAGCAAACCTTCAGGGATGTGGCTCAGCTGGTTTTCATCCAGACTCAGGAGTTTGAGCTGAGTGAGCTCCTGGAAAAGGTTCTGGGGGAGTTTGTTGAGGTTATTCCGAGAGAGGAACAGATAGGTGAGGTTACGGCTGCTCTGAAGTACTGATGCATCCAGGGTGTCTAGCTTGTTGTTACACAGGTTCAACCTATCGAGTTTGGTCAGTGCGTCCAGAGAATTTGCAGAGATCTGCTCCAGACGGTTATTGGCAAGGTCCAGATTCTCCAGGTGGGGCAGCTTCTGAAGCAACGCTGTTGGGATCTTCGTCAAACTGTTCCCAGATATGTCCAACCAGGTGATGTTGCTGTTATCAGGTAGCCACTCAGCATCCGCTTTTTTAATCACATTGTTCTTGAGCACCAAGTTGCGGAGTGGGGCGTGGTTAAAGACATCCGCGGGCAGGTCAGAAAGTTGGTTCCCTGTGAGATCCAGAGTGTGGAGGTGAGGAACGCCTCTGAGGAGATGAGCGGAAAGGCTCTGCAGGTGGTTGCTGTACAGGTGGAGCCCCTGCAGCAGGGGCGTGGCGTTCAGCTGCTGCTCGGAGATGGAGGTGATGTTCGTGAACTGGATGGTCAGCAAGGTGGTGTTCTTCGAGAGACCCTCGGAGGGGTACTCCGTCAGAGGGACCTCATTGCAGACCACCTCAGCTCTTCTGTGGTAGCATTTGCAAAGCGGCGGGCAGGACAGAGCGCCACGCCAGAAATATGCCAACAAGAGAAAAGCAAGGCCACACCAGGACTTCATTACTAGAAGAAGAGGAGACACAGTTGAAGATGAATACAATATATAAATGATTTAAAGATTCCACTCAAGTATTTCCCCACTGCAAAACATCACAAATCAATTCCAGTTTGTACACATGATGTTCAGTACCATGATTGAGAAGATAAAAATGCATGTTAATGCTCATGAAGTTCAGTGCCTTGAGTTACAAAATAAAACTTACTGTTGATTTCTAGTTGGACGAGAGTCAGCCAGAATGCTCCTTTTGTCAGATTCAGCAGTCATTTGGGGAGCAGAATCCCCCAATCTAATCATTACTTATTGAGTAAACAAGGACTCACTGCAGCCATTCGTCAAGGACGGGCAGTTGCAACAGACTGTGTGACTCTAAGCTGCAGGGAAAGTACAAAACCTTCAAACCTTGAAATTTCATTTTATCTTTTATTTATTAAAATGCAATAGTTCTTCTAGAAATATGAAGATTCTGAAATATGATGTCGAGATCTAAAGAATGTGTTCATATGATTTTTACAATTCTGATGGTTTGCCACTGAGTGACAAACTAAGTTAGATGTTATTTTGCACTTTGGATTTTTTAGATATGGGGAAGGAGGAGGAGGAGGAGCATGTGGGAAATAGATAAAATGCATGATAATCAATTTAAAATGAGATGGATTTTCTTCTTTTTTCTGAAAATATAATTAATCTTCAGAAAAGCTGTTCAGGCCACAGAATGTTTTAGAAATTATTCCCACAAATGCAAAAAAAATTAAAAAGTTGTATAATTTTAGGTTATATAGCATTAAGCACTGAACAAGAGTTCAATAAATA
The DNA here is from genome assembly GCF_023349555.1 of Cebidichthys violaceus. NCBI lineage: Eukaryota > Metazoa > Chordata > Actinopteri > Perciformes > Stichaeidae > Cebidichthys > Cebidichthys violaceus. The sequence continues at coordinate 850,298 of NW_027176962.1, forward strand.
CCTTATCATAATTTAAGTTACCTAATTTATTCCACCAACACATTTGAAGAGTAAAATCTCCATTTCTTAATTTACTGTTGTAGCAGGAGCTGATTTTAACTACATAATGCTGGGTGTCAACATATCTCAACAACATATTCTGATCATGTTTTGTACGTAAAGCCGGGGATCGAACCGCCGATCTTCTGATTCTGAAGGATGAGCCGCTCTCACACTGAGCCACAGAGAATACATGTACTCGGTTACATCCACCACTGGCAACAAGTGTGCAATGAAACAAACGGACATACGATCATGCAAAATGTGACGGTATTTTATTGATAACGATCTTTCATGACATTGGACAAGATCAGACTTTGACCATGTAAGGCTTCAGTGATTATTTTAATGCCTAAAAACTATTGTAATCTTGTATCATCTTAAATCTTAAGAAAGAAAAAAAAAAACAGCCCGTAATTCAATCCACCCTCACAAAGGACGCACATCGGAGGTCACACACTAGAACAGTGACGACAGAGGGATGTTTGAACGTGTTCACTGTCATCAGTGCACCACGTTCTCGATTAAACAACTATTAGCACATCAGGTATACGCTAACATATGAAAACAGATACAGATGGCTTCTTTTTTTTTTTTTTTTTTTTTAAAAACCCATAATATTTGAGCTAACATAATAAGAAAGCAGTGGTGGATGAAGTATTCAGTTCCTGCACTGTAAAAAACAAACTGCAATGAAAAATATATTCCATTATAAGACCTGCATCGAAGATATCCCTGAAGTACAACGTATCAACGGTAAAAGTGCTGATAATGCAGAAGAATGCCCCTGAGTGTGGTACTAATATACCTTAGATTACATTTTTAATACTGATGCATTGATAGTGACAGAATAGTTCCCTCTGAAGTGTGGTGGGGTAGAAGTCTAAAAGTTGCATGAATTGGAAATCCTCAAGTAAAACAGACGTACCTCAGGTGTGTCTACTACACACTTAACACACTACCGCAAGAAAGACATCCTTTTTAGAAACATATAAAATCAAAAGACAAATTAATGTTGAATCACGACGAGAAGGCAGAAGGGCTGCGTGCCATCTGAGGTCGCAAGCGGTCAGCGCAGCAGGTTTCATGGTTATTTAACCGGAACATATATATATATATATATATATATATATATATATATATATATATATATATATATATATATATATATATATATATATATATATATATATATATATATATATATATACAGTCACACAGCTGATAAGACGGAACGGATAAGACCTGCAGTATGAAGTACGATTTTAGCAGATGGGCAACACGATGAACCATTACATTATGTATGATGAGAGCCAGTTGGCTTCAGGCTGTTCTGAAAGATTTATTTCAGTCAAGCCCACTCACTCCACATGCACTCGTGAGATAGACAGACCTATTCTGGTGTAGTTTAAATAGTCTCCTGAAATACACTGGAGTCAAGTGCGACACCTCCGAAGCATTCCGGTACACATTTCTGTGTCGATGGCGTCGATGTTGTGACATCACTTTCGTATTGTTATAATAGTGTGATTTTAATGAGCATGTCTTACTGATACCGCACTAATAATTCATGTACATGTCAACAGACGTGATACAACATGTTTATTGGTGAGCTTCAGAGGCGCTGCTAAACGGACGTCCAGTTGTCCCCAATTCTTCCCGACAAAAAGAGAGAAACTCATTGAGCCTGATTCTGTCTGTAGACACATTACTGCTTAATGCAGTGTCTGCATTTCACTGGAGGGTGTGAAATTCACACCGAAAAGGTTAAAAATAAGACATCAAGGCACAATATAAATCATTGTCAAGCTTATTTTTTTTTATATTGATATAAATCCTGGATGTTGGATTTTAATAAACAATGAATGAAACATGAATTATACATTTTCTGGGTAAGAGAATTTATTTGAATTTCTCATGAATGGCGAAGAACACATCGTTTCTGTTCGATTCACATTAATTCTGTCTTATGTTGTTATTATCTACTTTGTGTAACGAGAACTGTATTTATCAAAAAGACGAGAATATACCGTTAAATGCTCTGCTGACTTAAAAATAAAACAATCATATACTATGAGCTACACCGTCTGTGTTACAATACACAGACAGACCTCTTGATCCTATATACAAATGTTCACACACACATGCCAAACACCTCACCAACAAATCCATGAGTCACTGCCTCCGACAGAATAAAAAGTCCATGTTTTCTCTCATGATGGTTATGAAATAAGGCAGTTTTAATCACAGTGTTTATTTTTTTGCTTTAGATGAAGTCTCACTCTAATATGAATACTCATTTTCTTGAATGACAAAAAAAAACAACGAAATTACAAAAGGCAGCGCCAGTTCTCATGACAACTGCCCCGTTTCTATGAATGTTTCTGTCCACCATTAGCGGTCTACTTCCCTTAAGAAATAACACATGTAGACACTGCTTCCAGAATCCGGTCATTAATCCGCAAAGATGAAAAGACAACATCTTTGATCAGCCAGGGTTAACTGTGAAGAGAGAGAGAGAGAGAGAGAAAGAAAATGATGTGAAAACCTGGGACGCTACCAACAGAATGGCTGGACTTCAAAAGGCACGCCCACACAAAATCCACACGTATTTAACGAGGAAGCTATCCGGTAAACACACAATGCATGAGTAAAAGACGGACAGATATGGGGATAATCTTAGCCTGTGTGTTTGCAAGAGGTGAAATATTAAAGCACATTATATGCTTGTTTATATGTTTTTGCCTTTTGAAGAGGATAACACTCATGTCTGTACAGTATGTGAAGCTACAGCCAGCAGATGATTAGCTTAGCTTAGCATAAAGACCCTGGCCCAATTCTGGATATTTGTTAACTACAGTGGGATGACTACAGAGTTGCCGGTAGACGGATTTTGTTGATTTCAGACAGAACCAGGTTGACGCTAAGCTTGGCTAACTGGCTGCAGCTTCATGTTGAATGTACAGACCTGAGAGTTGCATAGTCACATAACTCTCTGCTGGAAAGCAAATATGTGTATTTCCCAATCTGTCAAACTATTGCATTCATATTTTACTTCTTGCAAACATGCAGAACCAAGATCACCGATACATCAATTGGTTTTGGGTTCCATAAGCACACTTCTCAGACCGTCAAACTATTCTTGTAGCAACGATGTTGTTCAAACAACAGAGTTTGTTTTTCACTCAACTGAAATTTTTTTAAATCGCACAAAAACATGCCTCTTATTAACTGCAAACACACACGTAGAGGTCCAGTTACCCTCCGTACCCCCTCTTTCACTTTCCTTCAGAAGAACATATCATCATCATCATCGACATCATCCAACGGCCAACTCCAGTCTTTGAGGCCAAACTCAAGCAATCTGAAACGGTAAGTATGAGGTTCATCTAGGGGGCTCAAAGGCTTTTCGTGCTTCATAACCGCAGGGGCAATATAGGCCGAGTTCAGCAGGGGGCAGTGCAGAGCAGCGAGTAGTGAATTAAGTGACTGAATGCTGCTTGTTATGATGAGGCTATAGTGTTAATGGACACGGCAGCACGGCGTAATGGATGGGCGGACAAGTGCAACAAGCGTCGCTACTTACTGTCTCCCAGCATGAGAGACGTTAGAATGGTGGGGGTCAGAGGTCAGTGGAGGATGATACGGAGCATGGGGCCAGAGCTGAGGGATGAGAGCCAGTTAGATTGTGACTGAGAGAGCAAACTCAACCGAGTGTCTTAGTTAAAAGGCAGAAAACAAGACAGTTACAGTTAGCGACTCTCATGATGGTTTCCTACTCATTTAGGCGGCTGCTGACGTGGCGTGAGGAGCCATGTTGGAGCATTAATGCTGCATACAGCGTTATGCAAATGACTCAGGAACCTTGTTTTAAAGCATTACATCATGTGTCAGCCACATCTTTAGGCCCCGTTCAACTGCATATGATTCAGAATCATCAGCAGAAACAACAAAGTAAGTAGTAAGGCTAGTTGTTTTGGTTGTGATTCAGTTTTTTAAAGCAAAATTTACTGAAATTTAAATAGATTTATGTAAGATTAGCTCATATTTTGAGTTTTGTTTTACCCAAAAGTTACGCTTAGTACTGCGAAACGACACCGATTACTAGTTTACAATGAATGAAATTCTCTTGGGACACTGACGAGATGAGGTTAGAAAAAATTAGAAGAAAACACAAATGAGTCCAAAAGTAAAATGACCATTTACAAAAATCTGAAATGTCAATTGTCATACATTTCTGGAGTTTTTATTATATTAAATAAAAAGGTATCATAAAATAGTGTTACTGCAGTCATGTAAAAAGAAAATACAACAGAAACAAGCCACGCTTTTATATGGGTGACACATTCATCCTATTTTCTGTACGCAGTCAAATCTTCCCCGTCCTCACCTGGTTTTCCCCGACGACTGCTGCTGCTGTCTGCTGGCCTGGATCTTGATGGCCCCGCGATGGCTGGACATATGAGGCGAACCCCTGGGTGAAGGTCGCGGGGAGCCTCGCGGAGAAGAGCGCGCCGTTGCTTCAGAAAGGTTGTTTTGCGCTGCAGAGGGAGGACTCCCTGGGTGTTTCCTGGGGATGCGTTTGAGCAGGTGGCTGACCCAGCGCTGCTGCTCCTCCTGAGAGTTGGTCAGCAGCAGCAGCTCTTTGGCAGTGGACATGTCATAGTTCACTGTAAAAGAAAGGCATTGAAACACATTAGAAACAGCATTTTTTTCCCCAGAGTAATCAAATCCCAGTAATCACACAGAGTGGTGCGGTTGACGGGCCGAAGTTCTACGCTAACTCTTGACTGAGCGTACTGACCCTTGCAGGGCACGATAACTTCCTCCTTTCGGTCCAGATGATCTTTGTGGCATTTGGTGTGGCAGCGGCGGCACTCGAGGGCCGGCGGGGGCTTGAAAACGTGCCACAGGGGCCGAGTGCAGGCCTCGCAGCTGGAGGGGAAGTGGTACAGGGTGAGGATGAACTCATGACCCTTGTGGCTGATGTAGGCTGGACGATCGCCATGCGCCGCGGGCTCCACTACGAGCTCCGGGTCACGTTTGATCTCGCCTTCATTGGCATACAGGATCTGGGGAAAGAAAAAGGAACTTTTTTTTGGGGGGTAGACGGTTGAATTGAGAACCTGATTCATAGTCTGTAGGAGGGAGCGGGGAAAAGAAAGAGACGTCAACATGAAGTGTCCTAGCTCATTACCTGGAATATCCTTGGGATTTCTTTGACGTCTGCGCGATACACATCAGTGTGAGTGACAGGTCGGACATGAAACAGCTTACTGTAGGAGGGAGAGAGGGGGAGGAGTTAAGAATAGAAACCAGGATAACAAGGATAATTAATAAGTGCATTTCCACAGAATTAGCTGTATTTTGTGTTTAGTGCCAACTAGTAAATATTAGCATGCTAACACACACACAGCTACACTAGTATGGCAGTCGGCTCTTAGTAGCATCAACTCTAATAACCATAATCCCATTCTTCATACCATAATCATTCGTTTTATGGTATTGCATGTTCAAACCATGTTTTAAATCACTCACTCGATGTCCAGGGTCATGAAAGGGTTGGCCTGCTCTCGGTCCAGCTCGCTGTTGTAGAACAGGATCTTCCTGCTGCTCACAACAATATACTTTAAAGGAAAGGGACACAAGGGGCCAAAAAGGTTAGAGGGGGAAATGACCTAATGGTGATTACAAAGAAAACAAATCTGTAGATATGAGATATGGTCGTGGATACATTACTTTTTTGTCCCAGCCGAACCGCTTTGTGTTCTTGGAAGGAAGTGAAATCCAGCCCTCGAGCCTGGAGTCTAGTTTGCAGAGAGAAAAAAAACAGGAGATGTTAACTCAAAAGACGAGAGCTGCCTTTAATCATCTGAACAACTTAAAAGGACACCTTGACATTTTGAAACGGCGGAATTTGGTGTCATTTTCTTCAAACAGAACCTCATCAATTGGAGAGGAAGTGACTCCTCGCTATAACCAAAGGGCAAGTGGCATAAAGCTTTGCTACTTGATTTCAACAACAGACTGTTCAGTGGGAGCTATGCGGATTATAAGGAATCTCCAGCACAAAACATTAGGAAAAACTCTGCACACCAACTTCACTCTTAGAAAAAACCCCCACATCTTTTGCAGCGGGACACATTTGACCAAAGCAGGCCAGCAACATCAAGCTGTGAGTATTCACATGTCCAGTGAGCGCTAAAAAGGATTAATGCACAGCAGAGACAGACTCAACAGAGTAGAGGGATTAGCAGAAACGTTGCAGGGTTGAATCAGGGTTTGGGCTATTTCTCTCTCTCAATTCAAGAAAACAAAACCCTCAAATTTTAAAACACATCCCTATCCCGGGTTTGAACCGCCATGCAGGGTCACCTGCAGGTTCAGCCTCAGGGGGCTGCTCGTAAGTGAGGGCCAGGGGACGGTGGCCCTGCTCCACCTGCCCGTCATATTCTTCCTCATCCTCATCCTCATCCTCAGAGTCGAAGAGAGTGTGAGCAGAGCGAAGGCTGGGCCGGGTGTCGATGCAGACGGATTTGTGTGTGCGCTGGTAGGTGAAGGACATTGATTCTGAGGTGTGAGATTGAGTAATGCGCACTGTGCCGGACGATGAAGAGGACGTTTGAGGTGAAATGAGGAGGAGTGGGGGGGTGGAGTGGAAAGGAAGAAGCATATAGAGGAAAAAGGTCAAAAAACAATTGGCCTGGAAGAGACTCAAAGTGAAAACAAAGGATTCAGCACAAACTCAGGAAGAGAGACTGCAGGAAGAGGAATGCAGGAAGTGCATGCAGAAGTGTTTTTTTTTCGTGTTGGTGCCAAATTATAGGATGGTGAGTTGCGAGACAAAGTCTCCTTTGTCTACCTGGGTACCCTTCACCCATGTCCAGGTCGTTGCCACTGCTGATGCTAGTAGAGTCCAGAGAGTGAACGCTGAGGGAAGTGATCTGGCATCGAAGCTGCTCGATGTCACTGTCTTTGCTGGACAACGCCATCTGAAGATCCAGACGCACCTGGTTCTCTTCTGCAATCACCTGAATAACAGAAATGAGCAGATTTTTTTTTTAAGCGCAGTTCAACGTATTTTTCTAATAATTTAGCGTGCATATATTCGTGCCATTGCGCCGTTGGCATACTGACCGCCTGCATATCCGTCAGCTCTTTCTGGTACTTGATGATGGTGCTGTTGAGCTTCTCCTTCTCCGTTCTCAGCTCCAGCTGCAGCTTCCTGTTCTCCTTCTCCTTCCTGTGCACCTCGGTGTCGATGCTTCGGTGACCCCCTCGCCCCGTCTCCCTCCTGTTCATCACCTCGGCCAACTTGTTGATAGCCTGGGAGCGAAAAACACGGCAAATATAGCTCGTCAGAGATCTATTTGTGATTAATGTGAATTCAGTGAATACACAGAAATATCAATGTTGCTGCAAGATAGATTTTTTTTTTTTTATTATTTATTTATTTTTTTTTAAACCTGTTTCAGATCTCAGTTATTTTGCCCAGAGTTCAACACAAGCCTGCAGCCGAACATTATTCTTAACAACAAATGATGTGACATAACAGTCGTAAAAAGTCAGACAGTAAAAGTAGGAAAGTATAGAAAATATTCCAGGCTTTCCAGACCTGTGTAGGCGCCCAGACATACACACACACACACCTGGATTTTTAGTGTCCTTTCATTCTGCATCAGCTTTTCAAAGGACAGTTTGAGCGAGTTCATCTGCTTCTCCTCCTCCTTGCCTTTCTGGAGCTCTGTATAAATAGCAGAGAAGAATATTAATTCAGGGCTTATAAACTTTACTTACTTTGCATAAGTTTTTAGAGAAGCGACCCGTTAATTATAGCGTAAGTTTGAAGACCGATATTCTGCCGTTCTACAGACACTTGGTTCCCTGATGAAGAGATTAATGGCTAATTTTCATGACATTTTAATAGCACCTCACCCCATAAATCATCTGGATATGTAAGACAGCTTTTCAACACATTTTCCAGGGCTGGGGGGAAATGTCATTCTGGTACAAATCTCCCTCATTAACTCCAAATGACACTCACGTTGCTGCATGGTTTTCAGCTGATTATTGAGCTCCTCTTTCTCGCTGGCCAGGTTGGCCACATCCACCGTCAGAGTGCGATTGGACTCTTCCAGCTGTAGAGGTTGTTAGAGTAGCAAACAAACCAAGATAACTTCATTTATATGGCACATTAGAAAACAATATATTAGTAGTATTCACATTTTCTATTCAGTATTGCTGGTCCTCAATTTTAATTCAACTGCAACTAGCTAGAGACAATTAGCTGATTGCTAATTATCTAATTAAAGGCACCCTATCGAGTTTTTTTACTCTTTTTCTTTTCTTTCTTTATGTTTTTAGGCTGTTCCACTGATGGACAGTTGGTGGCGGTAGCGCGCAAAGAAAGGTCGCAAAGCGCCAACAAAAGGCAGGAAAGAAGACCGCAAGCTAGCAGATATGGACGCAAACGATACAGATTTTTCGCAATACTTAATAAATACTTTTGGTGCAGGAGAAAACAAAAATTTTGCATTAAGTTTCAAACCAACCAAATCAGTCCTTCATTATGGCTAAAGACGCCCAATATAAAAATTTTACACATACTTCATAATCAACTAAAATGGTCCCGAACCCGACACCAATCTCACCGAGTTGATGGTGGCCTCCTTGTCGCCGAGCTCCTGTTTGTGTCTTGCCATCATGTCTTTGATCTCCAGCTCCTTCATGATCTTCTCCTTCTCCAGATCGGAGTACTGCTCCTCAGCGATGGAGCGAGCCAGCTGCTCGGAGTCAGCCTTGGTCAAACTGGCTTCCAGCTGGGCTGTCATGGAATCCCTGCAGAGGGAGGATGGGAAGGAACCGTGATTATCCACATTATTAAATTGCTAGAACTGGAAAAAAAAAACCAACCTGCTTTATCATGCCATTCAGAAGTAGACTGCTGATAGAGTGGACAAACATTCAATATTGACCTTTATGCAGGATTTTCCAACCCTAGAGTTACACTGGATTATAGTTTTGACTTTTTGTCTCCAGTAATATTTGTCTGTAGTGCATCTGGGGGACGCTGCTAATCTGGTTCACTCATTCAGTTTAAAGTCAAGTCCTTTTTTTTTTCTGAGATGAATTCACAGAGGGCAAATAACACTAATCTGGACATATGTTGCATTCTTTAAAAGACAGATAAATGTTGTCTTTGTAGCGTTATCCTGTGGATGCACTGACCATTACCGTAAAACCTCAACATACACGTTTTTAAGTATTTCTTATCGTGCTTTAATTCCATGCACACCACCGTGTTTGTGCTACATGCTTTATACTTGTTTTATTTTATATCATTTAACATTTTCTGTTATCATTTTAGTGTTGCAGGGGTCTCTGGCGATGGCGTTTAGACTGGTTACCTCTCCTCCTGATATTCTGCCAGTCGTAGCTGCACATCTTTGTACAGCTTATTCCTCTCCTCGCTATCGTCCTTCAGCTCACGGATCTGCGTCTTGTAAAGGGTCTTGGGAGGAAAAACAGCCGGAGATTCAGTTAATTTTCATATCACAGATTGAGAAGAAATGAACTCTTCTGCTATGGTCCCATTCTAGCCCCATATTATAGATAGATTTAGATTGTTTTTGCTAGTCTGCGAGACAAGGTGCACAAAAGAAGGAAAATTGATGGTTGGAATTACTGTGAAATACTGCTCAGCCTCCAGTTGGTCCTTCAGTTCCTTCAGCTGGTCACCAGCCTGCTGCTTCTCCCTGGAACAGGACCAACAATCTGTCAATCACTGCTCCTGCTCAACCAATGACCAGAGCCAAAGCACTTCCCTCAAACCAAATCTCATGAATGAGACCCTCCACAGCAGTTTGCCAACGGCATTACAACAAACCCCGGCTGCATTGTGCTTTTATGCTCAATATAACATTATGTGTCTGACCTGCGTAGCTCCTGGTTCTGTTTCTCCAGAACCTGCTTCATGTCCAGCAGGTGGTTGAGCTCCTGTTTGAGCTGTTTCTCTGAGGAGCAGAGCACCAACACCTGCTGGTTCTGTATCTTCAGATCGCTCTGGCTCATGCTCCGCTTGTGGATCTCCTGCTCCAGACGCAAACTCAGGCTCTTTACCTGCGCGCGCGCACACACACACACACACACACACACACACACACACACACACACACACACACACACACACACACACACACACACACACACACACACACACACACACACACACACACACACACACACACACACACACACACGTACACACGTCAGTGGTGGCACTAATTGACATTTACGGGGAACAATGAACTGCAGAACAAAGAGTAAGGGCAGAAAGTAATGCTTATTTTCATTATGGATTACACCATAAAATGATTTTCTCTGAACAGTTAAAAACTTGAAAGGACTCTGATTATGTTTGAAGGAAATATAAGGAAAAGCTGCAAGTATCCAAAATGGAGAAAAAATACCAACCTTGTTTGACATTTATTTGATTTACTTAAATAAATAATTGAGTATTGAAAATTGCTCTTATGTTCCATCAAGCGATTCGTCGATTTAAAAGTAGGACGCACCTCCTCGGAAAGTTTCTCCTTCTGCGCATGCAGCTCTTCCAGTTGCTGCTGCGCCTGCTTGTAGTCGCAGTCCAGCATGGAGTGGTCCTTCTCTTGCTGCAGCAGCTTTCCCTCCATCTGCAGCTTCATGCTGCGCTCCTCCTGCATGTTGCTCTCCATCTCTGGACCAAACAAAAAAAAACAAAAAACAACAACCAGGAGAACCCTCAGTAGGATTATCTACCCAACATTCAATGTGCCACTTGAAGGCCATTTCTTCTCCAGCCTTCCTGAATAACTAAAGACACATTTTCAACTTTTAGAATTGATAGCACACGTACTCTTTTGTGTTTTTATCTCCATGTTTGTGTTAAGTGAGCTAAGTAAAACACAATCTAAACTACTGACCATATGCTGAACCACTTCCAGACTTTTCTCCTCCCACCTGCTCACCTTTTAAGGCCTCAGACTTGGCCTCCTCGATGGTCTGGTAGATTTTGTTCTTATCTGCGAGCTTGGCTTTGGTGGTCTTGTGTTCTGCCTCTTCTTGCTCCAGACTCTGCTGGAGCGACTTCAGCTTGAACGTCAAGTCAATCTCTTGGTTGCTCTTCTCCTATAGATATCAAAAGGGGATATTGGGTTTTCTATTGGCTATCATCACCTAGGTGCGTTTTTGTATTGAAGGTACATTTTAAAAATGCTGGAGAACAATGTCAACGTAAATCAAGAAATGTCAAACCGAAGTTCGCGGCGGGGATATCTCTTGGAATCGCCTCGACTCTCAATTCCCATTGGAAATTAGCGATTAGAAATGACGACTAACCTTCTCGAGGTCATTGAGCTTCTCGTGTAGCTGCTTCTTTTCAGTCTGGACCTCGGAGAGACGCGACTTCTCCTCCTTCACCTCTTCTTCCAGGCCAGAGATACGTCCTGAAGTGGATTGATCGGATGAAAACGGACGAGGAAATATCAACAAAGAAATTATGAAAGGAATATAAGACGACCTAGACTGCAGTGAATGTAGAAAAACAACAACTGCACCATACTTGTTTAGTTTAAAACAAATCCTAGGTGAGACATTACATAACGCTCCTGCTCCCTCCAAAGTATGAAAAACAACACACTTCGTGTTTATTTTCCCTTTAACTAGCTCCACCCACGTGGAGAGTTTTAGCAGGGGGAAAAAAAAGCACGAGCCATCGCAGCAAACAGGCAGCGCTTTTGTTTTGATACGTCCCGTCTGACCTCAGCGACTGGCCTCCTCTCTGCGTGGACTGAACACGTTTAAGTTTCCTAACGGCGTCTCACGAGGTGCTGGCTCTGGCCTGGCTTTGGCTTTCACAGCCTCTTGCTTCACTCCCAGCCTTTTTGAACAGATGTTTCCACCTATGATCTGATATTTCCCAAGGCCCGGTCCAAGAACACGATCTAATAACCAATGTCCAGCCTCCAGCTCCGAGTTGTGTAATGCCTTTTTTTCCTGCTACTGAGGAGATGTTTACTGAATGAGCCCATGGAGATCACAGTTTGATGAGCTGCACTTACTTCGGTGAATAAAGCTTTTTGACTGGTACTTTCTAACTTTACTAAAATTGCCACATTTTAACAGAAAAATTGAAGTGTTAACAGTGTTTTTCTTCCGCTTATTGTTCATTTCCAATCACTGTGTGCAGACTGTGTGTATAAACAGACCAATAAAGTGAGAATATGTAAAGAATAAGCCCCTGTACCTCCAACTGACAATTATGGCATTATGTTTAGCATTTAGATGAAATGCTAAGCTATGATAGAGCAGTGGAAGAAAGCTTATAATGTTAGAAAACCAACTCCTGGTATACAGCTTGCTAACATTACCTACTAAACTGGTCATACCAGACCAAATAAAGCTGTCGCAACAAAACCTTTGGATGTAATGAACTGAAAAACTGTATTTTGCTTTTAAATTAAACTTTTAATTTGTAAGATAAAGCGACGTATTTTCTTCTCTCAAAAGTTACATAGTCTAATGTTTAAACTACGTGGAACGTTTGAATGTTTAATAGTGTAATAGACAACCACGCCTCACCCTGCAGGTCACCAATAGTTTCTGTCCGGAGGTCACGGTCTCTTCTCTCCTCCTCCAGCTCGGCCTGCAGCCCCACCAGCTGCTTCTCCAGCTCCAGCTTGCCGTTTTCGAGCTGGCTGCACTTTTCCTGCATCTCCCTGAGGCTGACCTCCAGGCTCTGAGCCTGTTTCTGCACCTCCGCCTGACTCTTCTTCAGCCGCGCCGCCGCCTCCTGCTCAGCCTGCAGCACGGCGTTGGCCTCCTCCAGCTGCAGATGAGAAACAGACGGGGGTGAATCTTTTCCCTGCAGGCTGAACTGGGTCAGTGCAGCAGCACAATTTGAAAGGGATTTAATTAGGCAGAAGCAGAGGAATAATAAAAAAAAAAAACGGCAGTCACGGTTGCTTGCTTGCTTGAATATGGATTATTAAATTAGCATGTTTGATTTACATAAGTATGAAAACTACAGTAAAAGCATAATAAAAAGGAAAATCTAGTTAGGGGAATTTAATAAGCTTCCCCTCACTTGTCTCTGGAGGTGGATGTTCTTCTCATTGGAGATCTGGGAATTTTGGTTCTTCTTCTTAAGATCCTCTAGCTGGTCCCTCAGATTGTTCACTTAAGATACAGAGAAATAAAAGAGTTAATGCAGTACGTGATAAATCACATTCAGTGGACCCTGGAAATACCGCTATCCACCCACTGATAGCCAGAATATAGAAATATATATATATATATATATATATATATATATATATATATATATATATATATATATATATATATATATATATATATATATATATACTGAGATATAAACAGTGGGACGCAGAGCTACCAGATATCCTTGTGGCTTATTACAATGTTTTAATGAGTTAACAGTCAGACTGACATATTAGAACGATTTTGCAAGTAAAATATATGAAAATGAACGAGTGAAGACCTACATGAATAAGCAGTTGGTTAAATAATCTGCTTACCATGAAATCAGATGCATTTTGCATCTTATTTGTAAGTATCAAGCTACATTTCTTTGGAAATATTCAGCAGGTTTCTCACATTCGTTCTCCAGGCTGCGTTTTCTGTCGGATTCGATCTCCACCTTGCGCAGGTTCTCGGCGCTCTGGAGCTGCAGCAGGGCTCGCTCTCTCTCCAGCTGCCTCAGTGAGGCCTCGACTTTCTGCCTGCTGCTCATCTAAGCGGAGAGGAAAACACAAAGGAATGTGAGTGGAATTATTAGCTTTTAATCACACGAGGTACATGATTGAATCGGCATCGATCCTTACCTCCTTCTCTAAGTCTTTAACCAGCTTGTCTATATGGTTGGTGGCATTTCTGGCAGGGGGGGGGGGGGAGAAAAGTTGTATTGCAGACACCAGGTCACCAACAGAATATTTACTTTACTGGTGGAACATGTTAGAAGTTTCCTTTCTTTTTAACATCTAAAGCATCAGCTTCATAGGATGGGATGTCTTTTTCTGTTCCGTAAAGCACTCAAACACATTTCCTGCGTTATCCAACATATAGCACACAACATGAATTCCAATCTTCTCAATGTTTTCTTAATATTAATTATATTAACGTCTCAAAATGCTATATGCGCAACCTTGAAAATGTTGGATGTAAAATTGGACGGTCAGATATTCAGTTCAAAGACATTCTTATGGTAAAAATTCAATATCCTTAACTCAAAGTTTTGGCAATTTAATCCTTGAATGAGATGCTTTGTCATGACAGAATAGTTAACAAAAAGGTTTGCAGTACATGGTAATGTATTTGTCGCGTCGGCACCAGTATTTGCATTGTGTTGTTCGTTTAGTCGTACTTGCACTTGTGCTCCAGCTCATCTTTGGCCTGCATCTCATGGTCGACCTGCTCCTCTAGCTGATGAAGCTTTTTCTGCAGCTGCTCAGACAGACACGCAGAAGAAATAAGCTATTATTGAATGGTCATTTTCATCTTGTATTCTATGTCTTTTATCTCTCCTCTGTCACCATAGTATTAAGACCACATGCACAAAAACACCGACCTCTTTCTTACTCTCCGAGCAGTTATCCTTATCCTTGGCGTTTTCCTTACTGTCCTCCACAGAGCAGTTGTTGCTTCCCTTCAGCAGCCTGACAGAGAAAGAAGGGACGGAGGAGACCAATGGATGTCTGTCACCGTCTTTACTTTCCTCATGTCCAATTTGACTATTCTCGCCAGATCCATAACACAAACTGGGTCGTCAAGAGGAAGCTGAATGTTCACCAAGGCACACTTCACAACCATGCAGAAAACACTCCTACTTGAGACCAACATAGCACCAAACTGTGGTGTTGTAGAAAAAAAAAGCTGAAGATCTTTGGAGCTTCTTCTTCCATCTGGATGGGTTTACCTTTGGAGAACCTCAAAGGATGCCTCCAACCCACACTGTCTGTTGCCAACTGTTAACCAACATGGTGGTGGACTTTTGATGGTGGGCAACTATCTCTGGGAACCATTACATGACTCTGCCACATGGCTGCGAAATGGCAGAGAAATCTGAAGCCATTTTATGATCAAATTCAACTGTTTTTGCACACTGTTCATAATTCTAAAAATGGAAATACAAAGAAATTTGGATTATTTCAGAAAAGTTATATCCTAAAATGGACAGTTAAGGATGCATTGTATCTGAAAAAAACTTTTGTTTAAATCCTTGAGGTTAAAACATTGCTGATTAAAGTGCTACAGGATCTCAACTTTATAATACATGTTTTTTTTTAACTACTTCTCCTACCGATCAAGACCGGGTTAAAAAAACGTAGACTTCATCGTAAGCAAAGAGGGCTTTTAAAGGGGCAGTCAGAACAAGGTAGCAGTGTGGAGCTCGAACAGGCATACAGTGTCTAACTGGTGTAAGGCTGTATTAAAGTTTTGGGTGTAAAGCTGTCTTTTTCGACCTCTTGCATTTTAGGCACGGCGCTGTCCTTAAACCCGTTTCCCGAGTCTAGAGGCCCCTGTGAAAGTTCCCACACGCGGGAGCAACATTTTCTTCTAAAAGTACATTCAAATAATATATGACGAGCAAAAATGCAGACAAACGTCAAAATATCTCAAATAATAAGACATCAGAATAAAACACTCACTGGTTCTCCTTGAAGTAAGTGAAGCCGATGAACGGTAGCTGGTTGCCCACAAAGGCGTTGGGTGGAGTAAAGGTCTCAGCTTTTCCTTTATCATCCTCTATGTCGTCAAAGTTACTGGTGTCTATGTCACCGTTCAGCTCGGGCACAACTGGAGCCACAGCTGGACGACAGAAACAGAAAGAGAGAGAGACAGAGTCGTGAATGATGGATCCAAAAGGGGAAGAGGTGCAAACCAAGAGGGGTTAAGAGACTTAACTGAACTATCAAACCTGGTGTTTGAAGTACATCCTCAGCAAACTCTTAGCATTTTCTCAGGTGTGTTCCTGAGTAAACTCTATGCCAACCTGCTTGTAGTAGGAGTAAGCACTCTGCAGGTTGGCGTGAGGCTGACACCACTCCTTTTCTCGGTACAGTGCTCGCTTTGTGCCCCCACACACGGTGCCTTTCACAAACCAAGACTAAACGCCTGCTCCTTTGAGAAGCTGTAAACGTCTGCACAACACAACGGGCAGACAAGAATGTGTAAAAGGGCCAATCAGATAAAAACTAAGCTGGTCCTTTTTAATCTATAAATAGTTCCTAATTGAGAAAAAAAAAAAAAAAAGCCGCCGTTATGGATCGAGTTCCTCAGACCAGTGAAATTCTGGCTCTGAGCAAAGAGCTCATTACTGTTGGGTCAAGTCACAACTCTCAGCGTGACAAATGAGGGGAAATAAAAAAAGAAGAGGCAGAAAAAAAAAAAGAAGCCCAAAATGTGGTCAGACAGAAAGAGACACAGGCTTCTCCATGGAGGCCCTTGTGGCACGACTTCCCAGAATGCTCTCTGATAGCGAGCGGCTAATGACAGGCAGCCAAGGCCACAGTGAGAGTGAGAGAGCGGGAGCAACTCTCCAAACTGGGGGGCGCCCCTCTCATTAGAGCCGTCCACACAGGCCGCACAGCCTGCCCCACCCGCCGCTACAGGGGGGGCGGTGCTGCCTCCCGTCCCAGCATCCATCCATCCATCCATCCATCCATCCATCCATCCATCCATGGTGATGGCTTCTTTTCATCACCATCCCAATGCTTGATAAGCTTGATAACCATAAAGACAACCGGGAGAATCTTCAATAGAATCAGACGCAAGAGGGTTTGGGAGGTACATGCCGCTCTGCGGGACACCAGAATGTTTTGAGCGTGCGTTTGTGCGAGGCTGGACATGCATGTGCAAACACGAAGAGAGCGGAGCGGCACAGCAGCGGCACAGTAACGGTTTTATGTTCCAGACTGCCAGGCAGTCTGAAGCGTGTCAGAAGTTTTGTCTGTTCTTAATCAGAGCCAGGTGAAGCAGAGAGACGGAGGGGCAAGGAGAAAGAGCCTGCATGTGATTATATAGAGACACAGAGGTCCTGTTCATATTCCTCATATAGCACTTCTCTTATTTTCTTAAGTTTTTTAACATCAACCAATGGATATCATAGGAGTTTTAACAGAAACATATATAAATACATATACTTTTTCCATTCTCTCTAATCTGTTCTTTTGGAGTGGCACCCATATGCAGCTGGTTATCTTTTTGGGTGTTCATGCATCATGCGCTCTGCACAGCATCCATTCATATAAGGTTAAAGGATATGGACATATGGAGAGCATTTGTTCCATATATGCAGGCTTAATGGCTCAGGAGATGGAAATAAACTATGAACTGAAAGCTGAAAAGAAGCAGATCTGCAGAGGAACGGGCTGGAAATGATAAGAAGTGGGCCTATAAGCAAAAAAAAAAAAAGGAGAGGAGAGGTAGAAAAAGAACAAGACGCACATTACCAGAGATGGAAAAAGAGAAATCTGCACCGGCATTGTGGGGATATGTTGAAAAACACGCACATGCACACACTTACTCTCTCGGATGTTGTCAAAGGTCCACTGGTCGTTCTTGAAGAAAGGGTGGCATTTGATCTCATCCACTCCGGTGCGGCCCAGACGAACCTTCCTGCACACAACAGGACCAAGACTGTGAGCAGAGCCTGAACCCAAAACACACCCCGCTCGTCCCCTCCGCCCACCATCACCGTCAACATGTCATGCCAAACACACAGCCTAGCAAGAGCGACCGCTCGGGACTGACCGCACTGACCGGCATGGAGCGCCGCATGACCGCTGGAGGTAACGGGAACCTCCTCCAACCAGGCAGATAATGTAAATCCAGGAGGAGAATGGGAGTGTAGACAGCAGGATAAGAGTGCAGGAGCCAACATCAACAACTCTGACTGACTCAAACCTGACTGCTGGAGCTGCCGCTGCCTTCCCTCCTTCTCCTCTCTCACTCTAAAACTCGACACACTCTTTCTCTCTCTCTCTCTCTCTCTTTCTCGTCCCCATTCCCTCCCTCCCTCCCTCCCTCCTCCTCCCCCGCTGGGTACAGGGATGGAGGGGTGCGGCAGTTTGGGCTTGCCACGTGTGGGACATTCCAGACTCAGCCAAGAGGAAGAGAGGGCAGGGGCGGGGTGGAAGAAAGAACGGTTTTAAACCCCCGCAAAAAAAAATAAATAAAAAATCTGACATGCAACCAAGCCTGGCTTACAAAGGGCCGTGTCTCAATGCCCAGAAAACTGCAGGAGTGCAAAGTAGAAAGTTCTGCCAGAAATGGGTGAGGATGGAGAAATGGAAAGTGGCACCAAGAAAAGGTGGAAGAAGAAGACTATAAACGAGGGGTGATGAGAAACACATGGAAGAGGAGGAGAGGTAACAAGGAATAGTGCTTACAGGAAGGATTCAACAAGAGGCGGCGACAGTGACAGAGCATGTGGGTTAGGTTGTGAATGAATGTATCGGTCAGTGTTCAAGATGTGTGTGTGTGTGTGTGTGTGTGTGTGTGTGTGTGTGTGTGTGTGTGTGTGTGTGTGGGGGTGGTTGTGGCTGGGCAGCCGCACACATGTGAGATTCTGTCTGTGGTGAGAGAATAGTGAGTGAGAAGGTAAATAAACGGAGTGAGGGAAAAAAAAAATGAAAGGCTGCTCTGTGTTGAAGCAGAAAGGGCCTGTGTTTGAGCCCTCTTTGGGGGCGGGGTTACTAATGTAAACAGGAAGTGGTTTCTTCCAGGGGGATGGGCCACTAACCAAGTACATGACCCACACCGTCATGTTATTTTTACCCTTTAATACTAATAACACGCACTTCCTGTTTGAAAAGCATTTGCTAAAAACCATATTGCTGGGCACAGCTCTGACACATATAATAAACATTTGTCACCTGATTTTAAAGATCTACCTTTTCAGTAGGAACCAATAAGATAGGGACACAAGCTGGGGACGTTGTTAAAGTATTGAGAGACGAACTAACGATCAGTTTGACGAGAAAGACAAAGCTAGTCTCATCTTGTGATAACTTGTTTTGTGAATTTAAAAATAATCCACTTAATCAAACAGCTGTACTGGATGTGAATTTATCCGCACAACTTAATGTTTTTTTCACTGGACTTGTTGGGCTATTTTGCCCTAATCTCACCTAATAGCATGATGGTTGTGCATGTATTTAAATCAATGCATTAAATCACATTTCTCACACTCTTCATTTACTATCAGTAACATAATAATAATAATAATAATAATAATAGTAGATACAAAAGAAAATGTAAATGTGTATGCACATGACAAGTAGCCTGAAATTGTGAAATGCTCTGAAATCTTGTTAAAGCAGAGGTATTAGTTTTTACGATTTAGAGTTTTTAAATGTGCAAACCTGTCGGCAAGGAAAGCACAGATGAGGTCTTTGGCGTCCTGAGACATCGCTACGTCATCTGGGAAGATCAGTGTGTTCTTGTGGTTCATGATCTTCCCATAAGTTCCAACCAGGGACTCAGCATAGAAGGGAGTTTCACCTGCAACCAAAAAAAAAAAAAAAAAAAAAAAAAGGAATTATGTATCATGACTGATTTTTAGGATGGAAATGTTTAGGATTTTAACTACCAAACAGGACAAAATAAAGTAGCATAATGCATATAGTGGGTCACTTACCGACCAGCAACTCATAGATAAAGACTCCTACAGACCACCAGTCGCACTCCCGGCCGTAGTACCCGTCACCACCCTGAGACTGAAGCACCTCAGGGGAGATGTAGTCTGGTGTGCCTACAGCTGTGTCACAATGCACCATGCCCGTCTGCAAACAAAGAAATACACAGGATTTACTGTAGAGAGAAGGCAAGAGAGTAACAGGTTGGTAGAGTTAGGGGAGAAAGCAGAATGAATAAAACATATCTCCACTGCAGGGACCGTGGCAGCAATGCAAATTTCTTTTTTTCTTTTTTTTATCTCCCAAAATACAATGCTCCAGATATTCTGAGACAACTGGAAACATATCTTTTGCTGAACTGTTATGAGACACTCTCTGTCTACTGGTGGACTTTAAGAAAGCTTAAATGTGCGGAGCCACTTGTTGTGTGTGCTGTGGTTTAAAAAAAAAAAAAAAAAAAAAAAAAAAAGGTGGAAAAACAGTTGCACCAGAGGCGGGATCTCAGCGGTACTCTTAGATTGGTTGCTTAGCACAATGACTGCTGGGGCCTTTTTAACAACCTGATGCAAGAGCGCTGCGTTTTAGCTTAACTTTGCAATATGAACACTTGGTGGTGCTCTAGGGCACAGAAAAAAACAAAACACTAGTCTTGAAACAGAAAAGTCAAATCACTCTCTATTCAGTTTTCTTCAAATTTAAAGGAGTAAAATCTAATGTAAAACGTTCCTAGGTCCCGATCTGGATCTATCCAGGTCCGACTCATTGGAAAACAACAACGCCATGATCATAACATCAACCTACAGAGTCCATCTTCATGCATGTGCCGAAATCCGCCAGTTTGAGGTGTCCGTGTTGGTCCAGCAGCATGTTGTCGGGCTTGACGTCCCGATGGATGAAGCCCATTGAGTGGATGGTGTTCAGCGCGAGCACTACCTCAGCGATGTAGAAGCGAGCCCACTTCTCAGGTATGTCGTAGTTCATGGTGAGCGTCACCAGGTCGCCTCCAGGCATGAACTCCATCACCATGTAGAGGTGGCGGTCGTCTTGGAACGCACAGCACAGCTAGGGAACGACAAACACGCGGTCATCGAAAGACCAACACAGGATGCTAGTATACACTGTGATATGAATTTAATTATCACGAGGAGCATCCTATATGCTTATACTGGTGCTACCAATACAATGTATTTAGAATTCAAAATAAAGCACCAATAGTGATCCCCCACATTATTTATAGATAGTTCATTTACAAACTGTTTCTAAATCTAATTTATATAAGCTGTGTAATATATTGATATTGTGACATAAAATTACATATTGTACGACGGAAGATTTTATTCATATTGTCCATCCCTGCACATGTTGTACGTTAGCCTGAATGTGTGAAATATTCCCATTCCAGACATCCTGGTATTGATCTTTGTACAATCCATAATGCAGCTGAGGAGAAGCTTAAATATTCGTATCTCAGGACAGGAGACAAGATGCAAGAATTATAAAAAAAAAAAATACAATTCAGGTCGATTAAAAAGTGTAATATGTGTGTTCAGAGAGGCAAAAACCTATTCAGTCTCTGTAGCGGAAAGAGGTCAGGTTCAATCCTTCCACTTTGTCACATGATGTGTGTTTTCAATTAAATAAAACCTGTATATGTGCACACCTGGACGACCCAGGGACTGTTGGAAAAGGCCATGATGTGCCTCTCCTCCCAGAAGAAGGCGGAGTCTGACCGCTTGATCATCTCAAACTTGGTGAGCTGCTTCATGGCGTAAACCTTCTGAGAGGCCTTGTGGCGGACCTGCAGCGGCGGCGGGGGGAAAAGACAAAAGAGGAGCCGCTGGCGTGTAAACAGAGAGAACTGCACAACAAGAACAAGATAGTAAGAACGGAACAATGACCAAGATAACACGAGAAACAAGAGAGACGGAGAGGGGAGCCCGTGATTGTAGGCGCACACACCCGTAGAAAAGGCGTGCTTACACAAGATTTCGAGTGCCAACATACTAAGCATCCCTCCACACCCCCACACCAGACTTAACACTCCCACACACTGAGCCTGTCCAGGCTTGTTTCTACCGCAAGACGCTCAGCAGAGACCAGATTCAAGCTTTCACCAGCACAGGAGACAAACATCTGGAAAACCTGGGAGTACGGAGGGAATGCCTGCATGAACTAACAACCTTTAAAAGTAAAATTTGGCCACGATGAGGAGGTAGACATGAGGCACTTTTGATGTAGTGGTAGATTAACAGATTGCTGCTCCCTCTAGTGGTTCTCATTTCTGGTATTCAGTAACATCTGTAGGAAACTCTTCCTGTATAATCATCACTGCCCTGCTGCAGCTTAATGCATCGACTCTGTAAAGAGAGAGAAAGATCTCACCAGCTGCACTTCTCCGAAGGCTCCTCTCCCGATCAACTTCACTTTTTCGAAGTCTTCAAGCTTCACCTGCAGCTCTCGCAGCTGACTCGCTGTCTTTTCATCTGCGGGACGGACAGATACGTGACACGCGCACACACACACACACACACACACACACACACACACACACACACACACACACACACACACACACACACACACACACACACACACACACACACACACACACACACACACAGGTCAAGCTCCAACCGATTAGGTTCAAAGGAAAGAGTCAGTAGTTAACGGCTGGATCAGAGAGAGGTCACTGAGAGTTAACATGTTGTACAGGGCCAGACATTTGCATTGACTGGCCACAGTTAATTACAAGTGAGGCCAGTCTAATGTATTGAAGCCACAGTTGTCTTCAGAAGAGAAAGACGGATTAGGAGTATGGGTGGTATGAACTTAGAGCTTTTGAGAAGACATGCTGCTATGTTCTTTCTCTAGCATGAGGCACATTCTTTGTATGTGGCCTCAAGTCTAAACAAAGATAAAGAGCATAATGTTTCACAAAATAGTGATTAGAAAAAGCAGAAAGTCTGTACGAAAAGTGACACAAATCTAACTGTTACTGATAATTTGGCTGTAGAATCTGTCAGGGCCGAATAGCATCTGATTTTAATACCAGAGTCAGACCACAGAGGTGTTTGTTCATACATTTCATATCTCTCATCTGATCTTTTGCATACAACTACTACAGTATACAGAGACTCTAGAATGTGGCCCGTAGAAGAAGGATCGTCATAAAAAGGTATGGGAAGTTGTTAAAGACTATAAAAACAAGTATCGTACTCGATCCCTCGTGACTAGAGCGCTCTGGTTTGTATTTAACAGCTTTATCGGTATTTTTTTTTAAAGCTAACAACATGAATCTTGACCTTCACCAAACACACTCGTCGTTCTTACATCGATTCAGAAAGGCCTCTATGTTTTTGTTCCTCCGCAGGGCAGGATAGTTCAAATCATGAGCCAGCGCGTTCACGGAATCCTGAAAAACAGAAAAGACAAAATATTCAATCAACCTCTAAAAACAAACAAAAAATGAACAGCGTGTCGCTTTAAAAAATACATAAGATAAGTAACTTCTAGGTCTGGAAACGCAGTAATGTTTTAAGCTGCTTTCAAGTTTCATTTATGTCGGGAAGTCTCTTGTCAATCTGCCAGGACAAGTCTCGTAAAACCACCATGACCTTCTTCTGGCTGATAAAAGATAACAAAAAAGAATGGAGGAAGGAAGGAAGGAAAGAATTACATTCCTGCGAGCTGTGAGCTCCGAAATGCAACATTACGGGAAGAGAAAACGAGACTGCTAATTTGCAGCATAGCAAAACAATGACAGGTAGACAATGGAGTTTGGATGTAAAGACATAACAGGCCACACAACAATAACCTGACACATGATGTTGTTTCGGCCTCCCTGTCCGAACACAGACCCACCAACACCCGCTCTGTCCAAACAAACACAAAGCCCTCCCTGTGGCTTAACACTGAGGGCCAGCGGCAGCGTCTGACTAAAAGCCGGGGGCCTCAGTAGTGTCATCGGTGCTTAAATCAGCGGTGTTGAGTTCCACTTAGAACCAAAATGTCTGCATGATCCAAACACATGAGGCCGGTAGGGCAGCTGGGCAGGTGGGTGGGGTGGGGTGGGGGGGGGTGTAGCATGACCCTCTGTTCCCCAGAAACAAGGGTCAAATGGAGTTATCCAGTGAGTGTGTGTGTGTGTGTGTGTGTGTGTGTGTGTGTGTGTGTGTGTGTGTGTGTGTGTGTGTGTGTGTGTGTGGGTGGGTGGGGTAGCGTGGTTGAGCCACAGCGGTGTCTATCCGACTGTTTGTTCGGGGATATGCGAGTGGGTGGGCAGGGGCATGTGGAACAATTCTGCACCTTTAAATAGCAGCGGTGCGGAGCGATCTCCCCCACCGCAGACGGGTGGAAATAGACCTAAAGGCTCAGAAGCTATTGTGGGACAAACAGCTTATGGTTCAGGCCGAGCGCGCTAGGATCCGTGATCATTTTAGTGTGTGTGTGTGTGTGTGTGTGTGTGTGTGTGTGTGTGTGTGTGTGTGTGTGTGTGTGTGTGCGCGTGTGGTAACTAGGGCTGGGCAATACGGAGAAAATCAAATATCTCGATATTTTAGACCAAATACCGTAATATTGATATTGTGTGGTTGACTATCGGTGCTTTTTCTTTCATAATATTGAAACAATGAGATTTTTGATAAATAATCATCAGTAATGAGAATAAAATGTCTAAGTTGAGTAAAGGCAAATAATAAAACAGACAGAACAGTCTGGTTAATTACATCACTTAACTTCCAGCCTTTAAAAACCAGGAAACGACAACACGTATGCCATATTACGACATATATATTTATATATATATATATATATATATATATATATATAGATATATATCTGAGACAATATCTAGTCTCAAATGAAACTATCGATATAATATTGTTACATAGCGCAGCCCTAGTTATAACAGCCATGGTTACTGCAGTAGACGGAACTCAACAGTCTGTGAGAATGTTGAACTCTATGTACATATGCAAATATAATCTAATTTTAGCAGCTTGAAAAGAACCATTTGCTGTGTGTGTGTGTGTGTGTGCGTGTGTGTGTGTGTGTGTGTGTGTGTTGTGTAGGGAATGCGAGACTGAAGCTCTTGGGCTGCTACATCCTGTCTTAAATCCACGTCTCTGAAACCACTTTTTTTTTTTTAAACATTTTTTTTTTTTAATGAAATCACCCGGTACAGAAAATTGCGGCGCATTCTGTAAATGTGCAGAGTTAGGAATTTTAAACAAGGGCTTTCGACTCGCTTGTCAAGTATTGTCTTACCAAAAGATAGTCAAAGTTGAGAGACACTGAGACCAGCAGTTTATTTAAGTAACATCTACTGAAGAAAGAGGCCTTTATTCTTTATCATAATAATATTATTATTCTACCACGATTGTTTTTCCTCTCCATTATTTACAGTCAGCACATGTTATCTTAGCGTGAAGGGTTCAGGAGTCCCTTGCCCCCCGATCGAGTCCTCAGACCAGCCAGAGCCGAGGAAAGTCGGATGAAGCGGGTTTGATTTCCACTTTTCTGGAATCTGGACAAATCTGAACACGATCCTGCCGTTTAGACACGGTAGTGTGTCCTCACGTCGCCTCAGACAACACCTCCCACCTACTCCACCGTGAGCTGACACTGCCTGAGCACAGTCAGCAAACAATGGAGAGCTTCTCACAATTAAAAAAAAAATGGAAACTGTGTCCTGCCAGCACAGTCCAAGCTCCTACCGATCCAAAAGGAAATACATACAGAAACAAAAATCAACAACAGCTTATCTTTGGGGGGGGGGGGAGCTTCATCGACTGACTACCCTAATCCTGTTCTTCTGCGGATTGAGAAAAACATCTTTTGGGCAAACAACAAACAAAAATAATGGTGAACAAACAGGAAATGCTGATGTGAGGTCACAGCAGGTTAACTCCATCTCAATTCCAGGAAGTGACTTCAGCTTCCTGTGCGGTAGCCCCCAGCATTAGGCAGCCCGGTGTGTGTGTGTGTGTGTGTGTGTGTGTGTGTGTGTGTGTGTGTGTGTGTGTGTGTGTGTGTGTGTGTGTGTGTGTGTGTGTAGCCGTGTCCACTAAAGAGCTGCTGAACATAATGACGGTCGGGTTTGACGGTAAGTCAGCGTGGCCTAAAGTGGAAATGGCTTCACTTTGTTGTCTGATTCTATCATTATGCAGACATTAGCATTACGCGGCACTGTAATTGTGACTCATCGGCTCTGGGAATGCTTTCCTCCGGCAGGAAATGATGCAGATCAAAAAGGGTTGTTGGTGTGACGACCCGTACCTGTACACGCGTCAAATCTTCTTTAACGATCTCATCTATTCGTCAGGTTGACATATTAAACACTGAGCATCATTCTCTGGGTTCTTCTTCTGCTCCGAATGCCACCAGGATAACCTGACTGACCACCAACAACGTTGACATCAAACCCGTAACGACGCAGCTGAATAACTTAAACTTTCTCTTAACGTACGATTGCGTTTGTGCAGCGAAAGTGTAACCAATGCAGAAAAGCAAGTTAATCCCGTTTTTGACGTATAGCCTCGGGTATCTCTGGATTGATGGGCCTCGACATACTTTAAAGTGGAAGTGCAGTGCTGGAAAGATTGGTTGTGCAATTGTGTGGACCTTGTGTTGAGGGCATGGTAGGGAGATCCCGTTAAGACAGAGGGCCGGGACAAAAGCTACTCCATATCACATAAATACAAGTGTATTTGTCGTCAGAGGTTGGGAACGAGGAGCCTAGCAGTGGCAGTGGTTTTATCAAAGTTTAGGTCGATTCTTAGGACAGGTCAGAGAGAGGACATGTCAATTAGAGTCAATCACAAACTGACAGTGATGTCAATCAAGGGCTATATCCTTGATTGGTAAGGTTCAGTTTCACGCCCCTTTTATAAATACATATTTTTTGATTATCAAACTCATTTCCATCAAAACTGTAAAAATGAGGATTAAACTGTTTTCATAAAAAGACATGGAGGCACCAGGTGGGGTTTCCCTCTGCTGCGTCCCTGATTGAAAAACAAAGTATTGATGAATAAATGTCAACGGAGCTCTTCACAAGCAGACTGTGCGTCTGGTTTTTGGTTTACTCCAGCTTTCCTCTAAGACAACAGACATGTCTCTTCAAGTGATCACGACAGAACAACAAGTCAGAGCATTGCTGTGTGTGTGTGTGTGTGTGTGTGTGTGTGTGTGTGTGTGTGTGTGTGTGTGTGTGTGTGTGTGTGTGTGTGTGTGTGTGTGTTACTCATTAAGTCTAAGCTGGGACACAACTACCTGTATCAGACCCAGAGGGTAAATGCAAACTCACCAGCAGGGTTTCCAAGTTTAGTGCCGACTGCGGGTTCCTCATGAGGGACTCCAGCTTGTTCAACCGGCTTTCCAGTCTGCTCTCCGCACCGAGCATGATTACAGTCCGATGTATCCAGGTCAAATGACATGAAGTAGCAAAAATAATAAAATACAAAAAAAACACCTGAAGGGCCGCCTTTTCGTCTCGGGACAAGAGGCGCACTCCGCTACTGCTTGGCTCAGCTCTTAATGTCAGCTCTTCTGCAAACTGCCGCTTGAGTTGTCAGGTTAATTATTCATCCGCTGCTTCACTTCTCTTTTTGTTTTTGTTTCATTAATATCTAACAACGAAGTGGAAACGGATCGGACCTTTGAGAGACTCCACTTTCAGGTGCGCGCCCCCGTCAGCTCCCAGGTAGAATCAACAAAATCTGATCCGACCACAACGTGTCCAACCTTTAGTCCAGACGACCGTCAAGATACACAGAACGGCTTCCGGCTACAACTACCAAACTAAAACTCAAAACAGTTCAGAACGTTGACTAATACGGAGGGTGGAAAGGAAAGTGATAAGTAATATAAATATTTAATATAATATATGAGTATGTAAATACGTGTTTGTAATTAAGAAATACTAGTCGTTTAAAATGTGTACGTTTTGTAAATTAGTAAAATAATAATAATAATATTCTAAACGCATGTATACAGGCTATATACATTTACATTACACATTATATGTAAATGCAATATTTTGAATAGTATAATTAAACAAATATTTGGGACTACTAGCTCTCTCTTGAGTTGAGAGTGAACTTTCAAGCTCAAATTAATTGTGTAATTTATTTTAAAGCATTTTTTGTTTTTAAAACATTTCTTGTCATTCAAAAAGGTTTTTTTTCTCCCTTTTTTCCCATCTTCCTATTTATTTATTTTTATTTCGATGTGTACTTTACATCAGTTGTGAAGCACTTTGTCCGATATCTGCACCAGTTTGTATGACGTGTTCTATAAACAAAGTTTTACGTCAGAACGTTTTAGAATTGGACTCATTTTATTAATTTGAAATAAAAACATCATGTTAAAGTTTAAACAAAGTGATAAAATAATAACAAAACACAGTGCTATCAGAATACAGCGTAATCTTATTGGTAAGGTTGATTGGTCATTTTATTGTGAAGGCAAGCATGTTCATCCGGTTTTATGTTACCTAATTGTAGCCTAGGTGACTTGCCCAACATGAGTCCCATATCGGTTGCACTACCCTCTTTTCCAGTGTACTGATAAGGGGTTTGAGGACTCCTGTCGTGTAGTTTGGTCTCTATCTTAGCCCTGGAAAGTTTCCCCTCAGACCGGGATTCCGCTGCCCCCCTAACTACCTCCAATCACCGCTCCCAGCGAGCCCCTCAATGAGCCGGAATTCCTTCTCTCTTATCTCATTCATCTGTTTTACCGTCACAGCTCAGGGCCTTGACCAACTTTCAGTATTCTAGGAATGCTGATGCGCTGCCTTACAAGTACGCTGGCACTAAAAATAGAAATGTACAGGGATCACACAGTGTTTTGTCACTCCTACGACTATTATCAGGATAATTGTTTTATAAATGCGTGTAAATGAGTCCGGCTAATACAGGCCTACACTCAGACTCAGAAGGTTAGGCCACAGGACAACACTATAAGCACTACATGTACTTATACACTTCAAGCCCTCTAAGAAGTACAAGTTAAAAGAAAATATCGACATCGGGAAAAACTGGGAAACACAGCACATTTTCTTGCTCTTAGAATAACTTTTATTTATTTTACTTTACAAAGAGGTCTCCACCAAAGCTCTCGGTTACTGAATCAATATTCAAATACAAACAATCTGTGAATAATCTATTCAGACAGTGGGCTAAGTGTTTGACAGGGGAGGTCAGAAAAGTACCAATGATTCTCTGGCAATAATATATTTTTTTTGTTTTTGTTGTCCAAACATTGGATTAACACACATACTGTATCAGGTCAGAAATGGCAATGATTAAAATGTGCAATACAACCAACAATGGCAGTCTTTAACAATGTCTTTTTTGGCCTCTGGCGTCAGAGTGGAGGAGCACTTGTTGACACCACAGCTATTTGCATGGAGTGATGTCATCACTGCCAAAGTCCCCTGGCCAGCCGAGGATGACACTAACATAATGGCATGACCTGTGGTGAAGATGTAGGCTGGAATGAGTGGGGGAAATGTGTTGCTGCCGTAGGCATAAACACACGCACACACACACGCACAGACACACACACACACACACACGCACGCACACAAACTGAGTTTTGGAATGATGGCAGGGGGTGGGTCACATTTGGAGTTATTCTAGGAGTAGGCTATGATGACTACTTATCCCAGGGGACTGTTGAACTCTTCATTAAGAAGAGGCTTTTTGAAGGGCACTCTGGGTCTTCTTGACACATGCTGTAATGGTGGGTAGAGAGAAAATAATGGCAGCAAGATGTGGCGGAAAAGATATATACTTGGCATTGGATATCATTCAGCTGGCACTGAGCGCAGTGTTATGTTCTGTGTACTCATATGGGTTTCAGCAGGCTGCCTGTGGGTCTTCCTGGTGCTTTTCTTGTCAACTAAGGGCAGGTGCAAAGTTAAGAAGATAAACACTGCTCTCTAGTGGGGATACAGTATATAAACAGAGAAAAGGGGCATTTAAGAGCTTCGGCACTCACAAAATACAATCATCAAAGCAAAAACATGAAGAAATATAGAACTTTTTTTTTTTGTGAAAATCTACAGATGCATCATCCATAAGTTAATATAACATCAAATAGTATCTGTTTAGAGCCCAACAAGAAAAACTGAAATTTTACAATGGGACAAGTGTTGACAAAGCCTCGAAGTGATCTATCTGGATCAAATCTCATCAGGTGTCCCCAACAGCGGGAACTGTAATACTGATCGCTGCATACTACAGCATTTGACGGTTGAGTATAATACCACATTCGGTAATATTACCGGCCTGATTTTTAGAATTGTCTGATCAGAGCCAGTGACAAAAAAAATGATCAGTTAAACTGTCATGTGACATGAATGTTCAGGGTTTTAAACATACATAACACTTGGTGCTAAAAGTGATTCAAATTCTGATATTCTATCAAAGTTTTGGCAGATCAGGTGAAAGGTGAGGGACCAACGCCATCACAGACCATCTCAGCTACTGTGTATAGGTGTCCACTCATATATTTGTTTTAGAGGAGGCAGAGGGAGCATCCTTTCTCCTCAGAGATCGAGTTATTCTGCTCAGTTGTCTGTCTTAACGGCCTAGCCGCTCTCTCCACACAGTGTATAAACTGCCCGATGATAAAGTCTTAACCTCAGCAAAATTTCTCTCCTCCCTTGAAGGAAGTGAGCAGAGTAGGGAATCACAGGCAATCAGTTGTGAAGAGCCTCAGAACTATGTTAAAGTGTACCGTATTTAGATTGGGCCGGCGAGGTGGAGAAGGGTGTACCATATTCCTGGCTGTCGGTCCAAAAAATAAAAAAAAGCTCCTGAAGTCTGAACCCCCGTCGGCCAGGTAACCCAAAACCTGGAGTGGGGAGTCAGCGTGGGATATGGGGAGAGGAACAATGTGGCTCTTTGTGCAAGCCGGGCAGGGAAAACAAACCGTTTCCCCTGGAAAGAGATCATGTTCAGGCTCCATCTGAGAAGACCACACAAGGCTGATCAGAGCCCTGTCTTCTGTTTGGAGCAAGGAGAGGAGGAGGAGGAGGAGGAGGAGGAAGAGGAGCGCATCTGGGCAGCCACACAATACACACACACACACAGACACACTTGAGGGCAATGTCAGACAGGGAGAAGATCTGAGACGCTCAAGCGCTCACTGAACACAACATAACACACTAGCCAGCAATACTCTTTGGTCCAAGACAAAATGTGTGACTGTGTTGTGTTCTTCCCCCACGGTGACTTGTGGTAATATGGCCATCTGGACTGCTTCCTGGGTTGGCACCCTGCTGGTCTACAGGCAGAGCAGCACTCTGGTGGGCTGACAGGCTGAGGGACAGCCTGGAGGTTGTTAGCACTGGCGTTGTCCACAAGAGGGCGTGGCACTGAATCTGGCACCGCCATACAGTGTTAAACAGGGCGTCTGTTCATTAGGTTCAGAGAGAGGGAGAGCAAAAAAAAAAAAGAAAGAAGAGAGAAGACGAAAAAGTGGTGAGATGTTATAGATTCTGGGCTGATTTTAATTTCCATTTCTAGGATATCGTATATCAACCTCTCCTGCTCTGGACACTCATTCCTTAATCCAGCTATTCTAAATGAACACTGAGAATGAGGCTTTTAGTCGTGTCGACACTCAGATAACTGTCGCACGGGGCGCAATCAAACCAAGAACATCTGGCCTCTTTCTCTCTCACACAGACTTTCATTCAAACGCACACATATTAAACGTAAACAGACGCACACTCTCATGTAAGGGCCAAACCAGGGTTCTGTACTCCCTCTGTCCCATAGCGTTTTAGTTTCAAACGCTCAGCGAATACCCATGTGGTGGGATCGGATTACACGGGGCTATAAAATATCCCAAATAAAGACAAGGAAAACTGAGACGAAAAAACGGGCTGTTTCCTAAGGTGAAATCCTCCCATTGGCTGCCGATTCTGTCAGAGTGGGATACGATTGTAAAGACTTTTAGGAGTGGAGACAATGGAACAGGACAGCAATGTTCGGCTCATAGCATAGAGGTGGCGAGCTAAAGTCATTCGCATACGGCAGCCAGCTCCCATTACACACAACGCAGGGCCATAAATCCGTCTGCACGACACAAGCAGCATGCTGTGATTTCATATGTATTGGTTACTAAGGGGACGCATGAAACCACAACAACTGACTGAAGAGTTAAAGTGGGAACTCATTTTGTGAAACGGAATCTTGTAACTAAATCATTTGTGGTATAAGAAAAAGGTTTATGCTGTGCTTTCTCTTTCATCAGCCATCGTTTTTAAACAGAATTATTACGCTTAGGAGAAATCAGGCCAGTTGAAATCTAAACCATCTCTGTAATATCAGCAGATTAATCTCAGGACATAAAGTAAAATGGTAACAGGATCTCGAAATGGCAAGATACTGGCGGACGTGGACTACGGGTGTGTGTTACAGCTATTTGGACTACCAATCGGGTAAGTGAAATCAAGAGGCCCTTTGATTGGTCCAAAGTAAAGAGGATTTTCTGCTGTACTCTAACATCAACATCTGGTTGGCAGGGGACGGCGGTGGTGAATGAAGAGAGGGAAAAGGATTGAAAGGGGAGAGAGGGGAGTGCACTCGGGCCCGAGACCAGCCGAAGCCAGAACAGGGTGTCATTATCACATGCGTAATCGAAACACTCTTTTCTAGTGAAGCCCTAGAGCTCTGTCACAGCTGAGGGCTGGCTCTCATATTCACAGCGCCTTATAGTCTACCTGACAATCACCTCTGTCTCTACAGTGACCTCAGAAACATGTCTGCTCTGCCTCACCGTTCATTCTGCAAGAAGCTAGAGTTTGACTTTGGGGTCACACTTAATCAACCTCACTTGATCTGTCTCTCTGTCTGGCTGTCAGGTTGGACAGAGCATCCCATAGCCTCAGTGTCACGATTTTGATTTAGCAGCAGCCATTTGTCCTTCACCTACCACCTTGTCATACATTGCAATCTGCTCTGGATGCATCAGCTAATTAGTAAAAATGTAAAAAAAATCTCTCCCTCCCTCTTAAACAGACACATACTCGCATATCTTGGCAAAACTGAGCCTACAAAACAGGCTGCATTGCAAACAAAGCATTGTGACTTGTGACTGTCAGGTTGTGGTGAAGTGATTGCCTTTCAAAGTGACTCTCGCTGCCTGTGCCCTCCACCTCCTTCCCCTGTTGTAACCTTAGAGCCCAGAGGAGTGCCAGGTTACTGGGATTCTCTCTCTTTGGCGCCATGCTGTTTAGTGACCACGGCCATACTGTGAGACCTGTTATTAAGCTTGCCCTGTCTATGTGTGAATGTGTGTATGTGCACATTTTCCAATCCCTAGTCAAATTGCATTTTAAAGTAATTGTGTTTAATTTAACCAACTTGCCATCATCATCAACCATCACCAAATGTATGTACCTGACAATCTCTGAAATGCAGTAAATCCCACCCATGGGCTGCTTGTGGCATGTCTTCTGTGGATAGTTGAGTAAGACAACGTGGTACAGTAGTTCTCACCTTTCTTCCAATGTACAACTCAGTAATATCAGATAGGACAGCTAGTGAAAGCAATGCTATCTATACTTTGCCTTGTAAAATAATCTCTCACCTCCATCCTCTACTTATTCTGATCACGGATCCGTAGGCATCGCCTCTTCAGAGCCGGCTCCATGTCTCCAGCACTGGGCGTATTAGCAGGGCTCCGCAGGCTACCCTTGTCTCTGAGTTTGGGCAAGAGCAAAGGGGTGGTGGTCCCACCTGTTTTTGGCGCTGTGGGCAGAGCATAGGCATGGTCCTCATCAGGAACATGGGGGTCCTCTCCTACCTCCCCCACAACTGCTAAGGGCTCTTCTGACTGACTGACTGGGCCCTCAACCTGCACTGGGCCAACTGCAGAGCACTTGTTCTCTTTGATGGCCTCCAGCTCACTGAGTGCAGGGTCAGTGGGTGGTGCTGGTACTCTCTGGGGTAGTGAGGAGTCCGGACTTGCAGGGGCAGGTGGGGAGGACATCCCATTCGGACTGTGGTCCTGAGATTTCAGGGCAGAGGGTGTAGCATCGTACGTAGCATGGCTGCTACCTGTGGGGCTGGGTGGGTTGTGTGAAGGTGGAGTGTGGGAGTCCTGGTGGTGATAGACAGTGTCATGTGAAGGGGACTGTAGTAGAGGAGGGGTGGGTCTGATGATGTTGTAGAGCCCTGATCTGGTACCCTGCCCAGTTTCTGACTCTCCCAGCCCTGATAGGTCCACCACTCCATTGGCACTGGGCTTCACTTGGGTTCGTTGAAGAACCCTTTGTATGACTTGTCTCTCTGATTGCTGCTGCTTATAGTCTGTCAGCCCTTCTGACCCTGAGGCTGAGCAGGGGGATTTGTTGTACTGTGCTCTGGGGGAGGATGCTCCACTGTGGGGTGTGGATATTGGGGATGGGAATGGCCGCTCTGATTTAACCCAATCTGTGTTGGGGTCACATGGTGAGGGGTGACATTGAGGCAAGATTCCACCCAATTTGTTGGCTACCAATCTGCTGTCCCCTTCAGGGATCCCTGGAGTCGGTGGCCGTGTAGCCCTGGATCTACCCCAGTCTAACCCCTCTGGTACAGGCTGGATAACACCACTGTGACTTGGAGTTTCTAGGGTTGCTTTAGAGGGGACTGGAATGGGGATAGGAATGGGTATAGGGACAGGAAGGGGAACAATAATGGGATAAGGCACCAGGATGGTGGGATGGGGCAGGAGAGGACTAAAGGACGGAATACCATAGTTCATGATGGGAGGCATTGGGACAGGACCTCTATGCATCATGTTCAGAGAAGGGGAGTGCAAGCCAGGGAAGTAGGCTCCTGGGAAGGGATGCATCATCCCAGGGGGATTCATGGAAGAGGTCGGGGGCTGCAGGTGAGGAGAGTGAGGAGGTCTGTGGATAGGGCTTGAAGGGGGGCCTGGGTGTCTGGGAGGGTTGCCAAGGGGGCTTTTCAGGCCCTGAGCATGAAGAGGAG
Organism: Cebidichthys violaceus; assembly: GCF_023349555.1. Lineage (NCBI taxonomy): Eukaryota > Metazoa > Chordata > Actinopteri > Perciformes > Stichaeidae > Cebidichthys > Cebidichthys violaceus. The sequence continues at coordinate 885,027 of NW_027176962.1, forward strand.
GTCTGATGAAGGGCATGGGCATTTGAGGTACCGGCTGATGTTCCAAAGGGAGGCGAGGACGTGGTGGAGGATGAAGGGGAGCAGGGTGGGGGGACACCTCCAGAGCAGGGTGAGGAGGCTGGATAGGTCTCTCTAGGGTCCTCAGCCCAGGGATAGGGATCTTGGAATTAGAAGAGGATGTCTCTGAGGGGGACATGGAGGTGGATTCTGCCGATCCATAGTTTGGCGTAGGCCCTCTAGGGGAAAGGTTTCGATGACGAGCTTCTCCTGCACTGCTGCTGCTGCTCCAAGACTCAGGAGTGAGTAGCTTTTGCCCGGCCACAATGGTGTCCGCCCTCCCCTCCTGGCTGGTTCTGCTTGGACTGGAGCTGGTGAGAGCTGCACGGGCTTCCCGATAGAAAACATCCATCTTGTACTGATTCAGACACTTGGTGCTGCAGAACTGGAGTCGTTCCTCGCCAGATCCGAAGTCCAGGTATTCTTTAGTGTGACGGATATGCTTGCACCAATCACACACCTGTGGCACAGGGGAGAGAGACTGTGGAGGGTTATTGAAGTGACAGATCCCAGCTAAAAACTTTGTATGAATAGAAAGTCCCATGTAAAGTATTTAAAATTATACTTTACATGGGAAAACAAAAGATACATTGATAGTGTCCTCTTACTCTGACATTGCTGTTTATCTTTAACACCAGTCTGGGCGAGTCCTCTGTATGGGGGTGCTGAGGAGATCTTTCACCGTGGAGGTCTTCATCTCTGGCCTGACAGGGGAAAACCACAGTGTGACATAAACCATTGTTGTCAGATCTGAGTTCATCCTACTTTTGATGGATTCCCTCTCCAATTCATGATGATGAAGCAGCAGTTGCTTTAAATCAATATGCTACACTGGAATCATTCTGTGGTCATTTAACCAAATTTGAAACTTCTTACATAAGTGCAGAAAATAGCTTCTAATAAACCGCCTTGTCATCAAAGTTAGAAGCAGTTTAAACTTCATGCATGCCACCAAACCCTAAAGGTCAACAAAGGGAAATCACTGTGTTGTGATATATATATGATTCTACAACCGAGTATGGAGATAATGCAGGTGATGTATTGTCATATAATTAATGGCCTTGCCAGTATTAATATAGGAAATTCCTCTTGATTCATGTAAGCTGATCTGCTGTCGATCTGAGTGCTCCCCCATCTCTGTAACCCATTGAGTCGTGTTGAGTTACGAAACATGAGGCAGCTGAAGGTAAGGTATGCACTGAAAGTGGACACCTCGCCCCAGGCCTCCTGGCCTTCCTCTCAGACAAGCAGCAACAAGCCAACGGCAATGCTTTTCTCCCCGCCTCCAAAGAACTAGAGGGCTTGTTGCGCAGAGTTAGTTCAGCCCTCCTTTTTGTCTCTGTTGTCGTGTGAATGAACCTACCACAGTATAAACAACAGTAAGGGTGACATGAGATATAGCTGCTTGTCACACCGCACCTCTAAAGAGGGTATATCCATGTCGTAATGGAAAGTGAAAAATCACGGCAAAGGGCATTAAAGCGGTTCTCCATAGTTGTTGCTTTCCTGTCCTCCAGACCAAAGCCACTTAATGGCCAGCCCCTCCTCCATTAACGCGAAACTGATACTAAGTGTCCTCTACAAACTTTGACCTCACTACCTCCATTCCTATACTGGGTCCTCCATAATAACTAGAAAGTGTGTTCTCAGAGATCCTCCCTTTTATAATTCCTGTAAATGAATCCATCAGTTATGACCTCGCAAGATCAGGAGTATCTGTTTCTGAAGGTCTGTTTACCTGCCAGAAAACACTTGATGCCTGGGTCTCCTGTGTATGGAGAGTGACACCCATGGCACAAACTCTGACCATATAAAGTACTTGTATGTGTGAGTGCATTTATGTGTGAGAATCTACTGCACACAACATTCAAATATATAAAAGCAGATCTACAGATCATTCACAATATAGATACTGGGATTTCTAACATCTCAACAACAAGGTACAACAAGCCCCACCTAAATGTTTACGACCACCAAACAGTGATGCTGATATGTATTTCATACATTTTTAGTTGAACACTTACCTTATTGCGTTTGAAGTAGGCCCGTCTGCAGGCGGCAAAACACTTCTCACTGCAGAAGCTCTTGAGCTCTGAACCCATGCATAGAGAGTAGCGTTTTACTCCTTCCTTCTGGCACCAAACGCACACTATCTGCACATTCTGTACATCTTCCACTACAGGGGAAAAGCAGAGAAAAAGTTTGAGGAATTAATGAGCTTGCAAAAGTCTCACTAACCAGCTTTTCTGCAACAGCTCAGTTCCAATATTATTTCAGGAGAGCGAGAGATCCTGTTGCACCCGTGTTATTCCTTATTATCTGCACTACTGCTTTGTACAGTCCGTAAGGTATACGGACCCTGACACAGAATACATGTTTGAATTGTTTTGAGTCTAATTGAAATGAAACAATGACTAAACTTTCAAAATTGTTTCGGACCCGATAGGCTGAAGTACGCTGTCAAAACAACAGAAGAATATGTTACTGCTCAGTACATCAAGGTCAGGCTATAGAGCATCAACATCAATTTATTTGAATAAAGTGAGCCGACCCAATTTCAGAGTGGAATCTCAGAGAATTGTTTTTTACATACAGCAATAATAACTTGACTGAAAAACTCAACAGATAAATTCAGGTATTGCTATTTTTCCAGCCTTTTTATATTCAGTAATTTGCTATTATTTAACATTTTAATACTATATGTAACAGTATGAGTCACTGGAGGGACAATACATAAAACAACAATTTTGACTGTCTACATGACTACATGTAAACACAACACAAGTCATGGATTATGTGTGAATCTGGGGGGCAGCATTGCAATAAGATCAAATGATAACACTCAATGGAAGCCCACTACCTGCTGATGGCTTTATAAGGGGTACAATGACGGGGGTAGTCTTCTGCTCCTTCGAGGTGATTAGGGATGAACTTGTTGAGGAAGAGGAGGGTGAAGAAGAGGGGACACTGGAGGACTCTCTCGCTCCACTTTTCAGTGCGAGGACCGAGTGCCCGACTTTGGTGTCCAAGCTCTTGGGTTTTGGCAATGAGTTCTCTGAAAGACATAATCATGATTGAATGCTCGTGATTTTTCATGTAAAAGAATAGCACAGCATAGCTTAAATGATACTGTAATAACCGTCGCACTCATAACAATGTCCAACACCGATTATTAGTACAGTCGTGTTGAGATACAATAGATGTATCTAAATGGATGAAACTTCAGACGAGTATGCCTTGCAAATATGAACAGTGACTCCGTGTCTGCACTGAATCCTGCAGAACCTGTTAGAACAGCGGAGTCTTCTTGAATTTCCACTAACGGTGAACAGTCGACAGCTGCCCTCACCTTTTAGCACAGACACGTGCTGACGTCTCTCTCTGTAGTTTCTGATCTCGTTGGCCTCCGAGTCTCTGAGGTCTACCTTGTCGTAGCCGTACCATCCCAGCAGCTCGTTCATGGTGCTTTCTGCAAACGTCTGATTGAGAAGAAGAGGAAAAGAAATCCCTGATTAACCTTCTAAGTAAAGGGATAGGGTAACGGACCCTAAGCCTGCCTGCAAATGGGAAATTGTGACCGTACATCTTAGGGTTGTTAGTGGAACTTTTTATCCTATGTTAAACATAATCAGACCTTCCTACTCTGAATCAATGCAAGGGATTCTTTCTCGGCCTCAGCCCAGTCGGGGAAACGAATATGGGCACAGTGGAGTACAGTATGACGCTTTTTCCATGATGTATTCAAGTTGTTTACTCTTGCTAAATCTGAGACGGAAAGGTTTAAAACCTAACACCAGTGTGAAATCTATGAATCATCCTTTGTTTATCTCTTTTAATTGGAAAAAAGAGGGAGAAAAGAAAACTGTTCCCCACAGATGGGATGTGTGGTCTCCCTTTTTTTTTTTATTACGACCAGATGAAAAAAAAACAAAAAAACCCCACAAAGGTTTCTCTCTTTATCCACCCACCTCTCTCTGTGGCTTTGGGAGAACCGGATTGGAGGAGAAACCTGATCCGGAACGGGCAGAAATCAGAGCGGGACACCCTACACCACAGCGAGGTCCCACGGTTCTCGGAAATGCCCCACTCCTCTCCCTTCGTCTCCCTCCAGTGTCCACCACTCTCGCTCTCTCTTCTCCCCAGCTTTCCCTGTCCCTCCCCTTGACTCTCTTTCTCTCCTCTGCCCCCCCCCCCCCCCCCCCCCACCTCCCATCTTCACCATCCTCCCCTCCACCCCAGCACCTTCCAGCCCTGACACCCGACACAGCCCTGGCTCTCAGGTTTCACCCTTTTCCAGCACAGCCAGTCTGCTGTGGTGGTGTTGTAGTGCTGTGGTACTGACTGCACATTCTTTCCCCTGCTTTCCTCACTCCGACCTCTGCTCTGGTCTAGGGCCTCAGAGAAATGGATCTCTCCCTTGCTTGCTCACTTTCTGCTGTGTACGTGTGTGTGTGTGTGTATGGGAGAGTGTGTGGGTGAGTGCAAGCAGCGGTATCATATCCAGCTAAATATGCCTAACGATGATTAAAGTTAAGTATCCGGTGTCTGGTGCTGCGCTCGGGTCTGACGTGGAGGGAGTAGGTCCGAATGTGGTGTTGAAACAGATGTATTACAGAGACAACACGAGGCTGGACTTCAGCTGAGCTAGAAATCAGATTGCCTGCCTTTCCTGTCTGTCTATTTTTTCTCACCCTTTCCTCGCCCTTTCACCATTTGACTGATTTCAAATGGTGGACATTGGTTTTACCTTACAATTCAAGTCTTGCGTGTTTCCCATCACATCTAATTTGGATATTTTCTCCTCTACGCATACAGTTGTTATTTGCTCTTTTCTGTTTTCCTGTTAATGAAAGACGGGCAAATTTTTTTTAACCAAACCCCTCCGCTTCCCACAATGTTGTTTTTGTTTCTTTTTGGCAGTTCAGACAAACATCTGCTTTGTGAGAGTGACAAGCCATATCCCAAACCACAGAGAGAGCTGCAGCCAAAGGCAACAAACCGGGGCCGACCCTGAGATTCAGCCCAGGCCGGCTCACATCAAGCGGGGGATAGCATTTCACATGTTTTGATTAAAATTAGTTAAGTTGTAACACTACACCTCCCCTGGATATCAAACGCTACAATCCAAACCACTTACACAAAAAGAGCACATTTCCTCTCTCACGAAAGGCCAGAATCTCCCCCCCCACCCCCCCTTCTGAAACAACTTGCTTGTCTTTTTAGATTTCTGACCTCCTGCTTGAAGGAGCTTCAGATATCCCTTACCACCACAGTCAAAACTCCCAAATAGCCTCTGTCCAAACCCAAATAAAGCAGACAATCCATGGATTAGTTTCCATGTAGTAATAGTCTCATAATGGTGGGAGAGAATCATATCTGTTACTGTTATTTAACCTTTAAAGCAAGAAACAGAGGAGAGATTCTTAAGAGGCATTCCCCAATGAGCATTATCTCTGAATAGGAACTTTATTTTGGTGTGAAATGTACATCCTTTAAAATTGTGTGATAACACTTCAGTAGAAGGTATTGGCTATTTAAATGATATAAATTCCCTCTCTCTTTTTGGAAGGCATAAAGGCAAGCCTCTGTGGTGCAGCAAGTGTGCGCACCGCAAGAGCGGGGAAGAGGTGACGCACATCTGGATCTCCGCTAGACATTATGGTGTGCGCGTCCGGCCACAGCTGGCCCGACTATGGCGTCCCTAGTAAAGGCAAAGGCCAAAACTCTTATTTACAGAGAACGTAATTAAAACGCCCCGTATCTCTGTGTGACATTTTGAGTTTATATTCATATGGCATGATTCGCTATTGTACTCCAAGGGGGTGCAAACTTGGAAGATCTCTTTGACTTTTCCTAAATATGTCACAAAAGGATCTTCATGACGTCTGATTGTTTGAATAACAATGGGAGCATTCACAGAACACAAACACTACAGTATGTGTCTGATTACTCCATTGATCTGTGCACAGTTGCCTCTCTCTCTCTCTCTCTCTCTCTCTCTCTCTCTCTCTCTCTCTCTCTCTCTCTCTCTCTCTGTCTGCCCTGCGTAGGAAGACGTTGTGCGCGTACAGAAGTTATCACTCGGTCAATAACACGTCTCACTTGATAAAAACTACAGTGCCACAACAAACTCACTCTCACCTTCATCTCCTGGTTGATCTCTCTCTTTACGGGGTGAGCAGGTTTCCTGCTGCGCTTATTTTCCGGTGGTCTCCCTTTCTCCATCTCTGGCATAGTCCTGGTCGGGCTGGATCCGACCTGGATCACTGTTGGTTGTCAGCTGCAGGGTTTTTTCAGCAGAGAAGCTCAGAATGAAAGCTGTCACTCCCGGTGACAGCGGCTGTCATGCCCGGACGCCTGAGTCCCTCATCTGGGGCTTCACACCATTCGAGTCAACTGAACATGCGTGCGCTCCGGGCTGGAGGCTCCTCCGCCGAACAATCCTAACTCTCTCTTCTCCAACACTGTCAAGTATTTGCAGGTAACAAAGATAAGACTTCCGGTTGGAACTTTCAGAGTAAATTCTTAATTTCACCCTAAAGTAACGTGTTGGACAACCAAGAGTGATAATCAATAACTTAATAATGTCATGTTTTTGGTGTTATTATGAATTAAACCAAATGAAAAAGGACTTATTGTCAACATGCTTAATAACGTAAAACTTTAGAAAAAAACAAAACATGTGTTGATGTCAGATAATAACCCCAGGTTAAGTCCAATTGACAACAAACAGGTCTCTGATCACTAACTCAGCGGAATTCACTCATTTTCATATCACTTGAATTCTGCGGCATTTGTAAAAGGCTAATGCAAAATGGAATAACAAAAACGAAACACAACATATTTGAGGAATTACCATAAACAACACCACACTCCGTCCAAACAAGTTGCCAGCTAATGAAAAAAAATGCTCCATTTGATTGTATTTGACTGAAACAAAGCAGAATATTTGATAGCCTTAAACCAAGTCCATGTCGGTAGCTATACACAAGAAAGTAACGCACATCTTACGAAATAAAATCGAGCATGTTTGGATCTTTTGTTTGTGTCTAAATAAAGTCTGCAGCGTTCTGACGTCCTTTTGACGCGGCGCACGTTGTGCTTTTATTGTGAAAACAAATTCGCCTAGTTTCCGGTACAGTTCGTGCTCTTTCTGCGTAACTTGATGCTGCCCTCTCGCCCTCTCCGGATAGGGAGAGGGAGGGCCCAGTGATTTGATGTAACCCAACACCTGGCGCCCACCCTCCGAAATCTCAACAGATACATTTCATAAGGAATGCAAAGACTGCGCTTTATCTGAGGGGACACAGTACAAACACTGTCTGTAATACTCCTGTCTTAAAATAAAGAGATGAAAAGAACGCTGTGAGTTAAACGATACCATGGCAGAATGTATGGGGCTTTCTCAAATGGCATCTGTTTGATCAGCGACTGTGGGAGACAGTGTGTGTGTGTGTGTGTGTGTGTGTGTGTGTGTGTGTGTGTGTGTGTGTGTGTGTGTGTGTGTGTGTGTGTGTGTGTGTGTGCGCGCGCGCGCACTGCGTACAAAAAACATCTATAATGTCCACTTTTGGACACTTATCATATGCCCCACGGCAGGATATACATTCATGTATCAGCACATACATATTTGACCCATGTTTACTCTTAGCGTAATTATTATACCACAATTTCACTGTTTTTTTATATTAAAGCGTCCACTTTTAACTCGCATATGCTTAGTTGGCTCTACTACATCTTTGGCAGAACTTTCACTTGGTCCCTAAAGCCCATGCAGAGAGACAGACAGGTAGACAGACAGACAGACAGGCGGGACGTCAGAGCCTCTCTCCTCCCTGTCTCCAGCCGTCCTCGGTCTACTCTGGTTGGAGGAATCCAGGGACCACGGCTCGTGTAAACAGAAACCCGATCCAGTGCGCAGGGCTTGGGTTTCGCCCCCTCGTACGCCCGCTGATGATACCCGATCCGGCCCGGCTTTGGGAACAGGGCTTATCTGATGCCTCACAAAAGGCCCCTCTCTCCGGCTCTCCATAACAGCGCACATCTGGTGCCTCTGCAGGGAGCGCTGTCCCTTTAGGTTCCTCTGGGGGGTGAAGACGGGGATTAGACCGTCTCACTATTCCCTTAGCAATCCACTTACACAAATGACAGAAGACTAGAGGCAGTATTCACAGGTCTATGGTTACAATCCTCAACATCTGGACCGAATCATAAAGAATTGCCACTTTTGTGTATACTTACTTGCACGATTGTCCCTTTAAGCGATGACAGCGAAAAAAAAGTCCCTGTCCATTTCGAAGATTGTTGACAACGTTGTAGTGTGATCTTCACTGAGTGACACACCGCGTGATCTACTGTGGTTTACAGTAACGTCTTTTCACCGTTAGGGGGCGATGTCTACCCGTTGGTTTTGAATTATGGTGCCAATGAATGTAGCCGGGTGTTTTCCTCTCATCAAATTACATGCAAATAGAGTCATGATGAGTCATGTGTTTCTGGCTCAGCGACCAAATGAATTGAACTTTAGCATATGGAACTGTTTTAACTACAATTTGTATTCACATCTGATTAATAACGTTGACATCTTCCTAAACAGTAGCTACTGTAACTTATACAACAACTAAATCATATATCAAAATAAAAAAAATGTGTTTAATCATATTAAACCGTAGAGACACCCCTCTCTAATTTTTGTTTAAAATTAAATTTCTTTAAAATTCTGCCTCTGTATCTTTTTTCGTTGATGGATAATCCTGAAATTGTAAATAATAAATAAAGACTTACTTGCTGTGATACATGGATAAGCAACAGCACACGGACTACATATTGTTGTTGAATATTAACATCCACTGACTGCCAGAGCTGTTGGAATAGGTAATGTGGAATACGATATACCTGACCTGAATCTTGATAAATGCTGTTTCATTGTGTATATCTTTCATCTTTAAATCAGCATCACATTTGAATTTATGGGTAAAAAAAATAAATTAGTTTATCACAAATGTCATATTTCCATTGCAAAATCATTCTAAACTGTATGCAGACAACTTAAACTGAGTAATGTCCGCCTTTGCAAAGATAAACAGTATTTTTGTGCCGGACATGTTTGAATAACTGGTGCAATCCAGTGCTGGCCACCAGGCGTCGCTGTTGCCACACTCATAGCTGCAGCTCAACAGGTTGCGTTTACTTTTCAGTTTGTATCTTTCACTCGATTTATGTCATGTTCTCAGACAATCGAAGTCGGGGTGAGGCGACGCATTCTGCGTGGTAACAGTTCAATTAGGTAATGGCATCTCATTAATCATAAACCCAATGGTAGCCCGAACCAAGCAGCCTGCGAGTCAGTATCACCATGGCAACACCACGTTGGAGGCAGTGTAAAAAAAAAAAAAAGATGGGTGACCAGTTCGACTTCATTTGACACTAAAGTCGGTGAAAGTGGACTCTCCTCAACTGGGAGGCATTGCTGAGAATCGTGGCATTTAAACATTTGGTCGGAAAAGTGAAACGTATGTGTGACTCGGTTGAAGGAGCATGCGCACTCAGCTGACTTCCCAAATGTTTCACAACTAAATACAATTAGCCTAAAGTGTGTAATCGTTTCCGTAATCGAAGTTCCTGCGGTCAAAGCACTTTATTATAACTCTTCTCTGCACCGCTTCCGGGACTCCACGTCACAGACCCAGCTGGTATAAAAGCCTCAGTGCGATGCAGCATCCTCATTAAAGAGAAGCAGCGTCTGTGGGCAGCCTCCTCCTCCTCATCCTCCTCCTCCTCCTCCATCTGGCCAAATTACTGCAAACAAAAAAGAAAATGTCCAAAATGACGATCGTTCAGCTTGGAGTGGTTTTGTTCGCCATATGTTTATCAACACAGGTATGCTGACATGTAATCTGTAGCCATTGTTTTTAGCTTGGTTTTTGTATTTATTAGGTCATGGTTGGAATGTATTGCGTTGCCGTCAGCTGGTTATTTTTTTATTGAAATGAATTGTGTGCCGATGGGTTATTTGACTCTAAAGGTGTTTCTAGACGGGGTTCACTCGCGGGGTCTGGATTACATGCAGGCTAGACTTGGAAGCTCTCTTGGGAAATTAATATCCAGAATTCCTGTCAGTCGATCTCTAAATTGCTGTTTCTTTAATTCTTAAATACTTCAATCTTAATTCCAAGTCTTAATCTTTTTTTCACATGTATCTTTACCTCTTGATTAGCGTACACTCGGGTATTAATGATTCAGGCGCAGTGTATTATGTACCGGTGCAAAGGTGGGGAGAGAATCTAAAGTTTCTGTTCGCTGTGCTCAAGGAAACCTGATAGGCACGCGCATCAACTTAGGTCTCTCTTATCTTTTTGCGTTTCCTATGTTTTTAGAAAGTATGAGCGGTCAGAAATAACCAGTGGCAATAGTTCAAAAACATTTTAAATGATTTCTGGTGTATTGGAATATTTTTTTGCTATTGCTCATTACCTCAGTGCTTTATTGAGTTGTGGTACTATTCCCTTCCTGTAAAAGTTATCAGGTTATTTGCAATTTATGTAAAGCATCTGCTATTTATCATCAGTGTTTAGTTCCTCATGTGACATTTTAAGGTTATCACTGAAGCAGAGGCTTTGTTACAGTTTGACAGGTTTGAAACCCTCCATCCTCTTCCTCTTCTTCCTCCTCCTCCTCCTCCTCCTCCCCCTCCCCCTCCCCCTCCTCATCTACTTCGTCCAACAGGTGGTGTCCCAGAACAGCACAAACCCCACATCATGGGGAAACTCCACCTCCAACCCCAACGCCACCACAATGGCCACAGACGCCCACAGCAGTTCGGCCAACACTACCAGCCCTACCGGATCAGGCGTCTCGCTGCACGCAGGCGCCGTCTCCTTCCTGATCCCCATCGCCACGGCAGCCTCTCTCCTGCAGCGCCGCTGTTGAAGCCTCAGCGCTCCTCCTCACCTCTCATCTTATCATCCCACCCACTCCAACTTCACTCCCCCCCCCCCCCCTCCTCCCTCCTTTCACCGCACTGCACAGAGACCACAAGACTAACATGGATGGACTCCACGCCCTTTTTTTTTGTCCTCCTTAAATTCATGATAAAAATATGTATAATTCAAGACATTTCTTTCAATAAGGGGGGTTTAACCGTCACCTGAAGATCATCACCAAGACCCCCCCCCCCCTCAGCCCCTTGCATGGAATCAAAAGGAACAGCAGTTGGCCCAGCTTCCCTTTTGCCTTGCGTTTCCATAGTAACGTCATCGAATTGTGGAGACGCTCAGGGCTGCGGTTGTCATGTCACATGTCTTGATTGAAATGCGGACCACTTGAGTGTACAGAGGGGTCTATTTGTGGCTTTAAATCCACCTTGGCAATCAATATCAGAATGTTTTTTGTCTGTAAAAGTTTTTTTCAAATTTTAGTTGGGTTCTTTCATAATTTGGCTCTTCGGTCTTTTTTATTAGAATTGTCAAAGAGATGTATGTAGCAAATAAATTGCCACACGACTTGTGTCAGTTTTGCCTTGTGAGTTGCGGTCTTTTACAATGAGGGTTTGATTGACACCTTTCCCCCCTTCATCCATGGGTTAGACCCAGGGAGTGACTGTATCTGTATATTATAACCATATGGGAAGGGTTGATGTTAGATTTATATTTCCCCCCTTATAGTTTATATTTTGTATAAATGGAAATGTTGTTCTGTTTAATAGTTTGGGTATAAGATAATGGAAGAAATGACAATGTACAATAAATTATGAAAAATTATGACAGCAATTGTTTCTTTGATTCAGTTCCACTTTTGCTGAAATGTGGATTTTTCCTGTTGAAAGCAGCACTTTAAAACCAATATTTTATTAATGCCGCGTCTTTGCATGGATCTCGGTCCATAAAATCGTCCCGCCGCTCTTCGTCTGAAGGGTGTGGTGGTGTTGCATTCGTCATCACACAGCTGCCTGCCAGTCTAGACGGGCGACCGCTGAGCTGCAGGCCAGAGATGGACTCAGCATTCCCCGATGCCTCCACTGATCTCTGGATTAGTGCCAGAGCAGCACTGACTGGATATGAAGCAGCACCAGCCTCCATGGTATTCTAGTGATGCTCGAAGCCTGAACAAGCCATGCTTGCATTCAGATTATGCTCTTTTTTTAACCAAGAGGAGAGAAGCTGTTAGCGTGAAGAAACCTGTTGTTTCAGTTCAAAGTTTGACTGCCATTATTTATGACTTTGAATTACTGTGAAGCGTTAAGATGAGTTTAAAGAGCCCTCGAGGGAACGCAAGGTCCTGTTTGATTATGCGTTCAAACAAGTTTGTCTTTTTGCTGTTACTCCACAGACCTAAACTTTATCCCAGTGTTCAGTTCTCCAACAGCTGCAGCGCAAGGGGAATATATCTGTATATACACTAATGTCAATTAGATTAAATATGGGTCTCAAACATAATTAGGAAATATATATATTATGGGATATATAAGAGTTCATCTTAAAATATAAATTACACTATGGAAAAAAAAGTGTAATGGAGTAGTATTATTTGCCAGTATTAGAGTATTTGTAATAAAAGAAAGTACCTATTCAATTTAACATGTAGAATAATACAGACAAATAAGCGCAGTACTGTCTATCTCTTTCAGTTGATTAGATTAGTGCTTTTTTTGTCTGCTTTCTTTTTGTGATTATCTTAAACAATACTTTGTTTTGTTTGAAGTTATTTTGTTTTTTTTAGACAAGCAGTTAAGTAAAAGTCTTGAAAACTGATCAACCGAAGCAAAACTACCAAACGCACCACTGTGTCTGTGTCTGTGTGTCTGTCTGTGTGTCTGTGTGTGTGTGTGTGTGTGTGTGTGTGTGTGTGTGTGTGTGTTGGGTGATTGCTGTGATGGCAGAGTGAGTGGCGTGCAGCACCAGTAAAGCCAGCCTCATGACTCATTAGCCCTCACTATTGTCTCTCAATCCTCTCTGCACTGTTAACCTCTCCCCACATCTCCCCTCCCTTTCAACAACCCTTTTCCGGATCCATCCACTTACTGTCCTCCGTCTGGTCTGCAGGGACCGTATCGATGTGGGCTCTCAAAAAAATGACTAAGGGTTTTCTTTTCCCTAAATGCCTGTTGAAAATGAGCGTTTGTTACAACTGGAGTGTTTGACTTCTATGAGATGACAATTCAGCGAACAGTTGGTTTGATACACGCTGAGAATCAGGATCTTTTCTTCACGTTGAGAAAAACACAAATATAACATGCATGACCGAAAACACTGTACGATCTGCAATTCTAAATAATGAATTACAACATTATGTTATATGGCTGTGCCTCGGGTTATCATGCTATTTACCCCAGGTATATAGAAACACAAAATCTACAAGCAGTCTTTCCTGCATCACTAACAACCTTGTGAGTCTGGTTGTCAGCAAGTCCTGGGAGAAGTCTGGTAAGCTTTAATTCCTTTAAAAAAACAAAACAAAAAAGGCCTAGAATTATTTCATAAATAGAAAGGCTCAGCCGACTGCTTCTTTGGTATGACATGGATTGGCAATGCAATAGGCTTCTCTGCTAGCCTTTAAATAAACAACCAGAACAAGTACTGAACAGAAGGAAAGGCTTCTTTGTTCAGCCCTCAGTGTACAGAACATAATACAACTGCTTTAATTACATTGGATAGTACGATTCCATCGTATAGTATAGTACATGTATTGTATTAAATGAGGGGAAGTCAAAATACAACCAACACATTTCGATATGTATTACAATCCAACACAACGTCACGGAATACAGGTTCAACAACTCTGTGAGTGAAAAACTGAACATATATGTCGTATTTGTGCAGGGTTGTACTGTTGTATTATTATATTTAGATTTTATTTTCATCACACAATAAAGTTACAGACTTACAAACATACACAACCCACATTCAAAACCAGGTCAAAACTATAAATGACAGAGAGTCAGAGAGAAAAACAACAAGGTAGCCTTTGATTAACTACAGTCAGAATGTTTCAATCTATATCATTAAAAGAAAAGCATATGGCTAATCGTCCATTCATTTCTGTCCATCTCTTGTCTACTTCAGAACCACTCCGACTATACAGGGTCAGATAAACACAATCGACCATCCCCGTGATTAAGTCCTTTGTTTGTCTTTGAGACTGCCTACTTGACACTGATACACTGATAGATTGTATAAGGCGTTAGGATAATGTAAGCCGGTTATTGCCCAGCAATGATATGAATATTATTCACTTAAACTCATCTCGTGACCGTTTGCTGTCCCTGAGAAAGACAATTTCCAATCTTGACAATAAACTAGTAGTAGCGTTATGTAAAGTAACACTTCAACACACCTCAGTACAGTACTTGGCCGAGTCATTTCTATGGCGATGGGTCTCGAGTGTCTCAAGTTTCCCTCTATCGCTGCACCTTTCCTCTCTTCTATTGATTCTCAGAGCTAAAGTGAGAAGTAGAACATCTCATGAATTCAACCCACCCCCCCCCCCCCCCCCCACAAGATTCTTGCTTCATTACTTTTGACCACACATTTCTGAAACGTTCACGTAAAGCACTTCCCGTCAACCAAGCGATTTGTGTATTTTTCCTGTCAATGAAGTTGACTGTAGGGCTTGGCAGTTGTCTGTTTATTGTGTCTAGTCCCTTCCGATTAGTCGGAATAAGCCGGAGTTGCTGCTTCCAGTAACATCAGACGCATTGCTTCCTGTGTGCCACTGTTTTGTTTTTTTTCTCTCTCCTGGAAGGAGCCATTAGAAAATTGTGTGAGCTGTCGTTACGTAGGTATGGATTAAGTCGCTATTATGTTACACATAACTGGAAATATAAAAAGTCTTAAAATGGCAGCCCAAACAATAAGTGGAATATTTAACATATACAAAGAACCTTTGGTTAAATTGTATAATTTCTCCATAAGTTCCACTTCCCTTCTCGCTATTTCTTGATCGTCTGTTTTGCTCAACATCTGTACTATGTCCATAACCACGAGTGACACACACTGACCTCTCCTCTGGTGCTAGGTGTGACACCCAGCAGACCTTTAATCATTGATTGGCTTCATGAATTATTCAGACGGCCGCCAGTGTTGCAGGGACAATGTCTCACACACACACACACACACACACACACACACACACACACACACACACGCACACGTATATATTGCGTTACTCCCAGGACACATGGACACCCCTCTCCTCGGGGGCCTTTCATACACTTCTTAGTGTAAAAGCAAGTGGTGGGATCACATGGTCATTATTCATACCTTGTGTTGTGATATGGAATTAGAGGCGTGTGCACGTTCACCATCGCTCTGTGAACACCACTTTGACCGTTTCTGTGTTTGTGTGGCAGTAAAGTGACTGATATTAGATACAGTCGTCACGTTCCTGTCATTAAGGGCCTCCTGACTTGCGTCAAGTTTCAGGACTGTAGTAAGACGATAGGAACAATAAAGAAGCGTTTTAGATAACTAATCTGTACGATTCATGAAAATTAAACGTATGCGCCTTAAAATCCACTTCTAAATTTCAAACGTAGCTTTTGTTTTAACCTAGACTCCAGCTGTAGCGTAGAGGTTGTTTTTTTTTTTAAGCTTCCACTCTATCCAAGGATTGTTTCGGGCCTCATAAATAATCCAGTTCACACCTCAGACGAATGTGAGGCTCGGTGTCACACCTGTCCAACGCTTGTTGCCTAGTGCCCAAACACCCACTCTCCGCCGGCTGATTCAGAGGGGAGATGACTGAGGTAAAGATTGTATTGACTTCTCAAAATGGTCAAATCAGCTACAGAAACTAGCAGCAGCTGCTCACACGCTGTTCTCACAGTACAGTCTGTACAACTGCTTTTTTTTTTCTTCCAGAGAACAACAACTAGCCTTTAATTTGCTCGGTACAGAGAAATAGATGCGGCAGCTGCAGTGAGCTGCATCACAACAATCTGTTATTGGGGACATATTAATTGAAAATTGGAGCCGTAGTGAGTGTCTGTACAGGAGACATCAGAGTACATTTTGACCAATGTTTTTTTTTTTTTTTAAATGAATGATTCATTTATGATTTTCTATTGCATTATAAATCTTTCATAAGCCATTATTAAAAACAACTTTTGAGTTGCCAGGTTGTGAGATAATTCTCTGGGTCCATTTGGTAATAACACTGTTGTTAATGCTTGTAAACCATGAACACCTATTTGTACGTACATGTTCAATATCATGGGCATCAACAAAATGCTCGGCCTCTTGTGTGTCTAGCAGTTTATACTGTGGATTGAATTCTGTAAAATGATTGTACAAGCTGAAAGAAGAACTCGAGGAGGTGAAGTGACCTCGAAGCCTAAAAACATGTTTTCAAAAAAAACAAAAACAAAGCCATTCAAATCCCTGTGAGTGCTGCTGCTGAAGAACCAAATGAGTTAGCAACCAACGCATCTGTCACATGCACAAGAAAGGACCTTCTGAATTCAGACGTTTACTTGAGGACCAAGAAAATTTACACACATTTACATTCTTGCAAACCTCTTGTCTCAGATTTGCAAGGTTTCCATTTTAGGAATATGTACTTTAAAGGCTTAAGGTTCATCTTTAACTTTAAATCTGAAGTTAGATGCTCATTAGTGATCTCCTCATTAGCAGCTATGTTCTTTTATGTAAGCTTCAAAAGTGAATTACTGTGTGAGGATGGAAAACAAAGCTACATATTAAAAATAATATTTAAATATGATTTCTGTGAAAGCTGGAAATAATTTAAGTTCCATATTTACTATGAATATTAGGGTATTTACATGCCTACTCATATTACTACACATACTATCCAACAATCAATCATTACATTTGATCTAAAGACCTCTTAATGTAAAGGCTGTGTGGTATTAAGGGCTGTAACTGATGTATTCTGTGGCCATTAGATTATCCTGATAGTGTCTCAGTTTCTTCCGTCGTGTTTATGCAAATCATCTGTTCCTGTTCCCGTTCCTGTTTCACGACCGTAACAGGCTGTTCGTACTTGTCTGTGAGAACATTCTCCTCATCTGTCAACGGACACTTTGCTTGTTAAAATGCACTAGGCTAGGTTGCAGCCGACTTGTTCATAAAAATAAATCATATTTTGTGATTTTGTGATTGTCTCGCTGTTGTCTGAACAGTTTAGTTTTCCTCGATTTCAAGAAAAACACAGTAGATAGAAGAACAGTGGTCATCAGAAGCAACAAACAAATAATATATAGAGTAATATAAGTCCTCTCATCAACCGAACCCTGACCAGGGGTGACATAAACTGCTGCTTCCTTCTTCGCCGCCTCTGTTGAGAGATTCTGCTGTTCTCCTCTCCTCAGAGTGAGCTTATTTCACCAAGCTCTTCAATTCTGTTTTCATCGATCGAGCTGCCAAACAGAGCCCGAGCAAAGGCCGTTTCTGTATACGACTCTAAGTGAAACACGGTCGGTGGGTTTCGATAAGGTTTGAACACAGCTTTTAACGATTTAAAATCGGTCGCTACACATTGTCCTGTGTTTGTCTTCATTGATGCCTGGAGGTTATTTATTTGATTAATGCTGATTACTTGGAAAAAAAAAAAAAACGCACTGTGTACACAACATAGACGTTTTAAAAAAAAAAAAAAAACTGCAGAAAACATCACTTTCATTGCTTTTTTTCCCTCTGATATGTAAAATGAAATCAATTGTAAATGAATCTAGGAAAGGGCTACAGGAAGATTTCAGTAACATAATGCCTAGAATGACTAGAACAGAGGAAGGGAAAGAGGAAAAGGCAGACAAAAGGCTGTAAATCAACTGAAAGGTCCTTCCTGCCAGATGGTCAGTGGTACATTTGTTTCTGCCCTACCCCTGTTGGGCAGCTTGTTGCTTTTGAGACTCAATGGGGCTTTCTTTTGCTGTACCAACAGACAGCTAAAGTGGATCAATTAACATAGACGGAGGCAGACATCTCTAAAGCTGTTTGGTTTCTCTCATTTCCACTAATAACATGGATCTCATCAATTACATGCATAAATGGATCCTCTGATCCTGGTCTGCAGTTTCAGGGATTGGTGTCCAGAGGCTGCCATGGAAACCAAACATTAGAAAGATGTTTGACACCAATCCTGCTAAACTGTCCTGCTGGTAAATGTGCCCTCGCTAAGTCAGAGCATTTGTGGACGATTGCTCTTTGCTTCATGGACGGTGTCCGTGCGATCGGACCGGTGAGCTGACACTTCACCTGCAATGTGACGACATAAATTAGTGTTTACTCCGTCTCATCATTTCAGCGTGCCTTGTGTGACCTGTTTAACACGAATACGAGTGACCGCCGCACAGAGCTAACCTGATTTCATTAGCAAATCAGGTTGTATCCCAGATTTACAGCAGCACTGTCCCTGCTGTCCGCGGACACCAAACTCAAGAGTGTCCTCTGAGAGCGTCTCTAATCTGTCTGACTGCATATCTGGGACAAACCGTCCTCCCCTCACTGTCTAAACCCAGGGAAGGACCCCTGATGCCACATAATGGCACCTGTTTGCTGGGAATAGCTTCCACCCACACACTGTGTGTCGAAAGAAGCCCCGGTAGAAACACTACAATGAATGTACAGAACATGTACTAATCCTGCGCACAATGCCTGTTGAATACATTCAAGCGTGAGAGAGAGAGAGAGAGAGAGAGAGAGAGAGAGAGAGAGAGAGAGAGAGAGAGAGAGAGAGAGAGAGAGAGAGTCTGCGTGTCTCAGTACCATCTGGTCAACGAGGCAACAGAGAATCAATGTGGTTGTTTTTTTTTTTCTTCAAGCTGCACTCGCCTGTCAGAAGCAACTGACGAGCTGAACACACTTAAAACTGGCGTTCCTGCCAGGAATTTCTGAGGGGATTTCATCAAAAGTCACTGAGAATCAGACATTATATTATTCAATAGGTATCAATTTAAAAAGCTGATTGAATTTCAGCTGTGCGGCTTAGAAAACTGTATACCTGACCACCGCAAACTACGCCACACAAACTCTTGAAGACTAGTGCCAACAGCTTTTGTATTATTATTATTATTATTATTGTGACCAAAGCTCAAAGTTTAGAGCTGTTCAGTACTGTCATGTTGGCAGAATGTCAGACTCTAAATATGCAGCAACATTTGACAGTGATGGCTTAGTTATGATAAAGTGGTTTACAAGATCCTCTGACAGATATTCTGTTATTTCTGATGTATTGTCTGATGTTAATCTGCCATCCACTGAGCACCGGTCGTCCTCTTTGCTTTAACTTCATTATGATGATTATTACTTTCACGCTGCGCTCTGTGCTGCACCACCTTGTGATATCTGAATTGAGCTGTTATTGACGTCTCTTGTACAGGAAACAAAAGAAATGTGTTCCACAGCTTTGTCCAAAGCAGAGGCCAACTGGAAACTTTGGCAAAAGAGCTGCTGACTCTGCTGCTGTTAATTGAAGTGATGATTTTCACTTCACACGAAACCTTGTTTATTTGATATTGAACATCCATGACCTCATTCCTACCATATTTTACAAGGTCAGCCACATATTTTATGTTTTATCTTGAACATTTCAGGCTCACTTAGTATGCACTTTGTTTTTTACATTTGATGTAACGGCACAGCTTTAAGAATTGGATTTCATGGGTTTAAAACAAATACTTGTTTTGTCCTCACTGTTCTACACAATTAAAAGACAACAACAAAAAAAACAAACATCAGCAAAAGGAAGTCTTGGTCCAGATATCCGCTGACTACACCTGAACCCCAGACATACAGCCCCTTGTCCCCAGAGGCTTATCCGTCGTCAGTCAGATAGCTTGTGGGCTCCAAGATTGCACATTATATCTTGTTTGTCCAGTAGTCTTGTTGTCAAAGTGAGGCGACAACGCCAGTGGTCTCTCCATGAATTAATCACGTCCAAGAAATAATTCAGCACATAACCCTCCATAAAACCACACATTTAAGGCAATGTTTATTAGTGAGCTTAATGGGTGCTGGTAGGTGGATTTTGTTACATTTGGCCAGAGACAGACTGTCTGTTTTACAGTCTTAATCCTAACGTAAACTAGTCGGCTGCCGGTTTATTTGGCGGACAGAAAGAGAGTTTTTCTCATCCTACTCTCTGTATATTTAAGTCTCTTAAGTGTATTTGCAAAATATCAAATTCTATTGGATTTTTCAGAAGAGTAAAGGTCCGAACAAATACAGTCATCACTGTCTAATAGGCAAGGATTACAGCATAGATGAGCTTTGTGTTGACAGATAACTGCTGTCGTGTTTACCATCGCCACAGCTTGGGCCAACAAAAGCACAGTGTGACATGCGGCTAATGTGTTATGCTTTTAGCAAATATTTTTGTACGTATATGCGACACAGTGAGTTACACTTCATATTTAAATATATTCTCTGCCGTGGTTCTTAACGAAAGGTAAATGCACGGTGGTAAACTCACTGGGTTCTAACGATCTATTCTTCTCTAACAGCAACAACAACTTTTTCCTGCTTGAATGGATATCAGATCAGCATGTTCTGTTCCCCACAACACATCTCACCTACTGCTGCATTGTAAACAACACATGTGATGAGGGAATTTGAATAGCAAAAAGGGATTTCAGACAAAGAGTGAAAATATTGATACACTTTTGGAGTGTTTTTGTGGACTTTTGAAAAAAATAAAGAACTAAAAGGTGAAAGGTCGACCGTGTTCAAAATGAAAACCTGGTGAAAACGTGCAATGATGGTGATGGAAATGGTTTACGGCCCCAAAAAAAAAAAAAAACCCCTACAAGATGACAAACCATAATTCCACAGTGCGCCTCATTATACCATACACCCAACTACTAGTTTGAAATTGTGCCTCTTGAATGGACTGAGGAGCCTTTTTCCTTGATGCTCTCTCATTAGCAGCCTGTCAGCTCGACTCCTAACCCTCTCTTCTTCCTACACTCCACCAGCAGGCACTGACATTTGCTTAATGAATGTGGTTCATTTTTAAGACGGGCTGCCCAATTAGGTGTAAGATACCCTGGACTGTGGAGAAAGTTTAGCTGTGTAAGTGCAATGTTATCTGGTAAAAGAGCTGTTGGGATTACACTTAATCCCCACAGGTACAGAGTATATTGGAAAGACACTTAATCTGAGAACCAGACAGACACAATTTAGCAGGAAACAAACAAGCATCGTCCCCAGAATGTGAAAGTATTGCATACTTAAGTATAAACCAATGCTTTGGATGTTGTTTTGGTAATTAAAAGTGTGGCTGCACTTAAGACAAGAATCCAGAGGACGCATGACTTTTTCTCAGGTTATAAAGAATCAACTGCTTTTAAATGAACGCTCTCTGACTGTTTTGTAAAGGAATGCAGGCTGCTTGCTTGTATCTTGGGCAGTCTGCGTAATGTCCTTAAATTACATGCCCTACATTAACACAATTCATTGTGATAATCCTGTCAGTAGTTATATACCACCAGTTGTTGACTATGCAAGGGCACAAGCTTGAAATAAGCTTTTTTTAAATAAGCTTTCTTTTTATTAACAACAGTTTTACAGCATTTTCGTGTTTATTGTATTCTCTCAGTAAATACTATACATACTATCTGTAAATCTTTAAGGTCACGTGTCTTCTAGTTCCTGTCCAACTCTTCAGATATCATCTTGGTGAGAATATGTGCCTATTTTTTTGACAATTGTAGACATAAGAAATGTAAAATAAAAGAAATAAAGTGACTATAGAGAAAAATGGTTAATATTGTCTTAATATATGAAACATTTGGGAACAAACACATACTTGTTTCCTGCCACTTTTTCAGGTTGTTTTTCATCTTTTGTGTAAGTGTGTGTGTGTGTGTGTGTGTGTGTGTGTGTGTGTGTGTGTGTGTGTGTGTGTGTGTGTGTGCGTGTGTCAGCCACAGTTTTAAAATGACAGCTATAACTCAGCATGACGTCAGCGTTTACAGTATAGTTCCTCCTAATCCCCTGGACAAAGAGACTGAACAGGGCATTGCATTTCCACTGCTGTCCTTGCAGTGGGGAGGAAGCCTGTAGATAAGATGCTATCTATGAGATGAACAGCAGAGCCCATTTGGTTTCCTGTGTCACTGCTGTGCACTGGCAGGGGTGTGTGTGTGTGTGTGTGTGTGTGTGTGTGTGTTTGTGTGACCGAATACAGCACACTACATGTTGCATCATAGGTTTCCTTATTGGGCAGCCTATGACTTGATGATATGGATCCCCAAAGTCTTCATGAAATGTGTAATCACATTAATAAAAGGTGTAAAACATAAACATGTATTCATTATTTCTTAATGCATTTTTCATTTGTCTTTTTTTATTTAATATTGATTCATTTGGTGACCATCAATCTAGACTTTATTCATGTTGTGCTGTCATAAGATACGAGTGAAACATTTCAAAATATATTTATTAATTTCTTAATTATTTTCTATCTTTGATTTCATTGTCTGTCATAAAAAAGTAGAGATATAATGAATATGCCAATAGTGTACATACAGTGGCCTATGTGTATGTTCAAATCTTGTATTAAGGATGTTTCAGTAATATGTCTTTTAGAATAAAGATCATGTACAAATAAGCATAACACATTTAAAGTTGAATGTATTAAAATAGTGTATTTCTCGTGTTCAGCTAGCGCGTCAGACGTGTTTTTCACTCACACAATGACACAACAGATATGATCTCATTTTAATCTGTGCAGTTTCCACCGCAGTTCACCGTGTAACGCTGCATGTTGACCGTTTCCAACCGCTTCCTCAGGCAGTCCTGCTGTGTGTTTAGTCACGCTATCTGTTAGCTGTGTTAATTAGCCCTGTTAGCTTTTAGCTAAGTTAGCTAAACACACAGCTAACTAGCTTCCCTCCCACCAACATACAAAGACGCACACTGTTGTAGTCAGTTCAGTTTGTCATTTGCTAAGCCACATACGTAAATACATACATAAATACATACATGCAATTGTCTTAGGCGTGGAAATCAAGTAAACTGAAGCAGTTGCAGTGAGGACTCAATGACAGTATAAAACATCCAATAAAATATGTTGTCAATAAAACATTTTTTCAGAAAATGTGAATCACCGCAACCATGAGAGGTCCTTGAGCATACAATCATAAATGAACACAACAAAATATTGGGTCCATGGGTTCAGCAGTACAGAGACTATCTGTGTAAACAGACAAACAGACATGCACGCACACTGAATACATGATCTCCTGGCAGAGATAAAAATCCTATGAGTTTACAAACCCTTATGATAAATTAGTTGATTTTACACCATTTAAATCAAGTGAAAACCAAGCGTAATGACATAGATAAAGAAGCATTTGGATTTCCTAGATGTCTCTACACCACAGTCAGTTTCCACTGTACTTGTATCTGACCTATTCAAGAAAAATGGGGGCAGTTACCAAGGACAGAAACCAATCGTTCATTCTAAAAATATAATCTCAGAGCCCGGCAAGTGAGAGGTGCACGGTCCCCCACTCGTTCTCTCTGCCATGGCTCAGAAGACGTTTCTATGTTATAAACAAGGCTTGGGTGATCATTATCCAAGCAGTGAGTGGCCATTCACGCCCAACCTCACCGCAAGGCTCACTGTTGAGATGCGGTGTGCCAATCATCTGGAAATGTGTCTGCTAATTGGTTTGTTTGACGTTGGGAGGACCTTAAAGGAAGGGGGATGAAACAAAGGAATGCATCACAACAAGTGAGAAAGATGCGAATGAAAAGGAACTATCACCTTGCTATGATATATATTTGAGATATTCCTTGCACAGGATAGATAGGTGACCGGAGGGGTAGTCTCCTTAGTCAGATATTGAGTGCCCTGTCTACATGACCACTAAATGAAACTAGATCAAAGCTGTATTTTATAAGAGCTGCCATGTGATTTGGGCCACAGGTCCCAAGATGGAAGGGAGACCTAGAAAAGCAACCCATGGTGTTTTCTGGGAAAGAATGACCCTCCTAAAAACACCAATTGAAGACAGATGCTGCTCTCATAGTCTGACCCATTTTAGTCTTGGCAAGCTGGTCAACAAAACATTTTCAATTGTGGTTTTTTTAGTCAGGGTTCTGCCTGCAACATGACAACCTCGACTCACAGTAACATAGAGGGTTTTTGTAGCAGCAGCCAGGATTATAATTCATTAGACAGACCAACTGTAATGAACCAGCATTGGACAAAGCACCCAATTTTCAGTGTGCCCTGTTTCCCCTGGGAGTTGTGATCATAATGACAGTGCTGTTTGTTGCCTGGCTTCATGCTGAATCATGATCACACAGCCACAGGCCCCACGTTGTCTTCCTTTTCTCACCTTTCTCTCTCTCTCTCGCTCTCTTTTTGTCTCTGGAAAAGAAAACATAAATTCTGCTTGAGATTGTCATTTGCAATGGAACAAGTGTGATTTGTTTTATTGAATTATTTCACCAGCCTATAATTAGGGTAATATGAGGTAACAGAGCTGCTTCTTTGTCTTGTTTTTCATGCCTCATGAGAACTCCTAATGGGAGGCCATGTAGCTTTTTTTTTAATAGTGATATATATAATGGTCAACAACGGGTCAACTGTTCTGCTTTAAGCCCACTTTTTATTTGAATGGTAACCATCTTAAAGTGAAGTAACAGTTCAAGAATTAAAACGCAACAGAGTGAAGCTGTGTGTGAGTCTGTGGTCCAAGTTTGACCACATTCCCCAAATGAATCTTTAAGACATAATACGCTAATGCCATGTTATAATTGTGAAGCACCATGTAAACCCCAGCGAACCCCAAAGCAACCCTGTATTGCTCGGACATTGACGGATAATGTTTTTTTTTTCCCATTTGCCTTGTTTTTCTTTGCTGATCCGTGCTCCGTCCATTAGTCTTTGCTATACTGGCATGTATTCCACCCATTTGTCTCCAGCCGATGGAGCACTCAGTAGTCAATTTACTGTTGAGTGAACCTCTCAAGTATATTGGCTTATCATTTTTTTCATGTACACATGCATTTTTATGATAATAAACTATTATTGCTACATAATGGGTTTTCTGTGTTTGAGAATTAATGGAGCAGTGCAATTAAATTATTTCGTATTAGGGTTTGGGTTTGTTTATGTTTTTGGTTTGTTACAGCATTTCATTGTAAACATGTTTATTTTAGTTTGCTTATTGTATTATTGTATACTGTATATTACATATATGATATTGCTATTTAGCGTTAACATTGCTATTTAAAAAAAATACTATAACACAAAACAATGCACGCAATTATTAAATAAATGCAATACACTATTGCACCAGAGGTCTCTTCTTCTCACAATAAAAATAAATAAAATAATTTTTACAAATAGAAAGTATAAGGTTTACATACAACAAACGTCAAAACATAAAAAGGTATGCACTTTTAGTTTCAATAGGGTCTCATAGATTGTATTCGAGATTTTAGAATATTAAGCTCTAATACAGTTTTAATTCATTTTAATTTTAAGTGATATGATAAAAAAAATGCTTGTACTTCAATTTATTTAGTTGTATTTCTATATGGTATCATGTATATATCACACGTTGAAAAAATAAATAAAGTCTATAATAATAATAATAATAATAATAATAATAATAATAATAATAATAATAATAAAAAAACACGTCAGAGTGATTCTCTTCCTCTATTGGCCAGAATATTTAGCTACAAGATTGTGATTGGCTGTCGCTGTGAGTTGAAAGGTTAGCTTGTTATGTAGCCTTCTAGCCGTAGAGGGTGTGCTGTCTGCTGGGTTTTGTAACAGCCTAATGTGACACTGGACAACACACTTCACGTGCCCAACGGTGTTGTCGCTTATTTATTAATAATAACAAAATAACGTTATGTTTATGCTTTGAGCGCTGATGACGTGGGCATGCTAACATTAGCTGAGTAGCTACCTAGCTAGCTAACTTAGTGACAAGTGCTCCTCCAAAAGGCGTATTGCATCCAAAGCTGGACTTACAGGCACATCCAGGTGAAGGACGCTTTAATGGGTTCCGTCAGAGTCATGGCGTCGACCGGGTTACTGGGTTTGCTCAACGCGAAAGTAGCAGACTCGACCAAAACATTAGCCAGGGCATGCTGGAGCGTGTGCCTCAGGAGACATATAGGCAGTTCACCTTCAAGACGCCATGGCTGTATGTCAGCTTGGGTCATTGATCAGTACGGTACTAATGGAGTGTTGAAGTACACAGAAGAAGTCCCCGTCCCCACTGTCACTTCTCCCAGTGAGGTGATGATTAAAGTCCACGCGGCTAGTCTCAACCCTCTTGATACATCTATGAGGGGTAAGTGTTGGACTCATCAAAGGCACCGTGCACAAAAAATAATAATGACATAATCGGTGATTTGTTGTTCTTTTAATATGACCTGCGTGCTTTGTCATTTCCTAGGTGGTTATGGAGCTAAATTGCTTAAATTAAGAAGGGATCCCATGTCTGTGATGGACAGCGAGAGTGAGTTTCCTCTGATTCTGGGTCGTGATGTGTCCGGTGTGGTGGTGGACTGTGGGTCTGAGGTCACCCATGTTGTTCCAGGAGATGAGGTATGAGCTGCACTGCACACCTGTCTTTTAATAACTTAAATCATAATTTGATTTAGTTTTTATAATAGTTCCCCCCCCCATGACAGACACACATAACATGGAAGACAGTAGGACAATAGGACATGCTGTCACACGGACAAGACAAACCAATGGAAAGAGGGTTACGGCGTTAAGTTATGATATGCATGTGTTTCTTATTTAATACATAATGTGACCATAGGAACACATGCATGCATTGTAATCCTGCATCAACACATGCTTTGCTCCAACAGATAAGAGGGTTAAGACACAGGAGTGAAGATGATGAGTCCAACACTGACCGTGTCATATTACAGAGGGAGGAGGGCATAACTTAGCAATGTTGTAATTAACTAGATCGTCATGAAAATCAATTGAGAAACCATTTACTGACAAGATAACCAGACATTAATGTATATATGTGTGGTTCATCCAGCAAATTGAATAATCAAGAAATCAAGTTCTTCATCATCTTGAAGCAAAAAGTCATAAAAGCATTTATCTAACATTGTCATAAAACTGTCCGGCTCATCGATTTGCAAATCTGTCCATGTTCCAGACCTGAGGTCCCGCCATCCTCGGGCCGGATGATCAACAGCGTTTTGTTTGTATTATATATTATTATATATACTGTATATATTGTATATTTTTAAGGTGTCACAAGCCAAAAAGGTTAGGTACCACTGATCTATCACACCCAACGATATTAGCAGCAAAATAAATGGCTACTGCAGTAAAAAAAAGTCTTTTAAAAAAACATATACTGTCATCATATTGCCGACCCTTAATGCCTGCAACTTCGTAAGTCAAGTCCTGCGGAGACATTTTCTTGGAATAAAGATTAAACTCTTTCTGCTTTACTACTTTCTACTGTGCCGCCGCCCACATTTACACATCACTGCCTTCCCGCAGATCCA
The DNA here is from genome assembly GCF_023349555.1 of Cebidichthys violaceus. NCBI lineage: Eukaryota > Metazoa > Chordata > Actinopteri > Perciformes > Stichaeidae > Cebidichthys > Cebidichthys violaceus. Next base: position 912,557 of record NW_027176962.1, read on the forward strand.
AATGTGATTATGCAAATGATCAACTTAACGTGACTGAGATTAAATAATAGAACAATACGCTGTTAAAACAAATCCACACGCAGTATTCTAGTAATCTTGTTCCATCAGTTTAAAAAATATCTTTGGAGAAGGCATGGCGAGGGGAGATCCGCTGACTAAGCGCTTCATAGCCGATTTGATCCGGTTAAAATAAAAAAAGAGTAAGCGGTTAAATTGAGTCGTGTTCAGCTTCTTAAATGCCGTTTCTCTGTTCCAGGTGTGGGCAGCTGTTCCCCCATGGAAACAAGGCAGTCTGGCAGAATATGTGACCCTAACGGAGTACGAGGTGAGCCGCAGAGCTAGCAGAGTCAGGAGCTTTTGAGTTTTTCATCATCAATCGAATGATTAAATCGACTCTTCCTTGTCGGTATGTTGTCAAACAAATGGGAAGAGTTGATTAAGAGCTCTTGTATGAATAGTAAAAGATGTCGAACGGAAGTGTGGAAGAAGTGCACCTCAGTTATGTAATCAGGATTTAGTCGGTTTTGGTTGCAGGAGACACAAATGACTTCTTTTATTTCATTCAGCTTGGCTGCCTTCACAGTAGATCTGATGACTAGACTGAGCTTTTTAAATTAATAAAAAAAAAAATAAATAAAAAAAAAAGAAATGTTATGTTTGATTTATTTCTAACTCTTGGCTGTTTTTGCAGGTTTCCCGTAAGCCAAAATTATTGAGTCACGCAGAGGCGGCGTCAATCCCCTATGTGGCCAACACGGCTCTGTCTGCGCTTGTCAATGCAGGTGGTCTTTGCGGAGACAGCTCTTCAGATAAAAGGCAAGCACCTGCCTGATCCTGGGTACTGTCACCTCGTGTTGAACCTCTCTGAAGAAAAGAAGAAGTCTCTGAGAACTATTACAAAAAGCACACCAGACGTTGAATGAACTATTTAAGATCTTGGGAGTTTTTTTTTTTGTTGTTTTTTAATATGCTCTTTGTCTGTTAAATCTGTCCAGTCATGCAGAGCTATACTTCTGATAAGACACATTTTTTCTTTTCACGTTTGTTTCTTCGGTGGGTCTGGTCTTCTGTTTCATTCTAATTGGCATCAAAAGGGTTCCAGGTCCTGCCTCTTAACCCACAGACTGTGGAAATCTAACCTGATGTTTAATGTAATGGAACCTTCACTCCCCGGCCGGATATAATAGCTTCCAATCCTGCAAATCCCCCTTTTTTTATTTTTTTTTTGACCTCCAGCTTTCCACTGCTTGAAAGTAGCTTTAAATGAGTCACATGGTAATTGAATGACCCTCTGGTCTTCTTCCTCCTAGAGTCTTGATCACTGGAGGATCGGGAGGCGTTGGAACATTTTCTATTCAGGTAAGTGTAGTCCTGTTTGACTGCTTTTTAAACTCTGTATCAGCGTAAGGCCACCTGCTGTGTCGTGTGTGTGTGTGTGTGTGTGTGTGTGTGTGTGTGTGTGTACATTTCTGTTTTCTTCTATCTGTGTGCCGCCAGTTACTGAAGGCCTGGGGAGCCCACGTAACGGTTACCTGCTCACAGAACGCCGAAGGCCTCGTTAGAGGGCTGGGGGCCGATGAGGCGGTGGACTACGCAGCAGGAGATTCGCTTGAACAGCTAGAGATGATGGAAAAGTACGTGTTGCTGTGAATTCAATTTTTTATTTATTTATTAATGTAACCAGAATATGAAATCCCGCAGCGCATTATGTGGCGACATTGTATTGTTTGTAATGCTCTTTACTTGCTCCACGTTTACTACTGAAGCATCATCACAGGCAGTACCGGTTCAGTAAAGGTGCTAATGAAAAGAGAATTGTGTGCACTCCCCCCCCCCCCCCTTCCTTCCTTCCTTTTTAAACACCCCTTAAATGTGGTAAACATCTTCCCGTCATCACGGCGCAACAGCTCCGTGACTGGCTTTGTAGTTTCCATGGAAACCAGGGCTCAAGGCCTCGGTGGATGTGGACTCACCCCCTCTTCCCCTCCCCGAAACCAAGTTGGTAAAAGCCTGGCTTTTGCTCGACACTCTTTAAATCGGGGCTTCGGCAGTAAAGAGGACGCTGACCTACGGCGGGGAAACGCGCGGCGCTCTTAGAACCACGAACCCGTGATGAAGTCCTCGCCTGTTTTTCTGTGTTTTTTTTTTTTTTTTTAAACCTTTCTCCGCCAGGGCGCCTCTGAAGTTTGACGGTCTGTGTTTGCGCCGACAGGTTTGACGTGATTTTGGACAACGTGGGCGGGGAAACGGAGCGGTGGGCGATGGGCCTGCTGAAGCCCTGGTCCGGGGCGAAGTACGTCACACTGGTGACGCCGTTGCTCCTCAACACCGACTCCTTGGGCCTGCTGGACGGGATGCTTCGAGCTGGATTCTCCCTGCACAGCAAGGCCGTACAGGTGAAATGATTTAGCATTTTATTTCTATTCAGTTGATCAGATGAATCGACGTTCAGTTGAAATGGGGAAGGAACAATCGTGTCATAACTTGACTTGGCTTCAATGCATATTCTCTCTGCGTAAAGGTTCACGCTTGAGCTGTAGAAATACACCCTGCGGGGTTTTAATTCATCCGACTGTGTGCAGGAGGTGAAAAGGGAGTTTTGAGTCCCCTGCATGGGTGTAAGCCCTGTGTTATTGCATGTAGCTCCTTATCCCTCCAGCTGCTCTGTTGGTGGAGTGCATGCATAACGAGGGCAGTGGGTGAAGAGGGCCAGGACGGGGTGGAGCTGCTCAAGGGAGTTCTGGGCGTCGGTGGCGGCACGGCTGGCAGTGCTGGAGTCGTGTGGATGGGACTGTGAGTGTGTGTGTGTGTGTGTGTGTGTGTGTGTGTGGGCGTTGTAGATGCGATGTGTGTGCATGCATGTGTTTGCTGCTGAACCAGCAGTATTTGGGTGTTTGTGCAGATTGTAGCTGGCTATCTCTCCCCCCCCCCCCCCCCCCCCCCCCCCCCCCACCTAACAAATACCAGTGTTTGTGTGTTTCTTGCCAAGCCTCCGGGCCTCTTTTGTCCACGGTTCGCAGCCAGCTGGTCAGTTTGGCCAAGCTGAGCCACATCAGTCACACCCTCATCGCCCAGCTCTGGACAGCGCGTCCTTTCTCATCTGGATAGATCGCAGCACGACTGAGCCCTCTAGTGTTCAACTTCTTTGTCAGTTCTTCTTGTATTTTGCCGAATCTGTTGTTTTCTTTTTCTTTTCTTTCTCCAAAAAAAAACAAAACAAAAAAAAAGCAGGAATATATTTACCAAAGGCTGAAGAGGTGCGGCAAAGTCACGCCTCAATAATATACTGTGATCAAATATCTAGGATTAGTACATTTCATTTTTTCTGTTCTTATGTGGGTTGAGATACTTCCTGGTTCACCTTTTTATTGAGGAAGTGTGTTCTTCCTCTTTTCATGGATGGATGCCATGTCTAGCAGAACAGTTACCGTAAAAGATAATTGTAGAGTAATGTAATGATAATCCATGCTGCTATTTCTCACTCTCGGCATGTTATACGAGTTAATGTGGACGTCCACGCAAATATGTCCATATTTGGACCTTTTTTTTGTTTGTGGACTCAATATGTTCGCACCCAGATATAACCACTCTGTGTTCTACCCAGTGAGGCGCATGCCTGCCTGACCTCTCATTGTTTGCCTCTTTTAGAACATCATATCAAGTGGAGTCTTCTATCGCTGGGGATTTTATGCGCCGGATGGGCCCGCCCTGGACGAGGTCAGCAAGCTGGTGGATGCAGGGAAGGTACTGTACGGCCTCATTACTGATGTCATGCACGCGGGCCATGCTTGTCATTCAGAACAACTTCTGCTGACAGAACGGGGGAGATGTAAATCCTCTCATTCCAACGCCAATCGCAGCCCGACGGTGGAATTCATGCAGGGGATGGAGATCGTACGGCATATTAAATATGAGCATACCGGGGATTCCATGCGTGCCTGTATTCGAGGCCCCCCCCCCCCCCCCCCCTTCCCCTGGGCTTTGTTAAAGAGCGAGCGTCGCTGTTCCCGCTGTACACGGCTGGCTTCTGGGCGATTTGAGTCGGGCGCCAGGAGACGGTGAATGGGGTTTTTAAACAGTGCTGAGCAGCCATTCGTAAAAAAGCATGTGGGACCTCTGTCCCTTTGTCCCGGGGCTTACGGCGAGCGGCACACTCAGACCAGTGGCGGGAAGCTATGGGCGCACACACACACTCACACACACACACACACACACACACACACACACACACCCTCTCTGTCTGCAGGTCCTATTCTCAGTCAGAAGTGTGGATGGTTTCCAGCGTGACGCAACCGCGCTCCCCCCATTCATTGTTAACGACCAGAGATGCTGACCAGAATAACAAGCCTTTTTTTGCTGCCCGTGTTGTGGGACTAGCAGAGGATTGTCCAGCCTCATCACATTCCTCATCCCGCCCCCCACACACACACACACACACACACACACTTTCACATTCACAGCTATGAAAGCAGAGATGATGTAGCAGTAGGAGCTCGTGGATATTTGCTTGTCTCAATTGATTCAGTGGAAAACATCTATAGTGTGCACCTTTTTTTTTTTTTTATAGATCTGGGTCCAGTAGTATTTGAGATAGAAGAGCTATTCATTTTTGTCTCACTGCATGGAGTTTATCCCATCAAGCACAACACAAGAAAGCATATGTTGTCACAGAAAAATGGAATTGACTCGATCGTCAAACTGTCTACTGTCTTATAAAGCAGCCCACTCATCCATTTCCCCTGCCCATTTAAACAAAAGCTGAATACTATTCGTCCCACGGCTGATATGCTGAGGGTTTAAATATGATCTCTTAATTGTTTCCTGACTTTGCTTCCCGATTGATTTTTCTTTTTTTTTTTAAGCTCATATTCATGATCATTTTTCCTGCTGGTTCACTGCAGATCCTGCCCGTAGTGGAGGCCCTGTTTCCATTTACCCAGGTGCCCCAGGCTTTTCAGAAGTTGGAGAACGGCCACGCCAGAGGGAAGACGGTAGTCAGGGTGGCCGACGAGGACGACGGACGGGCTGAGGAGTTGTCGCAGAACTCGGAGTCCGAGCAAGAAGTGCGAGAAACGGCCAAGCGCAACTAGAGACGGTAAAGCAGAGCGCCGAATGAATTGAGCCGCGATTCCTCTCACCTTTTATTTTTTTCTTCAAAAGGCTACTCTTGACAGCAGCAGACTGTTAACCAAAGAGAGCAGAGGTGCTGCTGTTGCGCAGCAGACTACAAGCCTGACCCGAGCGTGCCGACTATTGCTGCTGTTTAAGCTTATTCCTTCCAGTGCTGTCCTGACGTTTTTCACCAGGTGTTTGAGTTGTGCAGCGTTCCTGTCATGGGGAAGTTGGACTTGTACTTGCTATTCAAGGTCCAACACCCAGCTGGTGCAACCAGGCTTTCGGTAGCTTTCCGAGTGCTGCAATCTACCCACTAAGGAGTCGCATAATGAACCCGGAGAGCGAGTCGAGGCCGATCCTCTCCAGATGGAATGGGTTCTTTCTTGGCCCGTGCTACACCCTTCCACCAAGTTTCATAAAATCATAAATCGGGGCCAGTTGTTTTTCTATAATCCTGCTGACAGACGGACAGAACCAAACCGAAAAACACGGTGGAGGAAGCATTAAGTCTGTACCTTGTTGTAAACCACATGTGTTGAACACGTTTATTGACAAAAATACATTTATTATTCTGAAAACAAAAGAGTTGTGTGCTGTGTCATTTGGATTAAACAAGGAGTCATGAGAAATTGGATGTTTCGTTCACTCACACCGCATGCAGCTTGACAATAAGGCTTTATATACACACGACGTTGCATGAAAATATGGAAACGTTTTAACACTGTTTGACATATTTATCAGACGAACAGAATGAATCGACGAAAAAGACGAAAGAAAATAAGCCTTAGGTTATATTAAACGTTAAGTGTAAAATATGTATATAGTATTTAAAGTTGAGACTCAGCTCTGGGTAGTAATACATGGTTATGGATTTATTCGTAGCTCTCCATGTTGGCCTTCTTATTAGACATGTTTGTAGTCCTCCTGCGGCAGAAGTCGAGCGTTTCCAACGATGTACCTCGCCCTTCAAGTTGTCTCGCGGCTGCATGACGGAGCCTCTGGTTGAGGTGTTCCTCTGATGATGCAACTACTCAGGATCCAGTCCAGCAGCTCGTACGTTTTCATATAATCTCCACATGCCACTGCTGTTGTAGTTTATGTGGTTCGAGTGTTTTTAGAATCACTTGGTTTTTGTCGTAGAGAGTTCCCCCTGAAACAAGAGACATTTGTTCTCATTAATTCTTTTTTTTTTTTTTAAATTCAAATTCGAGTTCATGTTCCATCATATTATATGGTAATGTTAACGATATTTAGTTTTTTCATACATGTCATGTAAAATATTATGAGTAATATCCACAGCTCTATGCATCTTAGTGCAGAGGAGGATCGTTTGTACATGATTTAGTCCACAAGGTGTCAGTAATTGACAGTAATGCGTTCAAAGACAGAAACACCCAGTTTTCAATTTAAGTGGAACGCCAATAAACAGACAGATTTAATTGGAGGTGACTATTGTTGGTCATACAGGCTTGGTGTGAACATGAGCTATAAACTAATGTACAGAAGTTGCATCCGAAGTAACACTAGTAGTCTAATGAGGAATGCATCATGTAAAAAAAAAAAAAAGATACATGTCATGCCACATATGGATGGACTCACCTTTGATGTCCAGGACCAGATCAGAGGTGGAGGTGTAGCAGATAACTCCCTCAGGGGTGAAGCTCCAGAGGTGGTCTTGGTTGTCCGGCTCTGGGGAGAGACCGATGCGGCTTCCTGACATCGTCACGCTACCACTGGGACTCAGGCAGCACTCCTCCAGCAGCTGGAGACACAGAGAGAGGCGTTCACTGACAATGTATGAATAGTCTATTATACTGTCGATTGTTTAAGCGCGTCACCTCACACAGGCATAGACTGTTTTTACCGGTGCAATGGACCAGTGTTTCCTATGATTATGGGAGTTCGTGCTTCTTTTGTTTGAACCTCAGCAATAGAAAATTGACTGAGGTTATGGCGCAGCACCCGGGTCAGCATCGAGTCGTGTCCTTTGCTTTGGACCTGATCTTAATTCTTAATTATTCAGATTAGATTTCATGGAATTCATTTTGACATGATTAAAATTGTCCGGACCGCAGCACTGCTTGCGTCCGTCGATCACCTCTGCTTTATTCAAGGCTCGACTTACTCACGGACACTAATCACAGGTCCGATTTTGTGGTAGTATAACGATGGCACCGGTACCTTGCAGTGGAGATGTCCGTTCTGGTAGAACCAGATCTGTTCGAATCCGTCGGTCTCCTCTGTTTCTTGGACCCGCAGCAGCTTGATCTCATCCAGGTCGCCGGTCACCGACATCATGAGCCCCGTCTGTCTGTTCCTTAAGCGGAAGTGCACTCGCTTCTGCTCAGAAAACACACAAGACCAGTCACATACACAACAGGGTCCATCATTCCTGAACAAGACATACAAAATATGTCAAAAGTAATACATCATTTTCTCCACCAAACTCAATAGTTACAATGTCAGCTGCTGCAAAAGTCTGAACTGTAACAATGACACAATTAACAACACTAAGTAGGCTGCTGAGGCTTACAGCGGGTGCTCTGCAGCTCTAATTAATGACATTTGTATTTTTCTGGTGGCGTACAGATTTTCCTAATGCATGACACTGAAAGCCCCGGGCCTATTGTGGAGAGAGAGGATATACCTGGATAAGAGGGCGAAGGGATCCGATTTTTTGCCAGCTGCTGAACTTGCGCCAGTCGGGCACTTCACCAGGTTTCAGCAAAATCTGAGGACCCCGATAGTTGATTCCCTCGTATAAAACCCACCTAGTGACGAAGAAAGACAAAGAACACGGTCAAGCTATACGTATATCTTATATGTTCCTTTCTTTCATTAGACTTCCTCCTTCTGTGGATGTTGGTTCATGTAACATCTAAAATATAAAAAAAATGCTCTGATCTTATAAACCCAGGCTGTCTCACTTGTGATGCTGGTATGAACAAAGTCTCCTTTGACCCATCTTTGAGTCCTCGTCTCTCCCAGGCAGCACTGTGCCAAAGGTAATCTTCTAAAATGTGCCTCAGCTTCACAGCCGTCCAATTTTTTCTGTGACACTAAATGCTGCTTTTAACTCGGATCTCAATGGCCCCTGTTGTTTGGCTGAGTGCCCGTCTCTCTCTCTCTCTCTCTCTCTCTCTCTCTCTCTCTCTCTCTCTCTGCAGTAGGAATGTGCCACTACAGAGACAGTTCTGGCTCACTGTGAGCCCTTTATTTCCTCAGCATCGGTTCACGCCGAGAGTCTGAATCTCGCACATCAGCAGCAGATTTCCACCATCACTCCCATCTGTCAGTACTGCCACACATAAGATGTGCTGATGCTGCACTCTGTGAAACATCATGTCCGAGGCCAAAACTGCTACCGATAACTCCAGGAGGCCGTCTTCACTACCTGGATATCAGACCTGGGGAGCAGTAAATACTCTTCTTGCAAATGCAAAGGTAACCACTGTCAATTATAAAGACCAAGACATTTATTTCAACAGAAAAAACTCAGACGTTGCTTCTTTTATGATGTCCAAATCCTTCATCTCTAAATATGAATTTGTTGAGTTATTGTTGCAGTAGTGGCACACTAAATGGGTGTGGTCTGCCACACGCAACGGACTGAGTTTAAAAATATTTGACGCTTTGACTTGGTAGTTGATAACTTTTTAATTCTGAAGACATTAAAAAGAGATTAAAAAACAACGGGGACGTGGAATAGGAGAATCAACAGGGGGGCCCTGAAGGATGGATGAGTGAAAAATGAAGGATATTAATCTGTTTTACATTTTCCTAATGGAGAAAATGGCTTTCACAGCACAGTTCATTCCCCAGTAAAAACAAACAAACACACACACACACACACACACACACACACACACACACACACACACACACACACACACACACACACACACACACACACCATGCATTAACTTGTCAAATTCGCACCGAGAGGAGAACTTGGTAACGGCTGAGTAGCTGCTTTCTATTCACACAGAACGAGTTCCCACACAGCATTTGTAATGTACTCACATGCCTCCTTCCACGAGCACAGATTGGACTCTGCTGCAGCCTCCAGCCAGCTGAAGGTTGACCGATCCGTCTGTCAGTACCACCCTCTTACCCCGCAGACCACACCGCTCGAACAGAGTGATGGACGGCAGTGAAAACTCCTGCCGAGTGAGAGGTAGAGGGGTAGAGAGGGGTAGAGGGGTAGAGAGGGGTAGAGAGGTAGAGAGAGGTAGAGAGAGGTAGAGAGAGGTAGAGAGGGGTAGAGAGAGGTAGAGAGAGGTAGAGGGGTAGAGAGGGGTAGAGAGGTAGAGAGAGGTAGAGAGAGGTAGAGAGGGGTAGAGAGAGGTAGAGAGAGGTAGAGGGGTAGAGAGGGGTAGAGAGAGGTAGAGAGAGGTAGAGAGGGGTAGAGAGAGGTAGAGAGGGGTAGAGAGAGGTAGAGAGAGGTAGAGAGAGGTAGAGAGAGGTAGAGAGGGGTAGAGAGAGGTAGAGAGAGGTAGAGGGGTAGAGAGGGGTAGAGAGAGGTAGAGAGAGGTAGAGAGGGGTAGAGAGGGGTAGAGAGAGGTAGAGAGAGGTAGAGAGGGGTAGAGAGGGGTAGAGAGAGGTAGAGAGGGGTAGAGAGAGGTAGAGAGGGGTAGAGAGAGGTAGAGAGAGGTAGAGAGGGGTAGAGAGAGGTAGAGGGGTAGAGAGGGGTAGAGAGGGGTAGAGAGAGGTAGAGAGAGGTAGAGAATACATTAAGGAATGGAGTGGGCAGAGGGCTGCAGGTAATGCAGGTTGACATTAAAGGGATTCCTGAGGTTTCCCTGGAGACGGGCCACTCTCACACTTTTCTGCTCCCTGTTAACTATAACAGATATGTTGTCCTCTAAAGAGACAACTATAGTAATTACAAAGTAGAAAGTAAACTTACAAAGCCAACAGTCTGTAGCGACAGGATGGAGGATCTTGCATTGACACAGCCCATTGCTCTCAGGTCTGGGTAGCTCCCCACTTCTAACACATACATCCTGCCAGTGAAGTCCGGGCCCTCAAATGCCAGCCAGCTGAAAGCAATTTTACATAAACACACACACACACACACACACACACACACACACACACACACACACACACACACACACACACACACACACATAAATCCCGATTAATGAGGGAATACAATCAACACAATGAATATTATGGTCAGTTATTCATGCTTATAAGGATAAACAGACCACACATAAGTGCAGTAAGTGGAGCAGTTACAGGCAGTGGAAGACCTCGAGTCCCAGAGATACTTTTGTAATATGAGCAATACAATTGAACATGCCAGAAAAATAATAATATGCAGCCTCAATTGTATCAGATCACCCTTGGGAAATCTCAAACGGCCTATTCCTGCTTTTGCAGGACGGCGCAAAGACTTTCAAGTACATACGATTCAATTTACATCATAACTCAAAAATAACCGCGGCGTGATATTTTGTCTTAATAGACGTGCAGCGTCGCTCACCTTCCAGCCAGAACCTTGCATGAGGCCACAGAGACGCCGTCCTGCAGGGAGGCCACGCTGTCCTCCAGAGGGACAACAGAGCCTTGAAAACCTGGTTCAGAGAAAACCTGCACCTGGAGCACACACACACACACACACACACACACACACACACACACACACACACACACACACACACACACACACAGTGAGACAATAAGCCTGAGTCATCCACTCTGAGCCTCTCACACACATCATGTAAGACCAACGCTATCTCAGCCAGATGAGATGTGTTATTTACCTTAAACTTGGCTGCGTTCTCAAAATCGTCCTGAAATGAAACAAAAGCTTAATGAGGGTCATTTACATCGATGGAATCACACACTGAAAGTGACTAATGTGCAGAGGTGGGTAAGACAATAACAAAAAAAAATTACCATTACTTCTTTGCTTATATAATTTAAGCTAATTTATATACTGTATTATTGGCCTTTTACATGAAATCGAAGTCTGTTTGTCATCATCTGGTTTGAAATTGAAGTAGCTTCACGATGACTCACCATTGTGATTTAGTATGTTTTCACTTTTAAGTCTTATGACAAGTATTTTCCCCTGCACAATTCTGGCTTTGCACATGACTCATGCTTGCAAAAATACTAATGTACTTCATAAAGGGTTGTCTGTCCTCTAACGGACTCCTGCTCTCTCCCTCGCAATCGCTTTTGATTTAGTCACAAGCACGAGTTTTGTGACTGGTCACATGCGATGAAAGCACTTAGCCACAGTGGGACGGACAGGGGAAGTGAGAATATAGCAAGCAAAGAATTGCACAATTATGAATTATAGAATGCTAAAACTACATCTATTTGTGAACACACCAGCTGCTGCAGTGAACATAGAACATCACAGTACGATCTGTCTAATAACCGGAGCAAAACATCAAGATTTCATAACTTTGTCTGCGTCATTGCTCTTACCAACACAACAGGCATTGCTGAGGCAACTCTGGGCTGCGGCGCCCCCCAGTCCTCTGGGCTTCCATACAGGCCTTTCTCCAGAAGGTAGCACTCGCCACAAAAGCCCGGCTCCTCAAACACGACCCAGCTGAGAGAGAAAACAGAAGGACGGGGCGCATGGTTACCCTTTTCTTTTTCTTTTGCGCTGACATTTCAGTATTGTGATTTCTCCTTTCTCACATATTCTGAATTCGTAGAGAAACACAGTCTTGCTGACAATGAAAACCACAAGAATTCAAGTGTTGTTGTTTTTTTTCCATTTATCATGTATGTCAACAATTCTTGGTCGAATTCCAAGTTGATAATGAACCTCCCACATGATAGTATCTCCGCAGCTATGTGCTGTGTGTACTCTTTTTGGCAAATTGGGCATGTCTGGGGTAGCTGTGTGTTGTTGTTGTTGTGGGAACAGGGGGCTGCGTCTGTCTACATTTTTGGGCTTGTGTGTGTGCCCCACCACACTCCAAACAAGCCCCTGCTAAAATAACACACTGAGCCAATCAGAGGGACGGCAGCGCGACATTGGGGCGAGGCTGCGCAATCTTAATAACAGTCTAGCAGCACGGCAAGAATAACCCTTCAACGCTGCGAGAGTCCTGCCTCCTAAAGAAGGGCGAAACGTTTGTTTACCGTTTTGTTAGCCTCTCCCTTGGGTGGCAACGATCCGCATGTTCTGCATTTCATTATTCTGATTTGAGGAATGATTCATTCTGATTTACTTCTGGCTTTGTTTACTTCTGCATTTTCAGCTGATCATAGCATAAATACACAGAAAAGGGAACACAGCCACTAATTGGACCTTCTACTTTTTAAACAGTGTGTACTATAATAATACAGAAACAAATAAATATATATTCCCCACTGAGAAAAGGGTGTAAAGCAGCACGCTCCAAAACTGATTCATCTTGACAGGAAGTAAGGTGTGGCAGACTAAACATTAGTGAGCAAGGTAATCTGTCTCGACCTGTCAACATGGGCGCGGCGGCCTCAACCGCTACGTCAAGAATGGCCATAAAGAACTCAGTGGGACTATAGCCTGAAGTTAAAACGCAGGAATGCTTCTGCGCCGCTGGACTGTAAGGAAGACATATTTGACGCAGTTCGCTTTAGCAGGATAAACAATAGTCCTCCCAAATTCTCCAACCTTGTAGTTCCCACTACTGCTCACACGGCGGTGAGAGTTACAGGGAGAAAGGATAATTGTTGTCACTTACACGCCACCGATGACATCAATTGACTGCGTCTTCATGCCGTAGCCCGTGCCGGCCATGTCAATAACAGGCACCGTGAGGTCAATGTTGACTCCCAGCTCGCCGAAATCTTTGTCGCTAAACATTTTGAGGTGTGGCGACATAAAATCCTGTAGAATAAAAGCACCTGATGAGCGTCCCACCGAGAAGATACATGGTAAATAAGCATAGTCAAAGTCAATATATGTGTGTTTCTTAACCTTTTTTTGGTAATGTCTGCTTAGGAAGTATAAATTAGCAACAACATAAGTCAAGTCAAACATTCAAAATAACATTATTAAGAGCATGCACTGCACGTTTCTTCTTGCTAATGACACATTCAGGATAAATAACGCCCAAACTAATTGAGCTCTCAGTTTTGCAGTCTGAATAAATCGAAATAACCTGGATCTATCTTGACAGCCTTGCCAGTGTGAAAGGGAGTTTCTTTGTTTTGCCCACATGAATCACATTCATTTAACTCAATTCATTATTGGGAGACGCAAAAAGTCAGCAGTGCCAGCTGCTGATAATGTGAAGTTCATACCGTTACCACAGCTTCATGAAAAACAAACTTAATTGCCTTGCATTATATTTACATTCGTTTGTTTTCATGAATCAATTCTCCAATAAAAAACTTTCATTCAGTTGGTATTTAATAGAGGTCTCCCTGCTTGCTTTCCTTGTCAATAGTGTGAGTTTATGTGGAAAGCTTTTACATGGATTTTCCATTCTGACCAGAAGGAACTTTCTGAATCCTTTCCATTTTTTTTAATTAAATCTGGAAAGGTTTAATTTTGGTCACTCAAAGGTGTCGAGTGAGCTAGCCCAGTATGGTACTCACAGCCAGGATCGGTCGCAGAGACCGGAGCTGGTGTGAGCCCCCCCAGTCGCTGCAGTCCAGGTACTCCCCTTCCTCCAGGATGTACTGCTGGCCCTCGAACCCGGGCTCGCTGTAGCCCAGCCAGCTGGAAGGAAAGAAGTGCGCCCACGTCGCTGGTTAGAGCTGTATTTGTGGATTCGTTACTGCATCACCTAACCTCATAATCGCCTTCTGGCGGCAAAGATAGTCCTGAATAAACTTTGCCACACGTCAAGATTACCGCTTAACTCGATCCTGTGTAAGCACGGATGAACTTTGCGGAATACAACTCACAGTCCTCCAATGATCTTTAAAGAACCCACAGACTTCAGTTTTCTCAGGTCTAAGTTCGCTTCATCGGTGGCAGTGTCTCCTTCACTTTCACAAAGGCTGAAAACGTCACTGTCGATTTCCAAACAGGAACCCTCAAGGCCAGGCTTCTCATACGCCACGGCCTGAAAGAGAGAAAGAACAAGGCTCACATTAAACTTCACTCGAATAGATACTATGTAGCTCTTTCTTTATTTTTGTTCAAATGCATTTAATTGAGTTCTTTTGTACGACATATGATCCAGGATAGCTGTTCGCATAATAAACCTAAGAGGTCTTCTCATAAAAATACATTGAATAGTGTTTTTCTTCTTGTCTTCTTGGTTCCGCATGACCACAAATGAGGTGAAAAACACATCCTTGGATCCTGTTTTTGTCTGTCCATTTGTGAGCATAATATTATGAAATGTTGCACTTCAGCTTCTGCTTGTTGAATGATAGTATTTAAGGTTGAGTCTAAAAAAAAAAAAAAAGGCTGTTTATCAATTCATTGACATCACATCTGTTTTTGTCTTAAATTAAGATGAAAACAAGCCTCACAGAAAAATGAAGAATTCAATGCAACACTGCCAACAGGCCTTTTATAAAATATGTTTTCTATTAATGCAATAAAAACACAGTGCTTTACAATTTGCAGATTTAAAATGACATTATATTAACATTAACAGTCTGGCTCTGTGTCCAGAGACTTTTTGGGGAGACTAACTATCATTATAATCTTTTAGTGACCTTTACTAGTTTATCGGTCTTGTTTTTATGTGACCTAGAGGTTTTGTTTTCTGGGTATTCCGTGTGTCATGGTTTTCCTTCCTCGTTTTTATTCATTTATGTTTAGTCTGCTTCCTGTTTTATTTTGTAGGTTCACTCCTCATGTGTCATGTTTTGTTTTACTTCCTGCTTTTTTCTTTTTTTTTTTGGGTCCTGTTTTAACCACACCTGTGCTCATTAGTACATTAAATCTTAGTACATTTAGTCTGTTCGTTCTCCCTGCTTCAGTGTCATCTCGTCATCTCTCCTTGTGTGATGAAGACCGGCCTGATTAATATAGTTATTTTCCCAGTGTTTTAGTGCACCTGGTTTGTTCCTGGTTCTTTGTTGCCTGCCTGTATTTGGACTGCGTCCCGTAAGTTAATTTTTCATCATTAAACCATGAACAACACCCGCTGCCTCCCACTGTGACAATTAAGCACGAACAGAACATGCAAGTGAAGTAAATTGCAGAAAGTATGTCAGTCCTACCTTGACTTCATTGGGGTTCTCCACTTTGAAACCACCCTAAAACAGAAACATCATCATCATCAACAACCTTTTTCTTCTGTAATTAAATGATATCTTGAACCGATGATGGCGCTAGATGAAAAGTCAGGGGACCTTCAAAGTTATGATAATTCATCCTGAGGGGGAACATGAATATGGGTAACGAATATGGCAGTCAACAGTTGTCAAGACATTTCATGATCATCGAGATTCATCCTCTGGACATCATAAATGTCTGTACCAAATTGTTTCTCAATCAGTCTGCTAAATGTTGAGATATTCCCCAGGAAAATGTATATTTTGACCTGCTGATGGAAAGTCAGGAGATCATCAGAACTCATTAGGATTCATTCTCTGAGAACCATGAATGTCGCTACAAACGTTCATTTGCAATCCATCCAACCATTTGTTGAGATATTTCAGTCGGAACCAAAGTGGTGGGCCGACCAGCAATGACACAGCATTTTAAACAAACGAATGTATTCCCATGCCCTGTCCTCTGCAGTGTACATGAGGTGTTGCACAGGAAAACAAACCATTTTAAGTGGTCGAAGAGATCCAACAAAGGGTGATGTGAAGCCCCAGGCGTCAGGAAAAGGGTACACTCCCGTCTCCAGAACAGCTATCAGGCCTTGGAACCCCGGGTCACTGTACACCAGCCACCTGAAGTACAGAGGGACACCCACGTTGCATGCTTGAGTATTAAGTCAAAAGGTCCCTCCACATTATGCCTTTTGGTTGTTTTAAAAGCATGGAGTGATGACCTTGCATGGCTTGTAGCTTTTATGAAAGACACAGTTGTTATGAAGAGAACAAACTCACTGTTTTTCAGCAGTTACAGGTATGACTAGCAATTTTGCTTGGTACATTAGGTGTTATTAGATCAGGGCAGCGTTTTAATTAGGTAAGTTATACTTATGTCAGACATGAGTCATCCAACTGCAGTAGGAAACAAAAGCTCTTATTCTTTAAGAATAAAATAGCTTGGGAGTGCCTCTGACTGAAAAGCTCAGTCAGTGCTGAGGAAGTGATTTTCAAGAACTGATGCCAACCTTATGGCGCTGAACGAGCCATAATACTGAAGCATAATTAGCCGGCATTTGACAGCGTTTAGTTTTGTTGAGATGAGGAGAAATGTTGAAACAATCTCCAAAATGTCAGGTTTCTACCAATCGACAAAAATAGCCGTGTGAAAAAAACCATCTAAGTGTCATCAACTTCCTCACGGACGGGGCACAAAATGTCCTCTCAGGTGGAAAAACATTCTCCCTTTTGCCAAATTCTACCCACACCTTTGTCTGTTTCCATCCAATTCGTCTCCACCTCTTCACTTTACAAGGGCTCCCACACCCAATCTCTCTATTCCCTAACATGCAACAGCAGGACAGACATTCCTGAAAAGTGAAACGAGTGAGAGTCAAAACCACAGAAAAATGTAAACCCTGAGCAACCCGTTAAAAAGATAGATTTACATTTCTGCCGGATCTGACTGCCAGTCATTAGTAATATAAACAACACTGCAGGCCACCGGGGTTTTCTCATCAGCTGCACTTTATGCTTTGCTGCTGCAAAACAATCACACTCGTTCTTTAGTGCCTTAATTTATCGCAGTTCAAGAAACATCTAATCTACGGATAACTCCCTGTCCGCCACTCTGATCCATCACAATAAATAGAAGAGTCTGCCGTAATATTGAGACTACGTCGGCTTGTTACCGTCTCACACACTTTACCAGGGGTCAATTGCAAAGATCTGAATGATTGTTTTGCTTTAACTGCCACACTTACACCCCAGAGTGCACTTGGATGGAAGCAGTGCTCAGTGGGATGCCAAACGAGCCCGTCTCTATGGTGTCATCGTGATAAGGTGTTACTCTGCCGAGGCCCTCTGTTTCAGTAAACAGATCAATGTGGGGGAGGCTGTAATCCTACAGAGAGGGGGAAACAAACACGGTAATTAACAGCAGTGGCCCATCGTTCTTAAATCATTCCTTTGCAATATTTAACCGAGGAGTCTGGGCTGAATATCAAAGCAATATCACACATTAGCTTTGTTTCAGAGGGCCATATAGGGTGACGGTGTTGTAGATATTGAAATGCTGAAGGCCCAATGGGGTGGAAGTATATATATATATATATATATATATATATATATATATATACATCCAATGCACTCACCCATACAGCAAGTCGAATTGAGCCAATGAGCATTGGTGGGTTGTTCTGTGGTTCTGTCTCTGGCCCTGGCTCTGCCCACATATTTGCCAATTCCATGCCTCCCTCCTCCAAGGCGATGGAGCGTCCCTGGAAGTCAGGCTTCTCGTAGATCACCCAGCTGTAGTGAAAGCAAAAATCAGATATATAGATCACATGTTGGAAAGAAAAAGGAAAGACCAGACTAATGTATGTGGTAAAAGTGTGCAAAGCAAAACATTTTCAAATACGCATATTTGCTTTCTTGCCATAAGTCGGATGAGAAGATGAACACCGCTCTCCTATCTATCTGTTCAATAAGTATAAGGCTACAGCCACAGTCACCACCACTACTTTAGCTTAGCATAAAGATGGGAAACAAGGGGGAAACAGCTAGCCTTGCTCTGTTCAAAGGTAAACAAACACCTTTGAAGCAGCATCTCTAAAGCTCACTAATTACCACGTTATACCCCGTTTGTGTGATGTGAGCAAAAACTGAAGTGTAAAAATGTAAATTCTTGGCCAGGCACAGTCATTTCCTGAGGTCTCTGGTGGTTGCCTGGCAACCACAACACATAAATCCCCTAAACTGAACCATGTCAATTTTACACTTTGATTTCTACACTGATTCAACTAACACAATATGTTTGGTTAATTAGTTACCTTTATAATATAATAATAAGGACTTAGTGCAAATATATAGCTATGCAAGAAATGATGTAATATATTCTAAATACATAATGTTTTACACAAAGTAAATGCATTCAACACATTGCCAGGCCGAAAGGATGTGCATAATGTTTTTTTGGGCGAGTAACACTGAATGTAAAAAGAAACTTTGTTTGTTTACAAGTAAACACCAAGGGCCCCTTTAAGTAAAATGAGAGCGGATATATAATTGCATGTTAGAACTCCCAATGTTGATATTCCATTAAAAGTAAATGACACATTGAGGGGCATTAACAGGCCACACCGGCATCCCAAAACCACTCAACACTAGTCGTGTATTTCAGTGCACTTTTTCTTTTCATCATCAAAAAGTTCCGGTTGAACGTAGCTACTTACCATCCTCTGACAACCTTCACAGATATGAGAGGCGAGAGCTGCAGCGAAGTAGCATCTGCAACATCCCTGTAAATGTCATGCGCCTGGCCACTGAACTGAGGTTTTTCAAACAACACCATCTGTGGAGACACGAAAGATAAAGTGTAAAAATGGCATCGCACGCTCGCTCCATCACATCAAATCGTGACTCACACAGCGCTGACAAAGACCTAATAGGATGGCACTTCCCTTCAATCCTTTTTTTTTTTTTACGCTACAGTATGTTATCCGAAAGCAAAAAAACCTGAACAGGCACACAGTTACTTAAACCCATCAAACATCTGTACACTCTGAGATCTTTCCATGCAGTGGTTTTTCTTTTCTTTAGTCATGACAGAGGATCCCTAGCACAGAGGTAGACTGAGTTAATGCAGTGCTACCAATGAAGTTCTACACTATTTGCACTGCGTTGGCAGCGCTGAACTCTAAGATTGTAATCACATCCAGCTGAGCATTTGCACGAGACTGTGTGTTTTTTTTGTTTTTTTAATACTTTGTTTACCCCCAAGAACACCATATGAAAAGCAGATGTTTTCACGGAACAGAGAGCTGTCTGTTCAGATTCCTCTCTCCATCTTGTTTCTATTGTACGTGGGCAAAGCAGTGCCTACTGTACCTTTCCAGGGCGCTTGTGAAATCCCTTGGCAGTTCTTATCTGGAATGCAAAAACACATCATTTTCAAGACCACAGGCCATTGCAAACATCAATAAAAAAAGGCAAGCAAAGCTCATCTGCATTTGTTTGAGCTGCAGCTCTGAGCCTGTTGAATGTGACGACCTTTCAGATTACTTCCAGGGACACGGTGGGTCCATGGAGACAGCTTTGAATTTGTATTCATGTACCACACTGGAAAGTGTACCCAGTAGGAAAAGGTGTTGCTTAGTACAGCATGCAAAATAAGCAAATTGTGAGTTTGGAAGCAAAAGAAAAACTGAAAAAAAAAGAGCAGCACCGACTAGAAAGCTTGTCGAATGAAGTCAGTAACAATTATTCAATGATCAATGATTAGTGATTAAAGTAGTTCCCTTTACAACTGTGAATATTTGCTGGGGAGGTTATATCAAGGCTGGATGGTAACGCTATGTTTTACAGATTTGTAATTTCAAAGTTTTCTGGAAAGAGCAATGTTATTTAGAATTTAATAATGGGTTCAATCGGTAAACTTCAAGTTATTTTAACTAATGATTTGTGTATGCATTTGAACATAGAAAAATGTGAAATTTTCCCACAGGCATACAAGCAATTCAACATATATGGGAAACACAAATTTAAAATCATAAATGATGATGCTATGGTCAAATAGTGAGTTTAATTGGAGCTATCCTTTCTTCAGAACACGTCCTAAGAAGTTATTTGGCAATAATTAGGAAATTATGTGAAATGTATAATAAAGCATAACCACAATAAACACTAGTTGCCGCCCTAAATCCTTTTTAGGGACTGGCAAGACAGAAGATCCACTGTTTTATGGATTGAGATGCTTCTGTACTAATGATGATACAAGAATGCAAAAAGAGTAAAAAAAATAAACCAAAATAGAATCGTGGAATTTTCCATTAAAAACTGTAGTGCAGCTCTAAGGGAAATGAAGGCCATAAAGAGTTTCTAACTCACCCCCCAGTGCAGCAAGCGGTCTAAAGATATGCAGATTTAATTTGTAATTTTGTAAAACTAAACTATTAAGAACCATTTAATAGTATGAATGCCGCACACTTACATCATTACTTAGTGTTGTCTGTGGCAGAGCCAGAGGCTGCTTAAGCTCAAGGAGTGTAGGATGTGTGACTGAAGGAATCTCAGGAAAACATGGAGGCACAGCTTCAGGAAGCACTCGACCTGCTTTCACAGCCAGGTCTGCTTCACCTCCAGAGGCTGAAGCTGTCATGTTTCCAATAACCTGATGCACAAACCAAAAACTATCAGGTGTGCGTGAAGGTTATTCTTGTGCTCCTCTACTAGAAAAAAAGTACTGCAAAGATGTGTTTTCTTTTTTAGAGACGTGCTAAAACAGAGCACTTGCTTCCATGAGTATGCTGTTATTTCTTTTCCTACAACTTGTGTTTGCAAGATGGACTATGTTGCCTGTGAAATCTCTGTTTTATGAGGACAACTTTAACATTCGTATCGTTTTTAGTTGGCGAAAATATGAGAAAAAAACTGACCTCCGTTCTGACTTGCTCCTGTCCTTGCATGCTGTGCTCTGGCTTTGCTGGTTCTCGGGGGAGGTACTTCTCCAAATAGTCCGGCAGCTTGATGTCGTTAAAGGAGGGAAGTGGAAGGCCTGAGTCACTGACCACAGCCTCTGCAGCCTGGGCTTCCTCTCTGTGGCTCAGGGCCAGCGTGTCTTTGAATGGATTCGTGGCAGTTGGGCTTGGAGGGGTTGGCGGGGATACAGATGGAGGGCTTAGCTGGGGTGCTTCACTGGGTGACACATCCCCAGAGTGGGTGCCCTCTGCCTGCGTTTGAACTCCACTCCTCTTCTCTCTGAAGATAGAGGAGGAGAGGCTGCTGAGGACACAGCTGCCCTCCAAGCGAGACTTCACCTTGATCTGGTCGTCTCTCTCTTCCTTGACATCCTCCTCATCTTTGACAGGGGTGTCGTCCCTGTGGCGAGACTGAGGGTCCAGTATACTGAGCAGCATGCTCCTGTCTGCCAAACTAGCCCTGGCAGGCTTCAGGCCGGGTTTTGTCTCCTTGTTCTGGTACATAGAAGCTAAGAGGCCCGGGCTTGTGTCTACACTGAACTGATCCTTCTTCCTCAAGCCAAACTTAAACTCCTCTGGGTCAAACGTCTTCTCGAAGCGCGCCTCTCTGATGGCAGGCATGGCAAATGGCGGCTGATGTGGCCGGAGTTGGTTGTGTTTACGTGGCGGGAGGGAGAACGGTGCGCAAAGCTTCTTGATTTTCTCAATGAAGTCATCATCATCTAGCTCAGTGTCCAGAAGATTGCTCTCACTTCCAGAAGAGCTCAGTTTGGGGGCCGATACTTTGAGCTTTCGTTTGGGAAAGTCCACATCCAGCCAGCTTGAAGGAGCATCTTGCCCTGTTTCGGAATCGTCTTTGCTTCGTCCGTGTGGAAAATGGAGCTTCTTCATGGTTGAACGCTGGGTTGTGTCTGGGATCGGCTTATTAGCATGTGGGGAAGTGGGTGCTTTTGGAGTTTGACTTGGTTTGTTCTTGACCGGTTCCTTTTTGATTGTTTGGAGTTGTGAATTTGGGGAAATATCACCATTAGCAACAAGTGAAAGTTCATTCATTGGTGAATGGAATGTTTTCTCAGCTGTCTTCTCCACCACATCAACTGTGGAGTTGGAAGCAGTGCCATCAGAAGGGCTCTGTGCTATTTTCTTTGCGCCCTTGGGTGGAGTGATATGACTTGTACTCTCTGTATTTTTTGATTCCTCACACTGTCGGGGTCTAGGACCTTTCGTTACATCTCCTGAGACTTCTGAGGGCACTGATTTGACAGTTGAACTTTTTACCCCATCTACCTGCTTTGCTACATCGCCGCTCAAAGATTTCGAGACAGACTTTTCACCAGATGATTCCTTCTCTGACATATTATCAGTCTGTGCAGTCACCAGTGCTGGAGTACCATCAGCGGCTTTTATAGTCACTTTCTCAGCTGCCGTAGTTGCTTTGGTAATTGACTTAGAGCTGGAGAACTGAGCATCATTAGCTCTGTTTGCACATGAGTCATCTGGTAAATTCTCTGTTTTTTCCACGGATACGGAATGAGGCTGTGGTTTTGCTGCTACCACCACTGGCTCTGTCTTTGTTCCAGGGCTTTCTGTAGACTTTGTTGGCAATTCAGAAGGCACAGTTGCTGCTTTTTCTCCTTTTGACGACCCTTTCGCAGTCTCGGTCACACTCGCAGCCTCATTAGTTTGGGTGACGGCACAAACGGCAGCTTTTTCTGGATGTGTAGTCTTTGTGTGTTTGACATCTTGTTTTTGAGCAGGCGTACTGTTACTTTCTGAGGACGGACAGGCTGGTTCTGGTTGCTTTGTTTCTGGTTTTGTTATGACTTTAGCCGGCTGCTTCTCATCTTTTCTTTCATCATTTTTTCTTTCATCATCCCTCGCGGTACTCCCCTTTGTCTCTGAGATACCTTGTCTGCTTTCTGAAACCTTGGCCTTTGTGGTGTTTTTATCTGAACGCAGGAGCTGCTTCGCTTTGTCTTTGTTTTTCTTCTCAGTCTGATTTGTTTTTTCGTCCTCCACCTTTTCCAATTTCCCCACATCTTTACTCTCAGCCGGATGTATTAGTTCTATTTCCTTGTTTGGGCGTTTCGGTGTTTGCCCTGTGTCTTTCTTATTTGGCTCGGTAGGTTCAGACTGCACTGACAATTCTTGAACTACTTTCCGCTGTTCAGCAGGTTGCTCTTGCTCCATCGAACCAGTCTTCTCAATAGGTTGTTCAACTGCCGGTGAGGGGGAGGAGGCTGCAGTTTCTCTGCTGTCCTTGGAGGCCTTTTCTCTGCTCTGTGTGAATAAGAGGCCATGTCCCCCTGCCTTTTTCTCCTTTTGGGGTAAAATAATGGGATCCTTGTCAACAGGCGTCTTAGTTCCACTGCTACAAGCAGCAGTATCGGGTTCATCTTTGCTGACAGATGATTCAGGCGTTCTCTCCTGTCTGTTCACCGGTTTGTCAATATTCTCCTTTTTAAAAGAATAATCCAACTGTTTCTTCTGGTTTCCTAACACCTCTGGCTCCTTCTTAAATGCTTTCTGTCTGGTATCTGTATTTCCTTGGTCTTTATCAGATGGTAATGAGACTTTCTCTGTGAGTAGTTTGGAGGCAGAAGCAGCCTCATCCACCTGTTGTTGTTTTATAGCAGTGAGCTCTGGCTTACTGATGGAGCGGTCCGGTTTGTTTTCACTATTTGGGCTGATGGGACTGGTTGGTTCCCTACCTTTTCTTCTTTTTGAGCGGGAGCCTGTTCTGCTAGGGACTTTGGACTGTGCGCTAATGCTATCGGTCAGTTCTGCAGAATCACCCGACCCTTTAGCTGGAACATTTGTTTCAACGCTGTTGGGTTTCGTACCCTGATCTGCTGTTTTCCAGGCCACTGTGTTGTCGGAGTCAGTTGGTTGTTCTTTAGGAATGGACGTCTTTACCCCTACAGTGGTGGTATCCTGTCCATCTGGTTTTAATGTGATCTCTGACTTTGCTTGCTGTATTTGCATTTCAGCATCCAGTTTATCCTGATTGTCTAGTTCTGATGACTTTGATGCAGCAACTACAACAGATGAGGTGGCTTTTTGAGACATTCCTGTCATGTCTGGCTTTTGAAGCAGCGCCGGCTTGTCCTTTGTTTCAGATGCCTCCGTGAAGTTCCTTGCTCGCACCTTGATCGTCATCGGCTTCTCCTCAACGAGTGATGCCGAGCTGGGCCTGGCTGTGCCGTGACGTTCAGCTGATCTCGACCTGTTTTCTGACGACTCTAAATCTGCTTTCAGCCTCTCCGTGACTTTCCTGACCGGAGAGACATCAGCGCTCCTCGGACTTTGGAAGGTCGTCTTGTTGACACCTGCTGCCGGCCGCTCAAAGAGGCTGATTTTATCCGCAATGCGGCCAACGACTGGCTTAGGCTCCTCATCAATCTTCTTCAGGTTGTGTATTCTGTGTATGATTAAGAGGTTACGGTTAGCTTCAAGCATACATTTTATATTTTTGCAAAATCTTAAACATTTAAAGTTGATTTTGACTAATGTTTTAAGCTTGCATAACTACCTAATTGTGCATCCAGTTGTCTGCCACAGACTAATGTTGCGACGTATTCATTTAAATTCAATTTTTCCATCTGGTCTATTCTTTACAGAAACAATCTTGAAGTACAGGGTTGTACTTTGTGTTATGACTCACACCATTGTTCAACTCACAGCACATTCTTTTGACAGCAATGTTATGTTAAACAAACAGGTAGATTAAAATGGCTGTAATGACGTACACTCCTTATAGCATTTACTCCTAACAAATGGGACACTTCGAGTGAATGTTACTGGAAAACTTTTCAATATACATTACAGCTTATGGAAATTTGACGATTCATTGTTTCATTAATTCAGAAATCACAAACCGCTCTGTCACATTAAGGTGAAGACTTACCTGGCATCGATCTCTGTTTTGGGCTTATCCTTTGCTTCACCTGTGTCATTCTTTAACGCTGCTTTAAGTTCCTGGGTGTCTCCAGCTGGATTTTGCTTTGGATTCAGAGGCACATTTTTTGTAAAGAGCTTCACTTCACTTCGAGAAACCTTCAGACTCCTGCGTTTGGACTCTGGCGTCTCCGTCTTCCGTTCTACTTTGTAAAAACTGTCGTCCTCCATGTCTGCGCCCCCATCAACAACGCCTGCCAGAGTGGCTGCGAAGACTGAGTTTGATTCCTGGAAGTTGTCCAACAGCTTGGCTGTAGCGGGGCCGGAAGCCTTATTCTCTGCTCTTTCAGGTGAAGCCTGAGAGGTGGAGTTGTGCTTGGAGGAGGAGTTTGCAGATGACTCTCCATTGTCGGTCTTTGGACTTTTGCCCTGAGCGCTGGTCACTGAGTTATCTGATGTAGGGATTCCCTCTGGGACAGGTTGGGCGCTGGGCGGCGTTTTCTCCTGGGGGTTGTTCCCTTCATCTCCCTGAGAGTTTTTCCTGACTTTCCTTTTGGCTGCGTTTTTACGCCCCATGCTGTCAGCCTCTGTTTGTCTTTCAGGATCGGGCTCTGACTGCGACTCTTTGTGTGATTTCAGTGACACCCCCACTAGGGCACTGTAATAACTCTGTGCCCCAACAGCAGGCCTCACATTTGTCCTTTTGTTCTCTGCGCTTGTTAAGCTTGAGCTCAAATCAAAATTTGGTGATGACTTTGCTTTGGTGAGGACCTTTAGGTTCTTTTTTGTGATTTGCACAAATTCCTGTCCAGCACAGGTGTTCTGGTCACACTGAATCACGCTGGTCTCCTCCAGGTACACATGGAGCTTCCTGCATGCCCCTGCTTGTTTCTGGGCTTGAGGCTGAGCGTGGGCCCGGTCAGATTCCCATACCACACCCTGCTCAGAAGAGGAAGAGAGATGTGTCAGCTGACTGGCATTTGTCTCAGCATTCCCGCTCGCTAAAGTGCCGTTGCTGCTCTCCTCCCTCTCCTTGCCCTGCCCGACTCTCTTCTTCCTGCACTCCACAAACTCCTCCTTCTTTGGACCTCCTCCTGCTGTTTCAGTGCTGCTCACTACAGGGCCGCCTCTGTGGGCAGACTGTGTGGCGTCCCCCTCTTCACAGGGGAAAATGTCTCTGGAGAGACGGAACGGATTGGGATTGGAGCTCTGGTCCTTCTCCTCCTCCCACTCTTGTGTCCTTGCCCGGAGTCTCACAGATTCCTCACTCTCCTGTTCTCCCTTTGACTTATGAGCCTGATCGCTAGTCGGGGAGGCATTTTCAGTAGGACTCTTTGGACCCGTTCCCTTCCATGGAGAGAGCCAGCTCCCGATACGACCCAAGACCCCAGTGCTCTGTTGCTCCTCAGGGCTCTGAGACTAAATGAAAGCAGAGAATAACTCACGTTAATGTCTCCATGTACAGCGGCATTAAACAAGCATGCATATTTTCAGTGAACAGAAAGCAAACTTTAGATGAGTCGACAGCAGTTACACGTGGTAGTGCAAATATGATAACTTGCCAATGAACAAAGGAAATGGAGTGCAGGCATAAATATATAAAGTAGAGGTTTGTTCATAGACATGTTTGCATGCATCTCTCAGCATAACAAATACATGCAGGAGTTCTTATAACCTGTAAGCTTACCGTAGAAAATACCATATCATTCAGATTCTTTATGTAGGATGTGAACATGATTTTGGTTTAGAACAAAAACTCCTAAAGAGCATAAAACAAAAAACAAAATCATTCCCCCAGGATAAACAATAGCAGTGAGTAAAAGCAGAAAATGATCAGAAACAAAGTGGTAGATCCATCCTTAACTCCGTGAGAAAGTCCTTTTTGGCATTAGTTTCAAGTTCAACTCACCCTTAATTAGACACAGAAGAAAACTTCCCGGCCCTGTCAACAATATAAACCGTTGTCGGTTTGTACTGAATCGCTCCGCGCTAGATGTTTGTCTAACTGAAGAACATGTTGTGTTTAGTCCTCCTTGCATCCAAAACTGGGCAGACTGTTACATCGCTGATACAGTAGACGGGCGCTGTGGAAGTTCTGCCCCTCCACCGGCGCACACGCAGCCCGGCGATGAAAAACGTTGCCTTCACGTGCTCCTCGTAAACATCTGACACGAGTGGAACGATGAACCTGACCGCGGTCTGACTAGACTGGTTTTATGGTATAACTGGCTGCAATCCTATCGATCCTAAAAACTCCCAACCAGTCACATTCAAATCACTGAGATACAGTGTAATGTAACTTTTACTTAACAAGTACAGTTACTCGATAGCCTACAGCACTTAAGGACAAATTCCAGGTACGTGTTCTTTACGTGAGTATTTACATTCATGCAGCTATATACTTCTACTCTAGCCTACAAATCAGAGGATAATATTGCACTTTTTGCTCTACTACTAGCAGCTTTATTTAGTATTATTATTATTATTATTATTATTATTATTATAATACATTTTGATATACCTGTTATGTTCTGTTCAACTGTCATTTTGTCACAACAGCAGGGGGATATTGTTTGGCTTGTCTATCCTTTCAATATCAAGTCGTTTTTTTTTCTAATAATAAATGCTTTAATAAGTTCAGAATCGGCACGCATTATAAAGCCATCTCCTAACTTCTGAAAAACATATCTATCGTTTGAAAGACAAGAAGAGGCACGTCATTAATTTAATATAATAGATTAGTATAAATGAGATGAATAATTCGAATTATTACCACAGAATGCTGAACACTGATGAGTGGAGAAACACACATGTTGTCTGATGCATTGCAGCTTTGCGCCTCAAGTATCAAAGTATCACTTGGCTGTCAAATATGTGAGAGACTTGCTAGACCTCGGGCTAAGTTCATCTTGTAGCAAAGACCAAGTTGGCTAATGAAGTAGAAACATATGGAACTTAGAAATAGACAAATAGACCCACTGTGTCTACATAAACACGCTTGAACATTACAGTTTGGAAATAGATGCAATAACTCTGGTTCATAAGACTGAAGTGACACTGCTGTCCTACGGCTTTGCTGAACCATTCCAGGGCAACGCTGGGCGCTCAAAATTCCTACACGTATCGTAGCAATTGAAGGCGGCGAGAGGCAGTGTTTAAAGAAACTTTTCCAGGGGAAATGACGCACTGACTGTGTGGCTTTCAGGGCCTGTTGAATTCGGTTTTTGGCTCTTCAAACTTGTGTGCGCTTGTTTCATTTGGCGGGCTCAGCTCAACTCAGTGTTTCCATGCCGCTTAGTCGAGGAATTTAACCCTTCATCTACTTTATGTGCAGGTTTATTTGTTTTTATCTCGACCTTTTTAAAGTTGTAATTCAATAAAGAAATCGTTACATGATAAAAGTTTCAATTAAGGCCTACTTTTTTTTTGTTCTCTTTCCCATGTGTCACATAACCCAAACTGCCTTCAGGTGTGGGAGTGACTCTGGTAATTACTGGATTGAAACAAAGGTTATTATTTTAGACATTTAACGGTCCTGTTATTACAGGTCGTAAATGTTTTCATAACACCTTTACTAGGTATATCGCGAACAGCGTTGACGTATTACAGAGATAAAAGTTCGCTCAATCTGATATGAAAAGCATGTTGACAGCCCACGCAAGCCTGGTGGAGGTCGAACAGGTTTCTCAATATAGCAAAACAAACAATGGACCTAAACTAGTCTGTCGACCGAACAGCCCACGAGCCCTCACTTCACTTTACAAACGTGCAGAGACAGACAGTGAGCTCTTACCATGATGCGTGTTTCTCTTGCCGGTTGTCTTGGGAATAAGCCGGTCAAATGCAAGCCCGCTGCAAAAGCCCTCAAACAAAAGAAAGCACTGTCAGTGGTCCGCCGCCTCCGTGAGGTAACCTGTCCTTTGCTCACGAAGAGCAGGGGAGTCTGCACCTAATTAATATTTAATAACGTGCGATTTCAAATGAGAAAATATAAAGTCTCACTCTCGGAGGTATCTGCGCCAGCGGTGACATTGTGAGTGCAGCTTTAGAAGTGTTATTTGGTTGTTGTTTCTTTTCTCCCACGGTTAATGACGACTTAGGCTCGGGTGGAATCTGCCCCGACCAGGTAACACACCCGAGGCTTTGAGCACCGTGACACAGCGATGGCGGTTTATTGTGCAACTTTGCCAAGGCTGCAAACAAATAGGTAACTGTGGTCTCTCGGGTTTGTTCCCATATAGACACAGGGCAGTCTGTGGCCCTACTGTTTTTAAATGAATTGAAGACTCTACATATTTTTACTGGTTTGTTTTTATCCAATTAAACTGTAAATATGGTCATGGATCTGATGGATTCTCTATCACAGGTATTATCATTTTGTTGTTGTTGTTATTTTAGGCCTCTCACAATCACCTGCATGACCTTCATCCGGCCCAAGATCCCACTTTTAAATCCAATGGCTATTCCTACACCCCAAAACCTTATATTCACTCACACACACACACACACACACACACACACACACACACACACACACACACACACACACACACACACACACACACACACACACACACACAGAGTCGTTATGCATGCTGAACACACCTCTACACATGCAAATATATTCTCTCTTTGTGTTTCCCTTGTTCTGCCGTTCCCATGATTTATTAACGTGCTACAGAAGCTGAAACCTTTCTCACTGTACGGCCCATGAAAAATTCACACATCGCCTTGTTTTGTTTCTCATAGCAAACCGCATGGGGTGGGGGGGGGGATTGACAATTCACAGGCTTGTATCCCCAGTGATATCTGTTCAGACAGATACAAAAATTAGTTGTTGTTTTTTTTTATTCTATGCATTTGCACCAGAACAAATGTTGGCGTACTAAACGGCAACGTATGAAAGTGATGCCACTTATAAAAGTGATCACTCAGAAGAGTGGAAGTCTTCTGGTTTGAAGCTAATCAAACAAGCAGTTGTTGAAAAAAAATCCAGATGTGTGAAAAAACACTGGGTCGAAACGCACCATTCGATGTCTCCTCACCTCTGCTGACTCAAATAACCGACCCGGATTAACCCTAGAGCTTGATATACACTGAGAATGCAAACGTGTGGGGCCTTAGTCACACATTCTACCTTAAATCAACTTTGATTGACTCCATTTATAGAATGCAGAGTCATATGAGGTTGTAGCCATTGGTTCACCCAGGGATACGTTTTAGAGCATGTTGCCAAGACTGGTTTTCAGCGTGGCGCTGAGTCCCATCTACACAGTTACAGACATGCTTAGCTGGCAGCTGCTCCCGGCCAGCGGCCTCCTTGTGTTACACAGAGCAGCTCCACTGTGTGTAAACAGCTGCTTTGCTGTTGTTGAGGGAGAGAGAAAGAATTACTCATTACTCTATCCTCCCAGATCTTGGCGAGAGACTTGAATCAGCAGGCTGCTGAGTTAATAGTTAGTTAGAATAAGGATACATAGTAGGCTTTATTGTGATGCAGGAAGGCTCTTATAGGTGTAGTTTTTTCAAGACTAGTTCCATGTAAACCATCTGCCTATTTTACTTCAGACTTTTTACATAGGATTATACTTTATAGCTGCCCATTTTAGAATCAACGATGTTTAGGACGGCCATGCTTTTGTAGTATGGGAAAAGACTCTGACACTATGAAGTGTGACCATTAGTTACGCCTTCTTTTGATGAGATATTGACACGTCCTAAAGACCCACTGTATAAAATAGCGACGTGTCGAGTTTAACGATGTATTTTTGATTGGTTTGATACAGAAAATCCTCTTCAGTGCAACAAATTAAAGGTAGATGGTTAGAAAGAGAGATGACCGCGTTGTACTGCGTGCTCAACCGTAGATCAAAATTCTGTCAGGTGCTCTTAGAAAATGAAGAGAAAACAGGGTGAAGAGGAAGGGAATCCAGGCACTCAAACATAATGAATAACAATGAGTAAGGAAATTAAAAAAAACACCGTTATTGTAGTAGCTACATGCTTAAAAAGCCAACATTGTGTACATGAATGGTTATCTTTAGGTAAGGAGACTGGGCTGGCAGGCTTGAGGAGCCACAGGTGGATTTTCAAGAAAGTGGGTTTTATTTACAAAAAATGATGCAAACAATTGATAAAAAAAGGTAACAAAGTCAGCAAAGTAATATCAGTCAGCAACGTTGCTGTTGCTTTTACTGTTAGCACTGTTAGCTTCTAGCTCAGCCATGAGAGCCATGCAAAGGCAATCCTTCAATCATAAGATATTTTTGGAATTCAGCACCTTAAAAGCAAACTAAGCTAAAAACAAAGTACAAATTTGACTGTCGAGAAGTAAACAAAATGTGCGCGCTAATATAATTATGTGCAAACTTTTGAGAAAATGAAGCGGAGGAGGGTTATTGACGTTTAAATCAGCTGTGTGGCAGCAGGTTTAGTCATCACAGGAACAGGGTTTTCTCAGGAAACAATAAGATCAAGTCTAATGAGTTTGTCTAAGACTTTGAAATCGTTATATTGGAATGAATGCCTCCCCTACACACTACTTAACTCTCCGCTGCAGAAAAAGCAATAGAGGAAGACCCGTTGAGCCCGTTATGCATGGGTTGGTGCAGCGAGACATCAGCAGTAACAATTATGGTGTATTTATGTTGAACATCTGTTATGAGAACGTTCAGTCCCACTGAGGAGAAGAATGCTTTGATTCTCAGACAACCAGCCACTTTGGCTGTTCAGGTAACTCTCTTTATGCCTAAAAAAAAGAATTCTTTACTTTGAATGAGATTTATTGAATTTGCCTGAATTATGCACTTCACATTTGACTGCTAATGCAGGGTAAAGGTTTAGTTATACTTCAGTGAGGCTTTTGAGAAGCTTCTTCAGTGCATTTCTTCCTACAACATTCCCTTTGCTCAAATCATGACAGCGTGAATGATGCAAAAATGATGTTGTGTCTTGTTTTCTTCCCACCGAATATGTATAGATTGACATTGTGTTTTGAACACCAGATCCCAGAGAATTTTCTTTGTCAACAAAATGCCATTGTTCTCCCTTTCTCGCTCGCTCTCAGTCGCTCCCCCGTTGCGGTTGAGTTGTTGTACTGCTCACCAACTGTCAACCACAATGCCTACAGAGACCACATTGGGGCATTTAAGAGAAAAAGCAAATGGCAGACTTGCTGCATGAAATTGATCAAACTCTATTGCCCCCTCCATTGGTTATTGATGCTCACTGCACCCGTGGAGCCATTTAAATCCAACATAGCTTGTTC
Organism: Cebidichthys violaceus; assembly: GCF_023349555.1. Classification (NCBI taxonomy): domain Eukaryota; kingdom Metazoa; phylum Chordata; class Actinopteri; order Perciformes; family Stichaeidae; genus Cebidichthys; species Cebidichthys violaceus. Next base: position 944,501 of record NW_027176962.1, read on the forward strand.
AGCGACTGATCTCTGTCCCCTTGACAGCTGCCATGACATTTCATCGGTGACAAAATAATGAACTGCTGCTTATGTAATGTGATATTTCACTGAAAATTTGAGAATAACATTTGCATGCAAACGGCTAACCATCAAAAAACACCGTGTCAGAGCACAGCATGCTAGATTCTTGAACATTTATTTCCCCTGGCACGTCCTGAAAAAGATGAATGCGCTGTTTGACTGATCTGGTGGAGTTAGTGTCGTGTTAATGTTGATAGACTCTCTGGCATTCCCAGCACATCTCTCCGTCAGCTAAATATACATAGTCTCGGGCATTTGCCGAAGAGTGACGATAATGGCAATGTTCCTTTGCATAATCATCAACAGACATGACTTAAAGCAATTTCATTTGTTTTGACTGCAAAGGAGACTTCTTATTGAATTATGACCCAGACAGGAGGGCAGCACTGCTCAGCTCAAGTGTGTCTACATCGTATGACTCATGTCTTATGTCTGTTATCCCCAAACATTGAAGTTATTATCAACATATATTAAAGGTGCTAAATTCGGAATTCAGAGAATTAATATAGCAGCAATTTATTATTTATATAACTATTTATATAACTTTATATAATCTGCTAGCTGCTGGCTCAGCCGTCACCATGTTGAAAGTTGTGTGGAGGCAATAGATATGCTCTGAATTCCGAATATTGCATCTTTAAGGACATTTCCAAACTTCACTTTAATTTGATCCTGTGTTCATTCCAAAACAGAATTCTGCTACATTGTCACCAGAAGACTCTTTTTAAAAGATACTGCTTAAATTAAACTTGCATACATTTTTTTGTTGTTGTAGCAAACAGCTTATTTTCCCATCTAGCTGACACAGCAACATTAGCATTGATTTGGAGTTGTGTCTCTGGCCACCTCCAATATTCATTCTCCTATCAGCTCCATAAACTCCTGTGGGAAATATGTGTCTCTTTAGCTGCTAAATGTTCTACTATGTTAGTTCATTTTCTCTGTCCGCCATTTGTTGCTAGGCAAGTAGCATGCAAAGAGCTTATCAGATTCTTTTCTCCCAGCAGTTGGCAATGGCATTGACAAGACCTGTGAGAGTGAACCAATCCAGTCAATTTGCAGGCCATAAAACCAAAACAAAAAACTACTAGATGCCGAAATTCTTTGTTGAAGTTATTACAAATATTTATTGGAGCAGCTTCAAGCTCTTGTTTTTTTTGTTATTACCTTTGACAAAGCTTGAGGAAATTGTAAAGCTGAGTGTGATCTCAATCTATGGAAGCCCATTTCCGCCACTGTGAGGAAAAAAATAAAGATCCAGTTATCTCAAAATTTCGACCTACTATGGGCTGATGTTTTTGTTGCCCCATGTCTATACAGCCTTATTGCCACTTCTTACACTACTGTTAAAGTGACACTGTAAGACGCTTTCAGAGGTCACAAGCTGTTGTGATAGTAAGTAAAAATTTCGAGATAGTAAGTCGAAATTTTGAGATAGTAAGTTGAAATTTCGAGATAACAGGATCTTTATTTTTTCCTCACAGTGGCGGAAATGGGCTTCCATACATTTCCTAATGTGTAATGTTAAGAAAAGGCTACACCACACCAGTGTTGAGTTGAACGACCAAAACCATTTAGGCTTTATTTGGACAATCAAAAATAATTTCTAACTTAAGAGATCGGTCTACAAAAGTATTATATCACATTGTCACCCAAGGTCTTAGGTTACCTACACTGTAATAGATATGTTTAATTTTTTTTGGCTACTAATCACATGGTTAAAGTACACATCACCTTTAAATGATTTAGTTCTATGCCTTCTGTGGTAGACCCCATGACATTTGTGTCCCGTTAGAGCGATAATGTCCATTATCATTGCACAACAAAGCATGACGGCATGAATAGCAGAACGAACTGTACAAAGCAGACACTCAGTTCAGGTAGAATACAGCCGCATACAATTCAGAGCAGCTTAACTCAAAGTAAAAATGTACCATTTGTGAGGTAATTTTTATCTTCGGAAAGAAATGTCATCGCATAACTGTGTGGAGCACTTAATATGTAATTTTGAGTCATCATTTTTGCTCTCTTTATTATTGATCTGAATGTATGCTTGCTGAAAAGGCTACAAATTCTCCAAGCTGAGACCCTTTTAAAGAAAAATAGCTGTGTGGCAGGTGTGTGTTTCTCTCTCCCACATCACAAATGGCCATGTGAAAGGAAAGCAAATATTACAAATATTACACTAATGTTATGTCTATACCTGTGATGTCTTTGTAGAAACAGACTTAGTGGCTGTCACAGTGAGCATCCTGAGAGTGAGACTGGCGCTCCAGTATGACGGACGGCTCATACAGCAGATCTTCCTCTCCAAGCGTTGAACTGTGCTCCAAGTTCACAAAGTTAGGGATGTTGAAGTGGGAAAAGAAGGCACATTCTCTGTCTGTCTTACTCTCCTCTATTAGTCCCTTGAGGGGTTGGTGTTCCCCAGCTTCCTCAACATCGTCTACCATCTCGTCCATCCCAGAGGAGCTGATCCCTCTGGTCCCCTGCTGGGCTCGGGCCCCGCTGGGCTTTCCAGCTCTCTTGCGCTCTGGTTTTTGCTTCCCATTACTCTGATCCTCTTCGTTGATGTAGAAGTGAAAGTACGAGCGTGACTCAGTTAGCAAAGGACGAGAGAAGGCTTTGTCATTTTCGTCCTGGGGACTGCCGATGTCTACCAGACAGCTGCCGGGTCGATGGCGCTTTTCAGCCGAATCTGGGTTTCTGTTGAGAGACAAAGATTGCAGCAGTGAAGTGACACTGAAGCAGGAAAATGCTTTGAAAATATCAGGCGCTTTTACGGTCATTTTAGTCCGGAATGAACCTGCTGCTGAACACTTCAGTATTTCATGTCTTGTTGTCCTCCTTTGCACTCGGTGCCTTCGCACACATCATCTCAGCCTCTGACACGAAAGTGGCCCCAGCTCTGAGATGACAAGTGTGAGAGCTAGAGTTGCATGGAAGCTCTCCTTGGTGCTGAAACTAACCCTGGGGGGGGGGGGCAGATAGGAAAGTCAATGAAGGCACGGGCTGTGGACGTCCTAATATCTACTCACTCTTGATGTGGCGCTCCCGTCTTCGTGAGCAGCGTGAGGACAAAGAACATGAAAATGACAAACACGGCGAGTCCAACCCAGAAGCCGATGACAATGGAGTCTGAAATGTCAGAGAAGAAAGAATCTTATTTGAGCACACCATTTGATGACAATCCTTAAACCCATCTCTCTGCTCCTACCTCACTATTTGTGATCAATTACTGAGTTAAAATGAGCATTCAGTACTTTTATAGCATGTTATCGAATTGTCTGTCTGTTTGCTGCTGGTCATGTTGTTGTCTCTCTAAGTGGCTGGATCCTTACTCTATGAGTATAAAACGCCAGTGGAGGTGCATCACGCCTGCAATATTGCCGCTAGATCGTTTGTTTATTGAGAGGCAGGTCGCGCGTGTCGCTCCCCCAGCTGAAGCAATGCATATAGCGAGGAGTGAAACGTGCAGGGGGGAACGCATTAGTAATGAACAGCTGTAAAGGTGAGTAACCCTATTTGCTGGCACACCATGGACAAACACACTCGCACGCACTGAAAAGCACGCGCGCTCGCACACACACACACACACACACACACACACACACACACACACACACACACACACACACATACAGTAAAAGAAATGGAAGATTGTCTCAGTGATGCATGATACAGTATTCAGCTTACATCTGTGCGCTTTGAGTCCCTCAAAAGACACCGGCTCCTCGTCGTCATAATATTCATACTGCCACACGTAGTCACTGCGACGTGCGCTGGTTTGGCTCCGGTTGTGGAAGTCGGACATTTCAAACCGATTAACGTACCTTAACAACAAGAAGCACGACTGAAATCAAACCCAGCAAAGACGCCCGGCCACGTAAACGCATACTGCTATACGACAGAGCCATAAAGTTTACGAACCACAATCTCCAAGGATGGGAAGCCCCTCGGTGGTTTTGAAAAGCAAGTCTGCAACCCGTGAATTCAGTGAATTTCGGCAAAACAATTCCTTTAGATGTTATGTTCCTCTTCCGGAATTTCACAACGCGCCAAACAGATGCGGTGAAAAGCAGGGAAATCCATCGCTTTACCGTGACGCAACAACTCCATCCATCCTCCTGTAAGCGAGGCAGCAGCCTTTTGGTACACACCACCGTCATCCAGCATCCTACATATACTGCTGGCTCACTCACTCACTCACTCACTCACTCACTCACTCGCTCCCTGAGAGACTGAGATTACACTGCACAGAAATGTATTATTCACTGAGTGTGGTGTTGGGGGCGAAGACACGGGTTTTCTTCGCGAGGAGGTGTGTTCAATGCAGTGGATTCGTTGTTTTCTTTTAAAACCTCATTCTAGAAGAATTTGTATCGAAACCTATTATGATACTTATATATATATACTATCAATTGAGACTAAAGACAACTGCATTTGTTGCAGAGGGTGCTTGGGTGTGTGGAATATGAATAAAGTGTAAGTGCATGTAAATATTTTACATTTTTACACACAGGATGTGTAAAAAACGTCAGAAAATATTTAGGTAAAATAGTCACACCTTTTCCCATTGCAGTTTCACCTCTTTTAAGAGTTTTCTATGGTCAACATCTTGAAACATAACAGGCTTTGGGGATTCAACTATCATTATTTCCTTTTTTCATTAAAAATAATACGAAAAGAATAAGACACAAGTGCCTAAATCCAACCTGCCAATCAGAGTGCATGCCAGCTTCTGTCAACCCGCCCACCTTTACCTCTGCTTCCAAATCCAAATGGAATAATGATTCTATACATTATTCATGATTGCAATTTTATAATTCTATGACTTGATCTGAGGAGACACACTATAACAGTTCTTTGGAACAATTCATAGACTTCTAGGAACCAATGAGTCACAGCTAATATCAAGCAGCGTGATGCAAAATTAATTACCATAAATTATATAGGCCTTGAATAAGAGTTATTTTGGAACACCGTGTTAGCTGTTTATTCAGTCGCGTCTGGGTTGTTCCTTCCTACTAGCCCTGAAGTACATCATTGTGAAATGTTAGTGTGTTCTCTATGTAATTAGTAAGTATGGATAGTGCATCATTTAAAAAGTTATCGCATGATATAATTTCATGTTTTGTCTAAACATGAAACAACACAAGAAGTACACCAGTGGATGGAACACATTTTAAAAACTTCTTCACAGCAGAATACATAAATATATAATTAAAATATCCCACCATTTATTTCCCAAAAATATGCCAGTGCCATCACACAAAGTACATCAACATCACACTTAAAAACAATGTCATTTTAATCGTCAGTGTGTCGGTATAGGACATTTCTACATTTGAGGACTGTAACAAAATCAGCTGGTGAATCTTTCATGAATTATTCGAATGACATGTTTATTGAACTGCTGGAGAAACCCGTTTAGAGCAAGCAGCAGTTATGCCTTTGGGTTAAGTGTTAAGTTCTGTGAAAACCACAAAGTGCAGTTTTATAATTTACCATACCAAGTCTCTCGAGGAAGTGCATCTCTAAATGCCCTGACCTTTTGCCATTTAAGTGAAGCAAGGGGTTGTCAAAATGGTTTAAACAAGCAACCATGACTACTGATTTTAAACTTACAACTGAGGAGAACTTGAAAACGGGTCTGCTTGCGGCATGAAATGCTTATTAAATCCCTAAAAACACCACATAGTTAAACGCCCTCTTTTCATCTTTGGATAAATCTTCATTCAGGCGACCGGCTTCATTAGTAGTCCTGCATTATTTATAATAACTGTAATCTTTGAAGTAGCCCTTAAGTAGACCTAGAGACACTTCAGGCTTCCATTCATTTACAGACGCGTCCCCCAAATGAATCACATTCACCAGAATACTCACGAATGCATAAAATACATTAAAATCCCGGTGCTATTAGTGCCCTTTGTATACTTTACTGCTTTGGAATGATCTCAGTGTAGACCTAGAGTTAACAATGTAATGCACCAGCTGCCAGGTACCTTGTTTTTGGCAGAACTGGTACTATTTTGATGTTGATCAAGCCAGGTTTGGCACCATTTATATAGTTTTAACATATAGTCTTGTTGCAGATCCGTGAAATTAAAGGCACTATGTGCAAGATTTGAAGATTCCTATTTTTGGCGCCATCTGGTGGTAGTATCAAGTACAACAGTGTGACAGAGCTATTGCCAGACAATTCTGCTAAACCTGGGATTATGTTCATTTACTCTTTTTTTTTTTTTTTTTAAGGTAAACAGTTTCAGAATGTTTTCTAAAATATCTGAACATGGCAACTAGAGCGTAGTTAAAGTTAGGGAAGATGAAGACTATAGTTAAGATACGATGAAGGTTAGTCAACTAAAACACTTGGTTACAAGAAAGATTGCGGTCATGCGTACAAAAAGCTTGATTGTGAAACAACACAAATTAAAGTTTAACAAGCAACATGCTCACGCACTACCTCCGACAGATCCGACCTGGCAACACAAGGACTGACAACAACCTACACTGACAGTGACTGGGATAGTTTCTGCAGGTAAAAGATATGCAGAATAATTTAAAAGGTGTGTCGTGCTGCTCAGCTAAAGGAGAGACTCGCTCAAACTAAGCTGCACAATACTACAGGAATAACAAAGGCTTTTGCAGTGAACTCAACTCCACGGTTTATATTTCCCGTAGAGACCCAGACCTTCACAAAAGAAAAGAAAAAAAAAAATCAAGGTTATTAAATGATGGATCATAAAGGTCACACTGTAAATGATATAAAAGCTCTAAATGTTATTAAATGAATATGATTGAAGCAGGACAGCTGCAACCGGCTGAGCAGGAAGGTGTGGAAAGGCTACATCAAAGCTTTCAGTACGGTGTTATGTCTCATATCATCAGATACATAACGTACAGCGGATTTCAATGAAAGCAAATCTGTCCCACTGGGTTTGCTTTGGCCTCTGTTCTTCTTAAACCATCGTGGTGAGATGATATGCTGTGGTATGCTGGTTGTTCACAGTGAATGTTGCGAGGGCTTTGATCTAAAGGAATGTGTCCACTGGCAGCTGAATGGTCAAAGTTCTAGTCAGGAGTCAAAGCTCTGTGTGTCACCAACCCAATTGATATGTGCCCGAATGTAATTAGAATACCAAATGTAAAGAAGACCCCTCCCCATGGTTTTTTTTTTTCTTTATGCCCCGAGCCTTCTGTATTTAATAAGCTCCAGCTCCTCATCTACAGTGGGTCTCCAGTCAGAGAGATAGCATCGGACAGCAAGGACGTCTCGATGCCAAACCAAACTTTCTTGAACAGTTGTATGAATATAATACTACCACAATAGTAGATTATAGTTTAGTCACCGGCTATAGTAAAACAGTCATACATCAGTACTTTTATAAACCACCGTATTACCTCAGCATAGAATTAACATGCTACATTAGTGGGTTAGTATTAAGTCAGCACTAATTATCCTTAGGCCTGCAATAACTGAGTTTTGGCCACTTGGGGGCAGCAGAAACTTTGAAATATTCTAATCGTTTAGATTTATGTGGCAAACTTGTTAGCAGACAGTTACAGATCAATATTATCATTTAATTGGAGTTGTGTTTTTGACTATTTGGTGAATAGTGAGTACAAGTTAAATCGTCTCTTTTTGCTCTTTTTTTTTGGTCTCTACCAACTCCTGGGGGAAATATCTGGCTTTTTAGCTTCTCAGTGCTCCACTATGGTTTCACAGCTCGTCTCTGACTGTGTCTTTCTATGGCTTTTGGTGCTGAGCAGATAGCGTTCAGTGGGCTTTTAGTGCTTTGTGAATCCAAACAGTAAAGTTGCAGGTCAGGCAGCTAAGCAATGGGCTGAAACTGGTTCTAAAAGCTCCGCCGAGGGGAGCGTGCAGATTCAGGGGCGGTGATTTGCTGTATAGGCTCATCGCTACATTGTCATTTGATTCATTGTTATTTTAAAAATATGGATTATTACTAGTATTACTAGTCTCTTAGTTCTATTTCTCTTACTTTGCTTTACAGATATCATCTTTGTTTTACTGAGAGACTGATTCTTATGCTCTAATATGTATCTTTATTTTTACAGCATGGACTGCTCTGAATCTGTCCATTCGTACATTTGGGTCGAAACAGTCGAGGATCTATCAGAAACTATTCAAAGGACCTGCATCAGCAGTGTGGTTGCGTGCAGTGCACACATCTGATGCTGCCGAGATAAATTCACTATCCCCTCACCGGCGATGAAGTCTCATCCTTCACTGCTCGAGATCAGATAAAGGAGCTCTCATTATTTGTCTCTTGTCTTTTTTTTTTTTTTCTTCCTTTCTGTCTTCTTTTCCCACATAGGTATTACATTTTCATTTTCTAATTAGCTGCATTCTAATTTCCTTATGCGTCAGAGGTTTCAGCCTCAACCTTTGCAGAACATCTGAAGCTTGATTTCATTAAGCCCGGGAATACCGAGGCTTCCCATCGCACATCCACTGTCAACATACGGCACTCGAGCTCATACTTAAACTCCCACCGTCTCACTTCTCTCACTCCGCAACGACTCCCTTTAACCAATCTCTCCCCTTTCGACTTTGACATTTAAATTGACTCCCACAAGTGGCATCTTTCAGTGCATCAGCTCTGATGGATGAGCCTTTCCAAATCTGTTTTTGTCAACATAAACCCCAAACCGTGCTACACAATGAGCAGTCGCTGAACTTAATGTCAGTGCAGAGCAGGATGGAAAAGACACCGGCGCCGTCATCTTGACCCTTGCTTGAGGATTCAGGTCTTTGGTCTCTGTGGTAGAGGGTCAGTCACTGTAATGAAGATGATGGAGGAAGGAAGAAACATTATTGCATCCACAATTCACCATTATATTGCAAGTGTTGTAAAATTGAACCTCCATATTTCTTCAACCTGAAGCCATGCAAGCTTAGCTGTAATAAATACAACCTCCCTTACCCTGTTACCATGCTACAGCCTTATGTTTTCAGATTTTGATTTTTTTTTTTTGTATTATGCTTTGTGGTTTGCAATCGAATTTACAGTATTCTTTTCAGTTTCTCCTCATATTTTGTCTGCTTCTGCTTACTTTCATCCCGTCATATGGTTTCCAAGGGAACAATCAGGATTCCAATTGAACCAGAATCTGGGTCAGTCTGACCTTCTGCACAGCCTCTTCTCAGAACACAACTCAAAGTAAGAAAGCCATGCAAACAGACGTAAGCATGCACAGTGATGTCTGAGGCACATTTTTAAACGATAACACACCTTAAAGGTTTTGGATTGCAGCTCCTTGAGGATTTTGAAAACCAATTATGTTTAAACTGCCAGCAGAGGACGCCTGACGGATGGACGATGCTCTGTTTCTTTCTGCAGCTGGTTTGTTATTAAGTACCTCCGAGCCCTGTGCCTTGGTCTACACTGAGTATCCTGTGAGGAAAACTCACCCGTGAAATACCCTCTTCAGAATGCAAATACTACGTGGAAGACATACAGTATCACACAATCAGTACTGTGTATTTACAATGACGGTATCTATCTACATCTCAATGGAAGCTGAGGTGCAATAGAAGTGAGCTCTTGTTTGTAATCTGCACATGATCCTCCTCTGACGTGGGATCATGGTGTTGTTTTGTCAAATTTACTCACACAAAGTGGATTTTGAGATAAGAAGTAGGTTGTCCTTAATTTAAACATGAACAGCTCTTCATTGATCAGGTGGTGAGGCACATTTTAAAATGGGCTGCTTGCACTTACGACCTTTCCCCCTTAAAGGAACAGCGCTCTGTAATTGCGAGCTGGGAGCAGGAGGGTGGTATGAAAGTGCCCTAAAGCAGCAGCGTCCTCCCTGCTGTTGTCACACCGAGGGATGTTTTCCTTGTTAGGCTGGGAGTCACTGTGAGCTCCGGTATAACAACAGCGAGCGGAGCAGCGTTCAGTTCCTTGGAATACATTTAACAAATGAGAATAGAATATTTGCACATTCTATTCTCTTTTGTTTTAAAACATCTGGCAGCTCTTTTTATTCCAAATAAACAGATATATTGTTCACCTTTTTATTGTAAATTTCAATTTTATATTTCTAATTCCAGACTTTTGCAGTGCTCTTTTTCTTTCTTTTCTCTTTCTTTGTTTATTGTGACCGTTGTGCACCAAAAATACATTTCTGGTTCGAGGCACTTTGGAGTAATGTGTCTACCCAGAGTCTAAATCAAATGCCTCCCGCTTCAAGGCAGCAGTATGTGGATGCATTAGTAGAAAGTAAGTAAGTATATATTCAACAGTGTATAAATCACCTGAAACAAAGAATCGTATTTTTTGTTCGAATGAGCCCCTTACACCTACAATTGAGTTATTTTACTTAAGTAACCCAGAACGGACAAACCAAACACTGGCTCTAAAATGAGCTTTTCACGTGTTTATGGAACCTGAAGGCCTCCATAGTTCTTCGACACGCTTGGATAGGGAGGGCTGAGCCGTGGGGTATCTATCCAGTTGGTTGCAATCTGCAACCTCCTCGCTGGTCCCCACTAAATCTTACACACCGGTCCTTTAATCCAGACGGCTGAAGCCATGCTAAATTTAACTTGACTGCACTGATGTCCATAGTCTCTGTCTATTGAAATCATTTTGACTGTATTTTTCTGCCTTGGCTTGTGACTTGATGTAAAATGAAAAATCTTCAAACAGAATCAAGGCATCCAAGGCATTTGGAGAGCGTGAGTTGTTCGGCTTCCAAACAGTAGATTGATGTAAACGTTTAAAGTCCTGTAAGATATTAATCATTGCTTCTTTTCAGATTCGTATGTTGTCGGAGACTGGCTCCTCCATAATTTTAGTAAATCCTCCAAGCAAGGCCAAAGAGATTCCCTTTCTGTTGTCTGTTGGAGTGTGACTGCAGGACAAGAGCACAACATCTCAACATGTTCTCCCTTCATTATTGAATGAAAGGGACGTTTTCCTCAAGAGTCATTATGTAGATGGTTTTCGAGGATGTATTTTGTACAGCCAAGGAAAAGGTCGAGATAAGAAAACCCTAAAAGTACCGCTGTCACTACTGTATGACATAAGAGCATGTTTTCCATTCAGCGCCACAGAGTACATCACTGATGTAAAAGCATCAAATTGGCCTTCAAAACAGGAGCCCAGCACAGACATGATGGGGGAAACCACTCGCACACCCTGGAAGCAGGACCATGGGAACCATGAAGGTGTCATCACTGCATGTTTCATGTCGAGGCTTTAGCTCGTGGCGAAAGAAGGAATTAATATTCATTTTTGGGAAGACATAGAAAAATCTCTGATTTGCAATGAGCAAAAATCAAGAGATGAATGGACAACTCGAAAATAATTATTAGTGCTTGATGTTGCCATGGAAAGGGATTTATTTATTATTTTTAATAAAATCGAGTGTCTTTGTAAGAGAGAAGTGTTAAATGGCTTGGGCAAAAAGAGAGGCAACGTGACCTATGCATTATAAAGCACAGAGAAAGAGAGACAAAAGTGGAGCAATTCTATATTATGGAGATTATATGAGGAAAGCTATACGAGGAAGGACTCTCGGTATACAGCAGATGGAGAATGTTTCAGTCAGGCAGGTTTAGTCTTTTGGTTCATTTTAGCAGAAAAAAAACCCCACTGGCTGTCCGAAGATGACTGATTCCTCCCTGATGTTGAGCTGCAGCTTCTTTTTTTTGTACGGTTCAAAAAAACTAATTGAAGCAGCTCATCTGCATCTCTTTATCACCATCTGATCCTTTCTATTTGATTTCTTTCAATGGAGGAGGCCAATAAGGGATACTGGCTTTGTTCCCACTTCATGAGTGTCCTTAGTATTTTGTCCATTCCTGCATGTGTGTGTGTGTGTGTGTGTGTGTGTGTGTGTGTGTGTGTCAGTGGGCTGTATTTTCTGCGCTCTTGGCAGGAAATTTAAATGTTTCTTCATTCAGAACCTCGTATTTACTCTTCCTGCTGCTTTAGTATCTCTTCCTTTATTCACTCTTTGGACATACTGTGCACTGTTCTGTCAAAGTGCACCGTGTTTGTTTTAAAGAGCTGCCACCACAACATTAAGAAAATACGAGACATATCTGTCCGATACCTGTTATTGAAGAAAATGCATGAACACTCTGCTGACCTAGTCTTACTGTATTATATGGCAATAAAGAATATTTTGCTAATAATCTGCCCAACGAAGGCAAAGGTCTCGTTTGCTCATATGTGTTTGAACAGTAAGAGCATATCATGCATCCATTTTTCGCTTGCGTTTATCGAACAAAGTACAGCGAAAGAGTAAATAACACAAAAGACGCCAGTAGCAGTAGCATGGCGTGTCCAATTAGCTCTGGAGCAGAGAAAGAGACTGACAGAAGAGAGGGAGAAAGAGGTCTGGAGCTCAGTAGCAGGTTCTGACTGCTTGTTCCCTGTAGAGCGGGAGTGTTGTGATGTGGATGAAGCTTGTGGGCAAAGAAATTCAATGCCGGTCATTAGAACCCACTCTCATCGCAGGTCGTCTACGGTACATCTTAATAAGTGGTACTTTTTTTTGAATGTGGTACCCATTAGCTCTGAATGAAGCCAGATGAAAACATACACATATAGTGGTGCCTGTATGGAGCCATTGTGTTCTGAGGCTGCTAGACTTCCATTGCACTTTTGGGCCAATATTTGCAACCTATGAAGTATAAATGAGCACAACCTTAAATAACTACAGCAGTAAAATGGGTCTTACTCATTTTTACTGCTGTAGTAATTACATTACATTTTATATGCGGCAGTAATATTGATCCAAAACATCACATATAATGGTTAAAACAATTTACGGCACAATGAGTGCTTTTATTTTGATACTTCCAGTCAGTTTTACTGATAATACTCAGGCTAAGCGTTTGAATGCAGGGCTTGTAGCGCAGTATTTTTACAGTGTGGCAGTAATTTGACAGAAGGATCTTATTAGTTACGCCACCACTGGATATTTCTCTAACAGCAAATGCGACCAACTGTCGCCATTAGCATTTCATCCCAGCATGCAGCCCCACACTGCCCCCCACTGGTGCGCTGGCAGGACACATTCCACGTATCTAAAAGAACGGATGAACCACGTTGAGCCGGTGCATCGCAGAAGGTCTTCCTCGTAAAGGGCAGAAAAGTGGAGCTCATATAGCATTTGCCTAATATATAATTGATGGGTTTTCCATATGGGGGTTTGTGATGCATTCAAGCCTTGCGTCTGCTAAGGTGCAGCTATTAGCCCCCCCCCTCCTGCTGTTGTATCTACAAAAGGCTGACGCGTGTCAACCCCCCCCCCCCCCCCACACACTGAGCACGAGCCTTCTTCCATCATCCACGCAGCAGGCAGTAACAGTTGGGCACGGGTTTCTTCACACCTCGCGCACAAATGGCTAAACAGACGCAGATGATGAAATGTGAAGGAGTTGAAGAAGAACTTTTTATCAACGAGAATTTAACTAACAAAACTGAACTGTTATCAAAATATTCAGTTTCATAACGAATTGCATTAACATCATATCACTGGACGGTTAGATTAAAATGATACTTTACGTGATGCTCAAACACATGAACAATATACTGTATATGACGAAGAGAGTACTCAACATCTAATCAAATATATGTTTCGTCTTGTAAATATCTTTAAAATACGCAAAACTATCAGGAGAAATGTGTTTTATTCTACATTTGATATTACGAAAGAAAGTAACCATATGGTTGGAGTTTGCTGAAGTGTGACTTCGCACCTGAACACCGTGGCGCATGGAGACACTTGGAGACGCGTCAAAGCGCAATTTGGCACCGGCTGCCAGGACCCTGATAAATAGGAGCTTCCTGCCTTCAGTCACATATCCTCTGAAAACTTAGCGCAGGACTGACCGCCACGAGGAACCATGGAGACTTTCAATGCCAACAGTGGATTACCTTCTGCTTTTCCTGGAGACAATGTTACTCAGCAGTCCGGTCGTTGGTGGAGACCATGGGTTGGAACAGAGGACACAACGGGGGCACACGGAGTGAGTTTAGGCGACTTGATTAGACTTCTGATGGTCTTTTTTTAATTCAAACATGCGTTTCTTTAAGGGATAACACGTTTAACAAGGTCTGTTTGTTTTCCTAGGGTCACTCTAATGACGGAGACCTTTCTGCTGCACAACACCTCAAAACTCCTCAGGTCGTTCACCCAGTGAAGTAAGTAGAGTTTTGTTAAATACGTGATGCAGGTTATTTCTTTGTGAGTATGTCTTATTCATTCCTTTGCTCTCTTTTAAAGGTTGTTCTGGCCAAAGTCGAGATGTTTCGATTATCTGTACCAGGATGCAGAAATGCTCCTGCGAAACTACCCGGTCCAAGCGACCATCTCCCCTTACAAAGACTCCAGCAGCGATGAAGACAGCGACGACGAAGAGGAGGAGATGGAGAAGGAGCTGAACTAAACGGGGCGCTCCCGCAAGCCTTTGAATACGCATTGCTGCATAATGTGATAATATATTTCTTTTAACTTATTACTGTAAATATATGTAAATATACCGTTTTCACTTCTTTACCAAACAAGAATGTGAATGCTTAAGTTATTCCTTTAACACTTCTACCTCTTTTGTACTTTGTTAAGAACTGCAATAAAATGCATTAAATGAATGTTGTTGTCTGGGGTTTAATTATTTTGTTGATTTGTAGTTAGTGCGACCTTGTACAGTCGAAATCAAATCAGTTTTTGCATAAATAAATACTGAATTGAGTTTTTGAGAGAAAGGACATGCTCTTCTATAATTACTATTTGAAAGCCAAATGAGACATCAATATGACTTTATGTCTCTGCAAGTTGTAGCAGCTTTGACACATCCGAGCAGCTTTATTCCCATGGATAAGTGTAAAGCTGTAAACGCTCCGTTTCCTGCGCAGTGTCGCCTGAAGTGCGGAAATGTCAGTGACACGTGGAAGGTGTCAACCGTGTCACGAGAGCATAAAGATCGGCGTGTGAGATATTCTGAGGGGAAATACCAAGTCAGACAAACATCCCTGGCAGAGTCGAAGCAACAAATATTATTTTCATGTGGATTAGACTGAAAATATATATATTTTTTTATATACATCAGGACAGAGTATCCTACTCTATTAATGCCACACACTATAACAGGTGTTTCCTGTCCTCCACTCACAGGACAGAACATGAAGGAATGAACAGGGTGATGAAGGGTTTCATGAATTATTGACTTAAATGTATTTTCCAATTCCAATGTCTGTCCCTCCAACTTTAACAAAAACGAACCAAGCCAAACCAGCAGAATGTGACAATCAGGGCCGAATGAACACATTATGGGGCCCTGAGGTGTTGGGGCTCTATAGTATGGAACCCTTCCTTCTGCTTGCTGTGCGTTGTGTAATGTACACAATGCACTTAAATACACATAAAGTAATTCTAAAGTCCATGCATGACAACATTGCATCTCATCTAGAGATTTAGTCAACCAACAGCACCGCTTGTGTGTCCAAGAGTGGAAAAAACACAATTTGATTTGGAAATGCACCAAGTGAGGTCAGTGAGGTCACCATCACCTAAGATGACCTTCTTTAAATTGATGTAGAGATGAAGTAGCGATCCTTCATCAAACATCTCAGTTGGTACAGTGCCGTAGTTGTGTAAGCTATCTTAAAACAACATGGAGACACACATTTGCAGTGTGTCTGGGGCCCTGCAGCTAGTAAATCAGCTTCTGTAATAACAACACTTTAATGCAATGCTGCACTATGAAAAGACTATATGAAGTTGTTGGAACGCAGATGTAAATGGACTTGCATGTTATATAACGCCTTTCCTAGTCTTCCGCTGTACATCAAATTGTCACGCACATTCGTACACTGCTGGCAGATCTAATTTAAATGCTCATTCGCACACACTCACGCACCACTGGCTCAGCTTTCTTGCCCAAGGACACTTCAAAATGCGGCCCGGAAGAGCCGAAGACGGAATCGCTGATCCGCCGATTAGTGGTCGACTTGCTCTACCTCCCTGAACCACAGCCGCCCCTCGTTGTGACGAAATAAAGTAGGTTTAGAAGGACTTTTTTCATGACGCTGTTACATCAAAGTCTCTGTTAAATGCAGGAAACATATTGCTTGAATATGATACAGTTATAATGCACAGTTTCCAGAACTTCAAAACACATACGCAGACTTGACATCTAATATGTTGTCTGTGTTCTAACTCGGTGACGTGAACTCTTCAACTTGCCCTGGTGCCAACCTTTCAAGCCTTTCCGTGGGAACCCATGGGATCATCTTTAGGTGCTTTGCAGGGTGCAAAGTTTGCACGCCTTATTACACTAAACATGGTGGCCTCGGGGCTGCTGCACTGCCGCTGAACTACTGACCTCAGAACAGACTGTATTCTAATGACAAGGAAGACCTATTACATTACATTATATTACATATCACATTTTCGTTTTCGCACCCCGATTGATACAACAACTCAGGTACCAAGACAGTGAAGGTGTAAAGCAGCAAACATCGCTGCACCTAATGTTTTCCTGTGCAAGTGATGGGCGAGGATGGCTACTGAGCATCTAAATCAAATTGAATATTCATCCGCGGGACTGGATCAGGAGTCGCCGATGACGCTCCGATAACCTCTTCAACCTCGGCCCCGCATGGTCGAGACTTTCCCATGCCTGGGTGTCAGAGCTGGTGGTTGCAGGAGCGTCACTTACTTGGGTGTGACATTTGCTCACCTCCAGAGTTAAATATACAAGCAGCCAGGGACTGATGCCCTGTCTGATGAACTTATAACTTTTACTGCACAAACTTTAGGTCAACTGAAGCAGACATGTCTTATTAGAGGGTTTATCTACATGCTTTCCCTTGTTTAGTTGTAGAAATCTCTTTTGCAGTGGGAGATTCCTGAAAAAGAAAAAACATATACAATCACAACAGTAGCTCTACCGGGCTGTTCCAGGCGTAGATTGTGATAACTGAACATTTTTAAATTACATTTTGTTTTTGTTTTTTTGGTTTGGACTTTTACACGTTGTTCTATCCCGACATAACTTTGCGAAACTCGGATGAACTTTGCGCAGCTTCAACTTTTCAGACGCATGCTTTCCCAGGAGCTGGTGTGAAGTTGGGCGTGAGGAACACACACCCGAGGGCGTAAAACGCTCAGTTCAGCACCACGGTTGACCTCTGCGCTCTCATGTGTCACAACTGCCAAGCACCCTCTCTTTGCCTGCGAATCCACTATCTTGTTCTAATAAGTTGTAGTCAGGTTTCAACAAAAGAGTATGGATATCAACATTCCCTTGGTCCAGTCTGTCTAACTAAGACCTACCTTTGATGATCATAATGGTCCTTTCAAAGTTATCATTTTCAAAGCAACAGTAAATGAACTCGTAATTTGGTGCTTCTCGAAAGTGAGTATTAAGAATGATGCATTATTTTTTTGTAATCTTTTGGAGCTGATTTGGAGAGTGTGACCGCTGGCCTGCCCCGTGAACTCTGACTAGGCTCGTGGTGTGATCAGAGACACCAAACAGAGGTGACCAAGTGTGACCGAGTGTGACTCAGCCAGGCTGAACCGACTGCGCCAGCTTCTCACAGTCACACCTCTGCTTGGCCTGTGGGGACAGAGGTGCTCTTGTTGTCAGAATAGTCTATTTATGACCGGTCGGTGTTTTCAAAAAGGTAGTTCAGCTGTAAGCCAAAGGGGGGCAGTGTGCTTCTGCTCATGTACAACGTTGTGCATGCAGACAGGAAGCGCTGCTTTTGTTTGGAGTAGAGAGTTTCTTTGGCGATCCAGAATGTTACTGCATCTCTCAGGACATCTGATAAAAAAAAGTGACTTTCCGTGCACCGATGGATAATGAACAGTAAGCACTGCTTTTCTCCAAATGTAATAACGTTTACTATTGACGTCAATGGAGATTGTTTGGTGGGTTCAGGCATTAGTTCAGAGGACTGACATGTCAAATATTAAGTGACGTAGAATATTAAAAACAGTGTTATTGTGTGCCTGGGATGCACACATGTTTGCAGTCTGTGTGTCACCAAACTGTCACCGCCTCAACGTTCGGCCGTGTATGTGGAAGCACCACTTGATGTTTGTCCACAGTAGAACCAGCACAATTAAAGTTCCCGTCTTTAATTGTGCTTACAGGACCCATATCCACTTCTTGTTTTCTCCCCTTTGATTAGCTGACAGTTATTTAGAGCTGCACAGCAACAATGAGTGCTTCAGACCAACAGATGGGGCAAGATAGCCAGAAGTGAGACTTCATCTGGGTTTTGGGCCCAGTGATGTAACTCTGCAGTGCGTCCACCTGGGGGCGGTATTGCACTTGTTCAGTAACCATCCATTTTCAATTATAGGATGTTGACAATTCAAACTCCACATATGTACAAGATGTGAGTAATTTGGAAAGTTCGGCATGTGGATTTTTATAGAAAATAAATACAGACACAGAATATTAGGTATTCGTTAAATAAATCGCTCTCATTTTAGGTTTTTAAATACATAATAAATGACTGTAAATTGCTTCAAAGTGGCTTATAATATTTCTATTACGCGGCAGAGCAGTAGACAATGCAGTCAAGGTTTTCATTAAAAATGCATTTCAAATAAATTAAATTGTGTTTGAACATAAGTATCCCTTATCAGGGTTTAATGTAAACACTGAACTGATTTAGTGTGTGTTTCTTCAGAGTCCAAAATTAACAGAACAAATAAAATAAAGTATAATTAAACCAAGTAAATAAACTGGGGGAAAAAAGCTTATAATGGATTTCTTTTATTTCCTCTTTAAAAGACAAAATTAGTCTTTTTTTTTTGTATTAATCCAACTCTAATCCGCCTAATCATTATGTTCATATTACTTTATAATACTTTACATTTCATTGGATTGCTTATTTATGTCTTGAATTGTGTATTTTTGTATTTACAAATTAGTTTCTCGTTGCGGTGTAATTTATTAATGTTGTAAAGTCACGCAGGTTACAAATCCTCTCGCAGCACTGTACATAATGTAGTGCCTGTCATTCACGCACGCTGGAGATGTGATGCACGTAAACGGCAGCGTGATTAAGCAGCAGCCAGACTGAGCAGCCGTCTTGTGGTAATAAGATAGAAGACAAGAAGCGTAAATCTGTCAATGGGAGTGAACACTTTCATTCGCGTTTCTCTGTTGAGGGAGAGAAACCACAGAGTTGCTCTGGTTCCTCTCGGCGCATAAACATTCCGCCTCACGCCGCCGTCTAAGAGATATAGCTGTTGTGCTTTTCTACACCTTGTAATCTCGCCCCTCCACTTAAATAGTTAGTTTGGTCTCCTCTCTCTGAGATGTGTGCTGTGGAGATAATTACAATTTCAGCAACGTTTGCCAGGTGATTACCTCATAATCCCCTATTTCATTTGATAAGTCACGCATTGATTTAACTCAGAGTTGGACCTAATGGAGTATCTTTTCCACCGCCACAGTGATTTGTATGCCGGGGCGAAAGGACAACGTTGGATTGAAGGCAGAAAAACAGCCGCTCGCCATTCCTTTTCACTCTGATGAAAGACAAGCAACGAGAAGGCAGGTTTAATCACAGCAACCTGAATGTGAACGGTAAATCATTGCAATGGCTGATACAGTAACGTGTGGTGGTGGTTAGGATAGTTCCTCTCACATTAAAGCTCCCCGTTTCTTTTCTTTTTTTGTGGTTATATTCTCTCTTCTTGCAGGCGGGGAGGGGGATGGACTGATGAGAGATAAGAAGAGTGAAGGGAAGAGAGACCTGCTTGGTATTCACCTGTCTCTCCGGATCAATAAAGGTAATTTGGGCTGATTCCTCCCTGTAGGCCTCTTAGCAGACAGACGGGGAGAGGGGTCAGCCACTGCTGAGCTGCGGGGAGCTGGAATAACTTAGAAACACACTCTGCAAATTACTGCCCCTGTTTGAGAATCTCTCATTCAGCTATTCCTCTTGCCCTGACAAGAGCCACAATGTGATGCGGAGTCCTCACACAAATGTGATTGGAGGCAAGAAAGTGCCCTGCAGTTTTTAAGACCTCTACAGGTCTAGATCTACATGTCTGGAAGAAGCGGCTAATTAATACATGGTGGCTGACTTTCCATTTTCTGGCAATTCTGCAATTGTTTTCCAAGACTTTTCCCACAAATAAAAATGAAGCTAACTTTCACCTTTATCCCAACTTTAACCCGAACCTGAAAAAAGAGAGGGAAACCAAAAAGTTTCGTCATGACTATCGGTTTTCACATTTTAGACTTCGTGGCTACCGAACTGTTGAAAAAGGGGTTATGATAGCCATGAAGAAGAAGGTTTTGGAGGTGGGAGCTTCAGATTCAAAGGTCAGGCCTCGTAACTTACCATGGAAACAGGGGTGTCAAGTTGAATGAGAAATAAGTCTTGCAATACACACATATAGATATATATATATATATATATATACACACACACACACACACACCCAACAACCCAGATGTATGATCATGGCATGAAATCCTGGATTGTGGTTTACCTTTTAATCATTTTATGGTTCAAATAAACCGCCTGTGTTCCCATTCTGCTGCTATTAGGATTAAAAGAAAACCTCTTAATGACTCATTTGTCATGCATTTTTTTTTTTTTTTACCATTTTACTTTTTTGTTGTTGTTGTTTCTTTTAAATTTGAACATTCCTGCTCACAACCTCTCTCTCTCTCTCTCTCTCTCTCTCTCTTTGCCTCTCTGTCTCTTGGGGCTGCAGCGGGTCTCATCATTCGGTTACAGGCATGGAGGATGCCGTCCGTCATGTGGGGTCACCAGTCTGAGAGGAATGCTTCATGTCAGGGGTGTCAGGGGTGGAAGGAGCGTCCCGTGGGAGACTAAACCCACAAAGGCTGAACCCCACCTCTGGCCAATCACTGCTGCGTGTCCTGCTCATGTGGTGCGTTTCATCAGAAGTACACAGGTGTGCACCGCCTCTGCACGTAGTTTCTCTCTCACTTGTATTCACGTGCAGGCTTGGTGTTGTGACCTCGTGTTGGAGTGCTCACATGTTACCAAGTGCACTCATATGCTCATACATGCTCTCTTTTTTTTTCCCCCCTCGTATTAAAAGGTGTAATGTTGACACGCTGAAGAGCAGAGGTGAGTGAGGTTTGTTTGTACAAGCTATGGCAGAGCAGGTCCCTCTCAGCTTTGATGCAATTAATAATCCTCATACCATTCCCATGTTTTTTTGTAGGGAAAAAAAAGTTTGGTTTCGCAGCGTGAATAACCTGTGATTCAGTTATTCAGAAAAAAAAAAAAAAGAAGAAAAAAAAGTGAATGACCTTATTGACGTTCAGCGAACTTTTCTGAATGTGTGCTTTTAAGTTTCGTCTTTGAATCTTCATGCAGTAACAAAGTTCAAATTCACAATGTCAGCGTTGTTGTAAATACCTCTTAAACATTAGAAATCAAGCACTTATTTATAAATGAAATGTGTGACTATGTAAACCGTATTTCAGTCTAAAAAGGTCACCTCGACATGCCGTATGGATGATTCAACTTTCACATACATGTCTTGGACTGAATTATAACTCCGCCATAAGAATCCTGCTAATACATCAAGTGTCTTCCAGAAATGTGATTAATAGTCTACTTTTGCTTTCCACATCCAACTATCAAACTTCAATTATCTTTCAACATCATTAATTGTTTCTTGAGGAAGCACATATTGATAGTCCAACATGTGCAGAACAGTTTGAGGCCGACTAAGCTGACAAGTCATTTCCATTCTAGTACCCTGACCTAATCACCATATCTTATTATCATTCACACGAAAACACTAATTACAAAGGCAGGGTGAACCTGATTTATGCTAATGGAAACGTGAATATGCGACGGATGCATTAATCTAGAGTATAGGACCCTGCGCTGGTGTTAACTGTGATTAGCATGTGATTACCATAGCACGGGTTATATCTACGGGAAGCCCTGCTTCTGATGGGCTTGTGAAAATCTCTCTACTCACTGGCAGAGAATGAGGCTGTGACTCTTCACGGCATGAGGAAATAATGTTAATAATACAAAATGAACAATTTTGATTGTTTTCTTCTAAACAAAAATATCTAATTAGCGGCAAGTCAATTTGAACATGGGGTTAGCAGCTAAAACATGGGTATTAGCGCTTTGTGTCGTAGGTGGTTCAGAGGATAAGGATGGAGAAAAAAACGAGTTAGATTACCAAAACGTGTTTTAAAGGGTTAGTCCACCGAACAAAACCAAAAAAAAAAAATGTGTGAAGGAGATCAATTTCAGCATATTACTGTGGATAATCCACAATCCACAATTCTCACAGAGACTGTGTCTTTGGTATAAAGTAGTTTCAATGATTACAACAAATATCTCAAAACCCTATCAAATAAAACCAAATTCCCTGCGGAGCAAGATACCACGAGAGGAGGGTATGGATCTTTTTTTGTGGTTTGGGGGAACTGGCTGCCAATTTTCTATATTTTTATTATTGACAAAATCCAATAAAAAGTCTGTCTTAGTGAGTCTCTACTTGTTGACTTCCCTACCCTGTCTGTGACATTCAGCCCATTCCTTCCTACTGAAGACATCACTTTTTAAAAAAAAAAAAAAAAAACGTGTTACAAATATATAATTTCATTTTTGAGAAAAGCCTCCTGAAACAGCTGGGCACTGTAATTTTTTTGGCAAACGTCGCACAACATAGCCTGGGACTCCCATTGACTCTGACAATTACAGACATTTACATAACCCTGCGCAACTCTTCCCTTTAAATATACACAACACTTTAATAACAGACTTATTTTAACGCACTTTTCATTTTTTTTGTTCGTTTATTCTATTGTAAATTTATATATTTTTTGTCTTTAAATTGTCTTAAATTATTGTTACGCACCAATCATCAAGCCTAGGCATAAAACCGAATCTGATCTGATCTGAAAGTGTAAATAGTGCATTTGTTGGGGACTATTTTCAGCCGTGGATTATCACACATTTGGTGCTCTTATGAATATTTATGGCAGCAGGACGCTGTATGTCTTGTGTATGACGTTTGTGGGATTGACTCAAAAACTGCACAGCGTTGAGGTCTTTGGCAGATGAATGAGTTCAGGCGTTTTTGCTACACATGCAATACTCGTGTAAAATACAGAATTTGACCACTTAACCTTTCGATGCTTTCAAGTGATTTTATTTGGACGTATGACTGAGATGAATGGTGGCAATTATAAAGCCACTCATTTGAACAATAAGCCCGTCACTCCACAGTACATCCTGTACCATATAATACTGTATTAGTCGGTACATGTGGATGTGTTGAAGGCGACGCTTCCTTTTGCAGAGTGCAGGTGTTTCCCAGTGGCAGTCCCCAGCGCCATCTGTTCCTCCGGCTGGACCACACCGAGCAGCCTCCAGTGGACAGGAGGATGCGTTTGTTTTGGGAGACACAAGAGCACAAAAAGAGGAGGGGGCCTATCCTTCTATCCCTGCTTTGATCCCTCTATTGAGAGGACCCAGGCATGGTCCTCTCTCAGCGTCCCCCCCCCCCCCCGTCCCCCCGGCTTGTGCCTGGGCCTGGATGGCTGGTCTGATGGCTGAGACTGGGGGGCTATAGCGAGCCCGGCACTCCAGCAGAATGAGCCTATTGACGAGGCAACAGATTGGCTTTGAGTGTATCTGATGGTTATCCCCCTCTTCTCCCCGCCGGTCCCCCTTCTTCTCCCTCTCTCTTTCAACCAACTGAAGACAATCCCCGAATCTCTATGTTTCTAATCAAACTGCCAGTGTGTAGTGGATTTAAGAGAGTGGCAGAAACCATTGTTGGGTAATCTGTGCCAAAAAAGGAGAGGTGGTGTTAAGTGCGGCCCTTTTCTTAGTCGGGATTAGGCTTGGTTGTTCCTCTGTTAGCCCTCTTTGGGTAATGCGTTTGGCTTTAGAAGCAGCTCGGCAGAGATGGAACATCTCCATGACGGGTACTAAACCAAACCAGCAGGTTGAACACAAGTGTGTGAGAAGTTTGTATGTGGGTGGATTCATCATTAGCAGAGCACAGGGTCATCTGGCTTTAATAGGTGTACTCAGGTGTTGGTTCTGATGTCTGCAGCAATGGTGTGTTGTTTGCTGTTGGGAATCAGGTCCTGGCTCTCCCCTTCCCCCCTCTGCCCTCCCTCTGCCCCGCCCCAGTCCCTCTGCACCCCAGCTAATACCAGGCTCATTACGACGCTATCGATCGGCCCTCGCTTCACACCAAAGGGCAAAGAAGTCCTCTCATCCCTTTCTCTCTTTTGTCATTCTTTTTCTATTTTTTTTTTTTTTTATAATCTGCTCTCTTTTCCCCCATGCCCTTTCTTTTCCACTGATGTCCTACATTTAGCTGTTTCCTTTCTGGCAATTATGTTTCTGTCCAAAGAAATGAACATTTCAAGAAACTAAGAGTGCATGGTTTAAAGCCACAACCCAGTCAGCACTGGATTTTTTTCCCCGAGAAGTATTGACGTTAAAATAACTCAAAAATAAATACTTTTGTCAGAGGCTTTTGTTTTTGTGCTGTTGTTTACAGCCTAGGTCGTCTAGTGTGCAGCGGCATGGTTTTATGACTCTCACTGTAACCCCCAAACAACACTTATCCTGCTCGCCTACCGTCC
>NW_027176963.1:0-53397 GCF_023349555.1 Cebidichthys violaceus
TTTTTGTCATATAGTCAGATATAAAGTTTTAAAAAGTCATAGAATAGCATGTAATAAAGAATATCATATAAAAACGTTTTTTTTTAGCATAGTATGCCATGAAAATGTCATCGTGTTGTATGTCTTAAAAAGTCAAAGTATAATAAATATGGTATACCATAACAATATTTAAAAAAAAAAAAAAAGTTCTAGCATAGTATGCCATGGTCAATATCATAGTAAAATATGTAATAAAAAGTCAAAGCATAATGTGAAATCAAAATGTAACAGCCTTAAAAAGTCACATTTAATATCATAAAAAAAAAAAGTTTCTAGGATAGTGAGCAATAAAAATGCACATTTCATAATAAAGTCACAGTATAGTATATCAATATATGGTCATTTTTGGAGTCTCACTGTTGTGGAGGAGCTTGTCATATTCTGGTGGCGGGTTGGACAAAATAACAGGACCACCTCAAAGTAGACCAGGAAGTTGTCATTGCTCCTCTTATTGTTTTGGACTACAGTCTGAAAAATTGGAAGTCTTTCTTTACGTCCCTTTTATAGACTAAACACACACATTCACACTCTCACACACACAC
This sequence comes from Cebidichthys violaceus, assembly GCF_023349555.1. NCBI lineage: Eukaryota > Metazoa > Chordata > Actinopteri > Perciformes > Stichaeidae > Cebidichthys > Cebidichthys violaceus. The sequence goes on from NW_027176963.1 coordinate 582, forward strand.
ACACACACACACACACACACACACACACACACACACACACACACACACACACACACACAGAGGTCTACTCGACACTTAAGGATGTCGGAACAAGCATGTGAGGATAAAGAAGGCTGTAAACGCTCTCTGTAGGAAAGTGTATTTCTTCCTGTGAGGCGGAGGCTCAGATTAGCCTTGGAAATAGGAACTCTTTCTCTCGGCCTCCCTCTCTCTCTCTCTCTCTCTGTCTATCATCGTCGCCAACTGTCAGACGCTGCTGTCATCCTCAGCCGTCCCTTCATCCGTCTCTCTAATGGGAATCCCCCCTCTGTTTTCTCCTCACGCCGCCCTTATTCCAACAATCCCCTCGCTTTTTTTTTTTTCTCATCTGTGTCCCAATTATGAGTCCATCCCTCCTCCCCACTTTGACACACATAGAGCTTTGAGGTGTCCTATTAATTGCGTTATATAAATCATTTTTTTTGTATTATTATTATTTAATGAATTTCACTTTTCTACAGTAACCAAGTAAAAAAAAAGTCCAAACTTATTTCCTCTTCTATTGTCTTTTCCTGATGCTGCTTAACTGTTCCTGTTTTTTAATGTGGCAGTCTGTGCTGCTGCCTAATAATTTATTAAATCTCCCACCTTTGCCATTCTAACCACCCTCTGTCTCCCCCCCCCCCCCAATCTTCTCTTCCTGATAGTGATGTGAAAGGCGCTCGCCGAAAGCTGACGGCTCTGCTGGTTCGGGGAGGTCCTCCATCTGCAAAGGTAAAGACGTTCTCCCTCCTTCCTCTGTCTCTCCGCTTTTTCCATCCTGCTCTCCGTCTTCGGCTCCTGAACGCCGACCTTCGCCGCTCGAAGAGAAGACGTCAGCAGAATACAGAACACATTGCTTTACCGGTCCAGACAGAAAACGGCATGCAGCAAATATTAGGAATAAACTTTACACCTACAGTAAGCTTACAAGGCTTGCATGCAGTTGTACAAGCGCACGCACGCACACACACACACACACACACATGCGCATGCTGAACAGGATATTCATCATGTGATTTATCCGTTATTTCCTTTGGGAACACATTCCTGACACAAATACTAGAGTGTATTTTGTATTGCGTGTGCATGTGTGTGTGTGTGTGTGTGAGAGAGAGAGAGAGAGCGAGAAGGTGCAGAAAATCCTATTTTCTTTTCCCTTTATGAAAAATTGTGAGCTGTCAAAGGTTTAAGGGTTACAGCCACCCAAGGACGGCAAGATTTGTACCAGAAAAACAGAGAAGCTCAATGTACACGCAGCTTAACGCCGCGTGGATCAAGTAAACAATGCTGTAGTTAATCGCGTTTAGCTCATCCAACATTACAGTACGATCTATATATATATATATATATATATATATTTATTTTAGAGCATCTCGCATAATGAGGTCTGATTTTTTTCCCCCCCCAAATAAGAATCAGATCGGCGTTGCAGTATCACACGGTGCAGCTGTGTTTCAGTACTGAGGTGGCTTCAGATCGCTGACTCGATCCTCTCGAATGAATATTGTAACAGTTACACATATTCACACCTGGAAGCTTCCCAGCGCAGTCTGATCTGTGGCTCACCGAGCACCGTGGAGCAGTGAAGGAAGGGTAAGGGCCTCTCATAAGTGGTCACAGGGCAGAGCCGTAGATGTCATTAAGTCTAAATCTTTGTCCCTTTTTTTTCTCTCTCTGGGAATCGGGCAACCTGAGGGTAGTTTTATGCTATGATTTAACAAACACTTGGTGGATATTTTTATGCTGATTCCAGTATGTTGAGACTGTATATTTCAATTTGATTCCTTTTCTTGGTAGACGTCCAAGAATTTATCCACCAGGATGTTATTTTGGGCAGCGCTGAGAACGCTTTGAAACAGACTTAATGTTTCAAAGCCTTCATTCTGGACCTTCATGTTGGGAAGTATAATTCAAAATATATATAATCTAATAGTTATCTGAATAAAGAAGATGGGTGTGTTGGGGGGGGGGGGGGGGGACCTGGACATCTGTATGAGCTGTTCCCTCTCAGCTCATACAGATGTTTTCTTTCTTTATTTTACAGCTGGAAGGTTACTGGTTTAGACCCTCTTAGCATAGTTCCCAGCCGCAGTAACACCTCCAGGAGTGGGTGGAGACCAAAAACAGAGCTAAAATAACCAGAGCTGAAGATTACTATTTGCCAGGTAGCCAAAAACACAACTCTCACTGAATGTTATTGTTGCATCTGTTGGATGTGTGACGAGACAATTGGTGGCTAAAAAGTTCCCCATATCAACTTAAAGCAAGAGAAGAGAAAGTCCTCCTAAAATATATCATTTTTTAAATACATTCTGTTAATTTCTCCGCACTAATAACTCCTCCGGTGGAAAAATTATTAGATAATTCTAATTTTCTAAATTTGAACCTGCCAGGCTCCGATGTCTATCAGAGCTGTGCTCAAATAAAGATTCTTAGAACAAATTAACAGGGGGGGGGGGGGGGGGGGGGGTTGGCAGATAATATCTAACCTGTCTGCCACGATCAATAATCCCTTCAGCTGCACCTCGGACTCTGAATTGCAGTCACGGTCGCACTGCGGGAAGTCGTCAGTCAAACCTGGAGTTATCACGGAGCCCATCGACAACATTCATGTGCGGCGGGAAAAAAAAAAAAATCACGGGGGGGGGGGGCTTCATCACCGAGGGAAAAGAAGAGATAAAGATTGAGAGAACATCATCATTATCTTCACTTGCATCGCTTATATTACCTCCGTGACCTTTATCAGTCATCGGTTTAATCGCAATCAACATTATTCCGACCTTCACAGCTGTGCGCATCGTCGTGCGTCCGTCTTTCCTCGGTTATTCTCGTTGCCTCGCCGCCAAACAGCGTCTCTGATCTCATGTGGCCTCCTGCTCTCGTCTGTCAGCATTTACACACCAAATGATGTTTGACCAGGATTCAAGGCTTTTCTATTTCCACCCCCTAATGCATGTGAATGACCTGTTTGTCTATGCCTGTCTGCGTGTGCGTGCGTGTGTGTGTGTGTGTGTGTGTGTGTGCGAGGGGCTGTGTGTAAGGGTGTACGTAATGAGGTGATTTTTATTCGTCCTCTTTGTCCTCTTGCCCTGTCAAGACCACCAATTCAATTTATGTGTCGAGATAGAAAGAGAAAGATTGCGTGTGTGTGTGTGTGTGTGTGTGTGTGTGTGTGTGCACGTGTGTGTGTGTGTGTGTGTGTGTGTGTGTGTGTGCACGTGTGCTTGAGAGACAGAGAAAGAGAGAGAGAATTTCCTGCCAAAGGATTCTCATCTTTGAGCCCAGAATCAGAGATGGATGCAGAGATGAAAGCTATTTTTTGCCAAGCTGTGCTTACCTCTGTGTGTGTGTGTGTGTGTGTGTGTGTGTGTGTGTGTGTGTGTGGGAGAAAGTGAAGAAAATAGATAGGAGGAGGAAAAAGGGGGCAGGAGAGAGGAAGAGAGGGGTTGTTGGGTGTGAACAGAAGTGAATGGAGAGTCAACAATTGTATTTATATGGACTTGAGTCGCATTGTTAACACTCTACTTTAACTCTCCTATTTATCATTTAACTGATGCGGTCTGATACAACAGTCCTGCATTGAACTCTCCCTTCAGGACGGTTCTACTGTTTCGTTTTTGAGACGTGTTGATGTGCATGTACGGTCATTTTGAAGGCCGCAGTTTGTGGCGCTGTTGCTTTGCACCGCGTTATACAGAGAGGTGTTTATTCACCCTAACCCTCTTTGATATAAGTGGGGTGGACAAAGTCCGCTTAAGTAGTCGCATTTGTTTGACACCACAATCCAGGCAGCGATCGTGTCTCCTGCAGAATGTACTTGGTAAAATACATTAGTAAAATATAAAAGGTGTTTCTAAGAGACAGAAGACGGTGCAGACTCAAACGCTATTGCACAGGAGTCATAAAAGACGCCTTATTGATAACAACGTCCCTTAATGGCTTGCATGTAATACTTACTGCTGTGCAGAGGAAGTCACAACAATGACAACTTGAGACTCAATGGAGGCTTGACTCCTTGAAAACTTGACTTGAAAGCAAAAAAAAAATAAAAAAAATGTGCATTTCAAATGTCGACCTGGTAAAATCCTGGAACAATGAAAATAAACACAAGATGGCCGCAGCTTGCACATGTATGCATTTTGTTCTCGGTCATGTAAAAGCAGAGTATTCCGACGCCGCGTCGTTTTTTAATGGTCAACATTCGTCTTTGAACGCGAGACACAAACTCATCATGCAGTGGCCCCTGTGGTCCCTTTTAATCTGAGTCGAGTTCCCGAGGCCTCCATAGAGTCTCCCACAGTGTCATTTCCACGAGCGTGATTTTTATTCCAGCATGACGAGGAGCAAACAGCTTTACGCATCACTCCAGACAGTGCAGTAAAACACACGTCAAGAAGTAAATTATAGCCATCCCTGAGTGATCAATCACGAGGCCGTTATGACTCGCAGTATGTAATGGAGCGCAGTGATACAATAGCTGCAGCGGGGCTGTTAGTGCATGCTGACTAAGCACGATCCAGTCTTATTTTCTGCCCTACGATGATGATTTAAGATTATGCTCGGGGAAATTTTAATAGAGGTGTGTCCGTGCTCATTCACGGTGGAGGCGGTGAACTATATGTCATGCTCGTTATTTAAAAAAAAAAAATCTCTTATAAGAATTAAAATAAAAAAAACCTGTCCAGGGAGTAAATATAGTGCTCATTAAAACGTGTGAAAACCTGAGTTTGAAAAAAATCATACTGTATATATGCATACAAAATATTATTTTCAAACAAATTGTAGTTCAATTTTTGATTTGTTTCGGTTGTCTTTCTTTGAGTGCATAAACAGATGTTTCTCTTCTACCTGAGACATTTTGTAGACATCATTTTCTGCAAACTATGATCAATAGCGGCAGAAAACATCCCAATATTAGTGTGTGTTGGAACATAAAATTCAGGGGAAAATCAGACCAGTCCAACCAGTGTTTAGTGTTTAGGAACAAAAATACAGCATATGCATGTTTTTTTTTTTTTTTTTTTTTTCCCCCGTTTTGTGCCTAAACAACTTTTCGTGCTTCTGACCAAATACGCTTCATCACGGTCCTTACGTTACGGATGACACAGAAGCCGAGCTAAAGATGGAGCATTTTTCCTTTAACATAGCCCTCGTTGATTTGATGAAGTGGGAGAGAAGCGCTGTGCGCAGCCCGATAAGATATCATTAAAGCCGTCGATCACTCTCAGGTTGGGTGTAAGCTTCCACTAAACAACTAAATCGGACGAGTCGGAGCGGCACGCAGAGCAGATCCATCTTGGTTTATTGATAAAGCACAGTTGCAGCTGCAGAAACATTTCAGGAACTCCGACATCATCAGCACCACCCTCTAATTACCCGTGTCTCCATCTGACTGAACAGGTGCTACGTGTGCCATTTGTAAACACTGATATCTTTTTTTTTTTTGTTGAATTAATAATTACAAAGCAGACCACGTTAAAGACAGTCCATCGCTTTCCTGTGTGTGTGTGTGTGTTTTTGTTTTTTGTTGGGGGGGGAAATTGAGAGCACATTTCCCATAAATAATACATTTCTGTCTTCCTGCCACTCTCTGGCATATATCTGCATACATTTATAGTCTCCTTGGGTTTTCTGTAGTAGATAAATACGTTGTAATTTATTTTTCTACAACCTTCTCATTCCCCTCACATTCCTCAACAGCAATAAATCTGTTTATCTGCGCTGCACAAATCTCCATCTAGTCATTAATTATCTTAAATGTTTGTTGTTTTTTTTACTGGAAAACAAGCAAACAAGTCTGCCGGTGCAGTGTTAGAGTCAACGCGTCGCCAATACAAATTAACAGTTTGATGTGCGAAATGAAGCGTTTGTAAATTTGACTTTTAATGTCGTCTTTCAACATAATCGTGCTTTTTTTTCATACAGGAAGCTGGCCGCCAAAAATCTCGCCGCTGATCCTTTTTTTTTTTTTTTACTTGTGTTCCAACATTTGTGGCTCCGTGACTCAATATCGGACAAAAATGGCTCCAAAAAGACAGCGGCGTGCTCCAATGAGTTAATCTTGGGATGCAACTCGGCAAACAAACACTGATGGTCTTGAGGAAAAAGGGTTGAAATCTTCAAACAACAACAAATAGAGCAAATACCACACGGTCGCGTGGAGAGGAGCAGGAGTTCTATGGAGTTTTGAATGAATGCGTAAAAAGGTCAGGCAAGCATCGTCTCCTGATTTGAACCCTTAAAACCCGCCGAGGTCGAGAGCAGACAGTTATTTAATTGTTCCACGAGCAGCCTGAGAGAAGTTTGAACATGTTTCCTTAGATAACCCAACATGTTGTGACTCAGTGGGATTCAGAGGAAAAGTAAGCGTAGAAGCCGCCAAATCCTCTCGGTCTCTTTCGCTGATTATGCTAACGTCTTAAAATTAAGGTGGTAATGATGTGTTTATGTGGAAATGCTAAGCTTAGCGAAAGCGATAGCGCATGATGCGTGTGAGGGAAAAAAAAAAAAAAAAAAAAAGTCCCAGGAAGATGCTGTCAGCAGCCTCGTGGTTCATCTGTCTCCGCGGCGTAGCGGTGACAGCTACGCCGCGGAGACAGAGAGACAGACGGCAAAAAAAAAAAAAAGACGGACAGAGAGAATATGATGCAGAGCCGGCTGACAGCTGAAAGAAGATCAAAATCAGCCGCGTAACTTCTCCTCGCTTTAACACGGGCCCACGCGTCCACGTGCCTCCGAGATGTGACAGACGATCGTCTGGCAAGGCGACGAGCGAGGGAAACAAAAGCGAAAACCAACAAAACGGGCGACAAAGTACGGTGAGGTGTGTTTCCTATGCAGAGGAACTACCAGGAACATAGACGGGGTGTGTGTGTGTGTGTGTGTGTGAGTCTGTGTGTCTTTACTGCGTGTCAGGGCCTTAAATAACTTTAAAACGTGCTTTTTATCGACCAATGTAAACAAGGAAAACCCAATGAAGAGATCAAATAAACGGAGTGGTAAACAGGTTAACAGAGCTGCAGCTGGAAAGTTTCTGGTTGACGGTTTTCCTTTCATTCACAAAAACACACACACACACACACACACGCATGCATACACACACACACACACACCACACGCACTTAAAAAAGTTACGGTTTTAATTAGAATCAGATTTCAAAGTGCGTACATGCTCTGGGGCAACAAAGATGAGCCTCAAATAGCCCGATTATCTGCTAGAAATTAGCATCTTCGCCTGTTTGCAAAAGTCTGTCTGTGTGTCTTGTCCTAAAGCATCTAATTTGAATTCTTCAAATGTGAAATTTGCAAGGTGGGACTCACATTCACAGACAGACGTCTCTTGGGATTATGCAAAACGGCCGAAACCTCGCTGTAAATCTGCAGCCTAGTCAGATCTTTTCCACCCGGCACCTAAAACCATATTAAATCTCCCCCAGTACATTATTTTGGTGAGGAAAAATGACTAATAGAATAATCCCCACCGTCTTCGCTTTTGAACCAGACTATAAGATCGTCACGGATCCAAAACAATGCCCGTCTGTCGTCGGAGGCTGAGGAAAACCCAAAAAAATAAGCTGTGAAGAGGTTTTTTGGGTTTTTTTTGAGTGCCGTGAAAGAAAGAGCTGATTCCCAGCATCAAACAGTCCTTGAGAGATGGCTCCTGTGATAGCGGGTATGAATGTGAGGTGCTTCATTTGGAATACATTTGTAGAAGTGCCCAACGATGCTTCACCGCATGAATATTCATCTGGGAAAGCTCTTTATCCGGTGGAATATTTCTGTCAGGTATAGAGTACATTTCAAAAGTGGTTTTCCGGACAAAAGCTGTAAAAACAGACAAAGTTAGCAGCTGATATGCTTGACATGCAACCTTATATATATATATATATATATACTATACTTTTACATGTGACACTAGTGGGTCATGTCGAAGTTAATTTAATATGTTAGATAGCTTGTTTTAACCATAATATTCTATAATCCGATCATTTGGTTTACGTGTAAAATCTTCTTTAAAGTAACGGAGGGTAAATAAACACAGTGGGCTAACAAGTACAGCGTGTCCATCTAAAATGTAGTGAAGTAGAGCTATAAGGTGGCGGCACATGATAATGCAATAACAACCTCAGACGTGTTCAGCAGATGGGTGAACGTTAAGCTAGTTAAATTCCAACAGTGTATTTGAATATTTGAATTAGAGCGTATTGTTGTGTTAATAATAGCTACAACACACAGAGGCAAAGGTCACATGCTGCTATAGGAACAGGCTGGTCCACCGGTGCACGACACTGGTGTGTGTGTGTGTGTGTGTGTGTGTGTGTGTGTGTGTCTGTTTGTTTTTGTGTTTGTGTGAGATGTGATCTGGGAGAATTGATGAAGACACGTTTCTAATGCTCAGCCGGAGCGTCTTTGAAGGCGCCTGTATTACAGCGTATCACAGCGCATCATGTGTTTTCAGGAAAATGTGACATCTCAAAGATAAGAGCATGGAATCATCAAGTCGTGGTGGATTTTCCCGCTGTTCTAGAAGCGTTAAAGTCACAGTTTTCAAGCGTGTCAGAGCTGAATTATGAAGAAATATCAACAGGATATCAACCAAAAAACAGACACAGACTGAAGTCTGACTTCTATCAGGACCAATATGTCAAACACAGCTGGTTTATCTGTGAAGGAAATAAATGTTTGTTGTTTGAAATCCGTGGTACAAAACATCATAAATCATTAAGAAGAAATGTAACTTGATGGAGAAGATAATTCAGGCAAGGAATTAAAAAAAGTTCCGTCTTGTGTTCCTTTATTTCCTGGTTCTATTTGATCAGATTTGACAGTTTGAATTACTCTCCTTTTTTGTGATTTCCACTCCCGGCGACCTCCGATTTTTATGGATGTACTTAATCTTCAGGGGACAACGTATATAAAAAAAGGAGTAGCGGCCATTACGACACATCTGAGCGGTGTTGAATGGCCCTTTCAATATGTGCATGTTCGCCGAGTCTTCAAACATGATGCAGAGAAATGTGGAGGTTAGCACAACAAAGAAAAGGAAGCGCCGGTGAAATACGACGGAGTCCAAATTGATTATTAATAGCTTGACGCGTCTGAGAGGAACTGTAACCGTGGAAATGAAGCTTTGATGCGCGCACCTCCAGCTGGCTCAGAGATGTCCATCAAGCCGTTAACGGCTGCTTGAGTAAGCAATTGTTCACGGCGTATTTACACAAACAGTGGAGGAAGGGGAAGTATTTCTTCGCTCTTATTTTTGGTTAATTATTTGCGGGGCCTTGTCACAAAGCAATTCCAGCCAATGTGCAGCCTGTCACTGACTCATTCTAACGCTTCCGAAAACAAAGGGGCCGTCTATCTGCTGCTGTAACAGCCCCCTAATATTCTGGGATGCATTTCCTCAAGACATTTGGGACCCGGTGTGCAGGGATTCAAGCACAGTAGTTAGGTTGACCGCTGGTGTCGGGCGATAAAGCCCGACTCTCGGTCAACAGTGGTGCTGTAAGAGGTTAAGATCAGGCCTCACATTCCTGCAGGATGACTTTGTAACACCGTTTGCCGTACCTTTGCTTACGTGATCGAGACTTCCTTATAGTATTTAAACAGCTGTTTTGCATCCATTAGATTGCCGCCGGGCTTTTGCTGCAGTAAAACATTCTGCTTCTTCCTCCGTTGCTACCGCCTCTCTCTCTCTCTCTCTCTGTGTGTCTCTTTCCCTCTCCTTCCTGTTCCGTCAGTGTTTGTGTGTTTGTGCGAGAGTGATTTTGTGTTTGTGTCCGGGATGTAACAACACATTTATCACACATTGTGCTAACCGTGGCTCGCTGCCTCCTCCTTTCCTTTCCGACCAATGTGTGTGAACGTGTTCTGGGGTGGGGGGGGGGGGGTGGGGCGAGCGTGAGTTTGCTTGTGTGAAGGCGTTTTGTTTACACCAAATCATGTTTTATGTATGTAGCGCACGGAAGCATTGTGGCTGCAATGTAACGCACGTCTTAGCAAATCAACAAGCTCTGCATTAAAGCTGTGTGTGTGTGTGTGTGTGTGTGTGTGTGTGTGTCAGCTATTTATTGCACGATTCAGTGAGGCGACGTCCTTAGGTCAACGGATTTTATGAGGTTTAGACACAAGGTTTACTGAGATCACGCACACTGAGCGTGTCCATGAAGGGTCATTCCAATCACACCTCTTGAGACGCCGTTGCTGTGAAATGACCTTGGGTTTCCCGTTGGTTTTGTGCGGAGTCGGATGAGGCGTTGACCTCGGCTCCCCATCTGGTTGGTAGCTGCTTCGCGGCTCTTGTCACAGAGCAGCTCCCCCCCCCCCCCCCCGACTCACACCCGCAATTCAAGTTAGGAGGCGCGCACGATGATGTTTTTTCGCGTCGCCGTACACCGAAAATAACGAGGCTGCTGGTCCCCCCTCCCCTCTCGGCCAATCGAGTGACGGACACCCGCTCATTAGAGCTTAAGCAGGCAGTCACACATTGTTGTACGTACACCCCCCCCCCCCACACACACACACACACACACACGCGGTCTGACTTCATCTAATGCTGATTTAGCAGCACACACCATCTGTCAAGAATGATTAACCTTTCCGTCAATCATTGGTTTCTCCATTATTCCAGACACACATTTACAAAGCAGACACACAGAGTGAGAGCGCCGACACATTCATATAAACACGTTTTTATCTCCAATGCTTTAAATGACACTGATACAAGTTTACGGTTTTAAATATCTATTTTTCCTAACTAGCCGTTAAGCAGTGGGTTCCTAGAATAGCATCAGTCGTATTATTAAAGGTGTGATACGTAGACACATTGTCCGTTGTCTGTTGTTGATGCAGAATTCAAAATTGCCCTCTCGTCTCCGGCTCGACGAGTGAGCGAGAGCAGCGCACAGCGGCGGTCGAGCGAGCTCGAGAGTGAATGAAGAGAGGGGCCGAAATGTTCTTTTTCTGATTTGTTTCACGGCGGTTATGTCCTAGAGCACAAAGAAACAGACCCACACCTGAAACCCACAAACCTGCGGGAAGGTGCCAAGATTCTGAATGAATGCAGCATCAGGCACGCTTTATCTTGCTGCTGCCTGTCTGCTCTGTGTGTGTGTGTGTGTGTGTGTGTGTGTGTGTGTGTGTGTGTGTGTGTGTGTAGGTCATGCGTACCCTATAATAATAGAACAGGGTTGCAGTAGTTAAAATATAACTACAGCACGTAAGTACAGTTGTAAGGTCTGATTCCATTGTCATGAATTGATTTTGGTCTGAAGCATTGTGGTTATGAATGCTGGTCCCTTACAATGGATTCACACAGTGACCCAGAGTCTGTGAAGAAAAGCAAACTTCTCACAGGTGTGATTTTCAACAAACTAAACACACACTTCAACAGCGGAGAAATGGATTACGGTAGTTTGAAGAGTTTTGACGCATTTTTGTTTTGCAAAGACTCACCATTGGGATCTATAGTAACGGCTGTGGATTCCGATAAACCCGCAGCTGTCATCCTCTGCAAAGAGAACAGAAACCTACAAACTTCTCAGAGCCGCCTTTCAAACAACATATATTTTATACCCAAAAGATGGATTGATGCAGTGGAGTGCTCCTTAAACAGCACCTGAAAGCTAGTAACCTCACATATTGTTCTCCAGCTCCTACATATACGTATTGGTAAGTGAACTGGGAGACTGTTAAGGTTACACCCTAACTCTGGAGTCATTTCGCTGTGTGTTGTGGACTGTAACCTAAAGTGTTACTGAAATAACTAGGATAAAAAAAACGACAGGAGGGTGGTGCTACGCTTTGGCGGTTATCGATCGTAACCGCCGTAAGAGAAGCAGCCGTGAGCTAGCCGTCAGCTAGCCGGTGAGCTAGCCGTGAGCTAGCCGGTGAGCGCGAGCTAGCCGTGAGCTAGCCGTGAGGCGCGCTCGGACGCACTAAAAGCACGGACAGCCGGTCCGGCTACGTACACAAAGCACAGAGAAGCTCTGATTACAACACACACAGAGGGAGAGCAAAGTCATTCTCTGCTCAAGTATACATTACTCCATATATGTATAATAGTATAAATATATGTATAAATAGTTGTTTGCTGCTATATTACTGCTCTGAATGTCGTAACGGGAACTACACAATGAGCGACACTCACTCACTTGTCTTGACTCTCAGGTTCAGATTATAAATGAAGCTCTTGAAGGTCCTTTGAGTGTTTCTATAAAGCATGTGTGTGTTTCTGTATTTATTGTATCTGCACTTTCTGCTGACACACAACTGCATTTGCACTCATGAGCAACCACAAAGGCATACACATTTTTCAAGCCTGTGTGTGTGTGTGTGTGTGTGTGTGTGTGTGTGTGTGTGTGTGTGTGTGTGTGTGTGTGTGTGTGTGACCGTGTGGTCCATTGGCCTGTTGTGTCATTGAGATGTTGAGAGTGTAGGTGCCCTGCAGCTACTGTTTGGCAATTTGTGTTTTAGTGCAGACTAGGGAACAATACACTATTAGATTTTTTTGAGAAAGATGACACACTTCATACACAGGACAATACTAGAGTTGAGCAAGAGTTTAGAAATGTTTGGTTACATTGTTAAAGGAGCCCTGGGCGGGATTTTTATGTGAAACTACAAAACATTTACCAGCCTAAATCACAAAGTAGAGCAGCATTAGAGAAGAACTCCAAACTAAATGAGACACAGAGGATTTGGTGTGTATTGTACAAAGTAATGTTGTTTGCTACCAGTAGAGATGTATCCAGTGTCCTTCTGCCCACATATAGCCAACGCGTCAGCATCAGTTGACTTTCAAAGTAAAACTGTACAGCGTTTGTGTAATCGATGTAGCTGGATGAGCATAATTTAATCTTTTCATAATATTTCTTATCCAACAGTTTCTCTTGGAGAGATGAGTCACAGCTCACATCAAGTGAATGCTGGACTTCAGTAGCTGTCTTTGGCAAGTATTGTCCAGTCATGTGCGGTTTAAATCATGTTTTGACATTATCTTAGATGATTAATTGGCATTAAAGCCTTGCAAATTGCCAGTGTGCATAATCGCAAAGTTCAAGACCACACGCTAAAAAGTACAGATGACTTCTTATGGCAGTACAGCCCGAGACAGCTGCTGTCATTTCATTCAGAGGCCGGGTCACCGCTCAGGGGCCAAAACTGCATAGGAGGAGCAGGACGGCAAAATCAGGTGGGGTAAAAATGTTAGGACAAATCATTAAAGCCAAATTGACAATTTCAAAAATGCTGCACGGACCAGACGGGGCTGCGATGTCACTGACGAAAAGACGGAGGAAGCCTACGGAGTCAAATCAATGTAAAAATCCACGAGCACAAATGAGATCTACGCGCGCGCAAATCAAACCATCCGCGCACGTAAATGACTTTTTGCGAGCGCTTTCGCGTCACTCCGCGCTGAACACCTCTGCTGGCGCGAGCAAAATTGCCGCCTGGCGAGGAGAACACCGTACTTTGAGCGCGAGCGGCGCCCCCTAGTGGTTTTTCTTTCTGACAGTAAGTGGGCGGACCCAGTCACCTTTGATTCACTAAATTTGATTGGTTTACAATCCTCGTGCTTGGATTGGCCGGATAACGCTCCCGACACAGATGTTAGGTGGCGGTATAGAGGTGTTTTTTTTTTTTTTTTAATCCTCCACTCAACACTACTCCACTACATCTCAGCGGTAATTATTGTACTTTTACGAGCAGAAGACCAGTAAAAGATGTCGTGCGCTAGGGGGATGCACCTCACGCTCAAATCATGGTTTTTCTCCTACCGGGCTGCAATTTTGCTTGAGCAGATATTCTGCACGGAATGATGTAAAAATAATAAACATGCGTGGCTGTTTGACTTGCACGAGCGGGACCGCTGCACAGACGCGTACGCTTGGATCTCATTTGTGCTCGTGGAATTTTGACATTGATTTGCCGTCATAGAAGGGCCCATTCCAAAGCTCATGGTCTGTTGTGCAACCATCCTCTACATTCCTCCGCTCTTATAGAATAAATGACATTCGGACAAAAGTGAGCATTTTTGCTGTCAAATCTGGTCATATGCATAAAGTAAAGTAACCCGACGCACCGCATTCCCATGCGCAACCTGCGCGTTCTCTTTGCCTCAGTCTGGCTGCTTCAGCTCCAAAAAATGACACCATGACAGAGACCATGAACACAATCTGCTCTCTTCAAAGCATCCATTTAGAAAGCTAAAATTTTACCCGGTCTATGTTAAAGCAGATGGTTTCTGCAAGTTCGTAATCATAATGTGTCACAGTGCGGGTGTTGGCGGCTGTTGCACACAAAAAAAAAAAACGAAACATATGTTATCTGTAGTTGTGAGGTGTGTGTGTGTGTGTGTGTGTGTGTTTGTACCGTAGTGTTCCATTATTTGCATCATTTATCTCAATTGCCGGTCCCACCATCACAGCAGAGGTTGTCTCCGTCTCTGTCAACACAGCAGCAGCCTGGATAGCAGGTGAGCAGCATTCCCATTACGTTCAACCAGTCGCCAACCAAGTGGCGTCTGTCACACACAGGCAGACACACACGAAGTGAACAACACCAGCCGACAGGCACGCAGACGTACAAACGTGGCAGAGTTACAGGTCGTGTGAATACTTTTAACCATAATGTGTTTATCAGGAACTGGCAGTGAAAAGGGGATTTATTTTGGTTGTGTGTGTGTGTGTGTGTGTGTGCGTGCATGAAGCTCAGCGGACACGCCGATGTGGCTTTTATAACATTTTACAGTTGGCTGCATGTATCAAGACGAGAGGGAAATGAACAGCTTGAGGTGTCTGAGTGATGCCTCTTCAGCTGCTGCTAGGTGTGTGTGTATGTGTGTATTTATATATGTGTATGTGTGTGTGTGTGTGTGTGTGTGTGTGTGTGACAGATACTGTAGAAACAGAAAGAGAGAGCGAGAGATGCTTTCCTCCGTGAGTTATGGCATGTGTAGTCGTGGTCATTTGTCTGGCAAAGTTCTAAAGCCAAACTTTGTAAAAGTTTTGCAGACAGGCCATAACACGGTCCACCTACCAGAGCACATAAGCTCTGCTTTCTATTACTGAGAAATCTCTCTCTCCCTCTCTCTCTCTCTCTCTCTCTCACTCTCTCAGCGTAAAGGTCCCATATTTTACCACATGCTCCGAAGACAACAAATAACTACGGTAAAGCTGCGCGTTTGGTGAAATCCAGCTATCTTCTGGAGGAGCTGTAGAGTGATCCATAACACAGCAGTTGTTGTTTTTTTGTTGAGGATTATGTGCCTAAACAGATGTGCTCTTAATAATTCACACACACACACACACACAAAAAAATAAAATAAAAAAATCAATCTACCAAGTATCAAATAGTCACCCGCCTGCAGGCTTTGAAAGGTGGCTCTGAGAGGTTTGTAGCAGCTTTAGTCAGCTTGGATCCACAGCGGTTAAGTGAGCGGCGAGACCAGAACGGAGCGCTGTGAAATTAATTTGCCCCCAGCGCGAAATAGGTGGTGCCAGAATGATGGTGATGCAATGACTACATGTGCTCTGACAATCAACACACTCAACAGCATATTTGTACACGACGTGCTGTTTCGTGGACTAGGTTACACTCTGGTAGAAGATGATTACATAACATTGGATATAACATGGTAGAGCTAACAGATACTTGCATTTTGCCTTTTTTGGATGTTCAAGACTAAATACAGCATTTATGTTTGTTACAGGTTACGGTCTCTTCATTGCGGAAGCTTCAATGAACGTTTAAGACACATGCTGTCATGTTCATAATGATGAATTTGCGAAATCGGTTACCATGCAACCTTGCAACCCAGGTGTGAGTGTTTTCAACAAACAGTGGAGAAATGGATTATGGTGCAGAAGTAGTTTTGACACATTTTTGTTTTGCAAAGACCATTTGGGATCTATAGTAACGGCTGTGGATTCCGATAAACCCGCAGCTGTCATCCTCTGCAAAGAGAACAGAAACCTACAAACTATCTCAGAGCCGCCTTTCAAACAACATATATTTTATACTCGAACGATGGATTGACGCAGTGGAGTGCTCCTTTAACACCCGTAGACTAAAAGGTCACCATGACCACTGTAGCATTAGTGCAGCACTGATGCTGCACAGACATAATGGCATATTTGCACAGAGGACACAGCTTCCTGTGTGTCTGTGTTTTCATTCTGGCAGGTGTGTAAAGCCTCGTCTTTTGGAAACGAGTGAGCAACAGTGATGTTGCCGTGTGGATATTGGAGTCCATTAGTTTTGCATGTGTACAATGTTGGAGCCTGACAAATCCTTTTATATCAGAGTGTGCACGTGTGGGTGTGCGTGTGTTTATTTGTCTGGGTTCACACATAGCTTTCAGACATGTTTATCTTCAACATTAGTGTGTGTCCGCGAGTGTGTACGTGTGTGCACTTCGGAGTGTGAAATCCCATTAAGCGTGTTAAAACCCTCTTTGGCCTACTGCCTACTCAGAGAGACAGACTACACACACACACACACACACACACACACACACAGTTACCACACCTGTGTACGTGTTTGTTCTTGTGTGCAGGCCTGTGTATGTGTATCAGCTTTTGGAAAGGTGCCTTGTCACAGGTGATGGTGGTAATTTTCTGATGTTCACTTCACACCACCTACCCTTTGATACCTCGTTACCTCACCTCACCTACGCCGTCGTTAGTGTCCCACACAAGTATTTACGGACTTTTGAAATGTTCAGTTACAATCAATGGATAGATTGACACATTGTTTAAAAAGCGACCATACATGAGTGAATTAAACACATTTAAATGATGCAATAGATCAAGACATTTGCCAATTCATTGTACTTACAAGATTCATTGAAGAAAAGCTTTTACTTTGGAATGCAAAATGACTAAGTGAGTAAATAAAGGAGTCGGTGTGGAAAGTCTTTTTGGAGGGATTTGTCATGTTGAAACAGGAAAGGTCCTTGACTTAACTTCTGCCACAAAGTTGGAAGAGTGTTATTCTAAATCATTATAAAATGTTCTACTTCACAAAATTATGCAAATTTTTGGGATTCTCTCTCTTTCTTCAAGGCCAAACAATTAAATAATCTGGGAAGTGAAAATACAAATTTCAAAAGTCCCAACAAATACAATTTTGGGATCTAAAACATCATTGTGTAACACGCTCAAGGCCCAGACACACCAAAGTTGCGGCGGCGAGGGCGACTGTCTTGGTTACTACTTTTCCTCCGATACACTTCAACCAATGCGGTGAAGTAGAGGGAGCGATGGAAAAAGAGAAAGAGAGAGCGACTGATGGTAGAACATAACGGACGAGGACCAATGTCGTGGCCAATCGATATCATGTTGAACAATAATCTCATCATATCATCCAGTCCTAGTGGGCGCTATACGCTTCGGGACGATGTTATCAGCTATAACCGCCGTGTGAGCGCAGTGCAGAGCGGCCATGAGCTAACCAGAGGGGCACGCTCACGTGCACTAGCAATTTATTGACCGACTTAAAATAAATGCTGAAAAACTGTATGTAGGATCGGTGAGGTTCGGAGTTCGTTCGTAACCTTGGAAACAGTTGTCAAAACCTCAAGGTCCATTTTCTCCACAACAGCCACAGAATGCACCATGAGGTGAGAGTGTTTTGAAATGGATGTGAAGTATCGTATGTATGTAATCATTCTAACAAACTCAAGATTTGGTCTGAATTAGACCATAAAAAGCAGCGTTAGGATAAAAAAAAAAATTCTAGAACATTTGAAAGGAATCCGTATTTTAAGCTATTTCCACTCCAGCCCTTGCTCTCATTTTCTCGACTCTCTTTCATGCAGCTCTGACTCTTTCCACCACTGCCTCCCATCTTCTCTCTGTCCCCGTTCTCTTCTTCTCCCCCCTTTCTCCTCTCTGAATACTAAACGCATTACGTAACCATACATCGCCTCGCCACAGAGGATCATCCATGGCATCTCACATGTTCACTTCCCTCTGCAGGGGAGTGACGAGTGGAGCACCGCAGGGCCGATGGAGGAGATTCATATCAGCAGCGCCCATTATTCCGGCGTAACCCCCACACTGCGAAGACGGAGACAGGGAGACAGACAGTGAGAAGACTCTGCTTCAGAAAAAAAAAAGAAAAAAAAAAAGACAGAGACAGATGAGACAAAGATGTTATACGGTGATGAGAAAAAATAAGATCTTGTATAAAAAGCATTGTTATTTTCCCCATTTTGTCCCAGTTGCCATAGACTACAACACAGCAGTGAATCCCCCCCCCCCCTCTCTCTCTGCCTCGTAGCAGGCAGTGAAATATTTCTATAATAGAAATGTCCGTCACGCTCCGTGTTTCCATATCTCTTATAGAAATGTCCATCACGCCGAGTCTGGACGTCAGCTCAACCCCCAAAACTCCACCACCCGTCAACACCCCCACCCCACCCCACCCTCTCCCCCCCTTCTTTAAAAACCCCAGAGGCGGAGGAGAAAAGACGTAGGCTTTCATTCCCCAGGGATGTGTGATGTTGCAGCCTTATTTCCGTAAAAGTCAATCACTCTTATAGATGGAGGGGGGGTGGGGGGGTGGGGTTGTAAAACGGAAGAGTGAGGATGGGAGTCAAAACAAATTACATTCTCATGGATGTCTTTGAATCGTGCGGACGACAGACAGAGGTGTAGTTGTGCTTCCCTCGGAGCGAGCTGCTTTTTGGTCGTTCGCTCCCGTCGCCCACTCCACTCTTTCTTTCCTCTTCACTTCTTCTCGCTCTGTGATCTGACCTAATCCACTTTCATCGATCGCACAAATCACACGTGTCATTTATGCCCCGTAAAGTGTGTCTGTGTTTGCATGTGTGAGTGCATATACACCAGGGGGGGGGGGCAAGTAGTTGTGTACTGCCCAGAACAGTTTGTTTAATGTGGTTTGATGTGAATTCCCAAGACGCAGGGAAAAGATTTATTCTTCACAAGCTTGTCCACGGCTTGACATCTTTGCGTCCTGGGGAATCAATAAGCTTCATAGTTTTAAAAGACTGCAAAGGGAACTTTTTTATTTTTTTTTGTTGGTTAATTAAATCTATATTTTACCTCCTGAGATCCAAAAGCTGCAAGGGAGACCTCACCAACAAGTATAGATGACGTTTTAAATAAATAAACCAGAGAGGAGAAGGTTCTGTGGACAGACGGACAGAAAGACTGAGAGACAGACACCTCGCATCCACAAAAAAAACACACAAAAAAACCCAACTTATTCAGAGCAAAGACAACTCCCATGGATTCATCTCGAACAGCTCAAACGAAGGCTTTGAACTTCGGCAGAGAAATTAGTTTCAAGCTTTTAAGCAGACAAATTTACACGTTGAACTCAAAGCATCACAGAGGCTGTCGAGCACATCTCTGTCAGAGCTTGAGGCAACAAAGGGAAGCGCTGTACACTACTAACGTCCATATTTCTGTGTTACATAAATATCTAAATTATTTGGGAGCAATCCTAAAATAGCCTTATATGTCAACATACAGCATTAGGAGAAGCTGCAGATGACAGGGCTTGCAGAGCAGCCGGAGAGAGTTTCAAAGTAAAATCAAGGACTTTGCAGTTGAAGCAAGGAAAAAATAAAACTAAAGTTGAATTTTCTGCACTTTTTCTTTAAGGAAATATAAACTATAAAACAGCCGTAATTTTCAGTTTTTCAGAAGAGCATTAAAGCGTTTTTGGACGAACAGTATTTGTTGTAACAGTGTCTTAAGCTCAGGCCTCATGGCGTTGTTTGACTGACATTTAAGGGCCGGAGACGCGCTATCAATGTCTGTTGCGCCCTGACAACTGGAGCGTATCATAGCTTTTAACACATGACTTTAATACAAGACAGTTCCCCTGTTTTAACAACCACACTGTTAGAGATTTAGGACGCCTGCAGCCTGTAAGCAAAGTCCACACTAAATGACACGTTGAAACTAGCTATTTTGATACTGAAGCTATTTGATGAACCACAGAGATTTAAGATGTATCTTAGCTACTCTGGAGTAAAGTCCACACTAGCCACCATGACGTTGCAGAAAATGATGTTTTCCCTTCCTGTGCTCTATGATAGTTATATAATATCTAATAATAGTGTGTGAAGTCTCTCGACCCAATTGTCTTTGAAAACTTTGCCCGGCAATAGCAAAGAGGCTAACAGCTAAAAATAGCTAACGTTACTCACCAAACAACAAAAAGTAGATAACTACCATGGGACAAAGCATTATGATCAGGTGATAACAATACAACTGCAATCTACAGTTAGTGCAAAAATGACAACAGTGAAATCATAAACTACAACATTGGGTCATATAACAGTAAACCAGGACACCAGACTGGGCGGATGAAACTGTAACGTTAACACATAATGATAGCCTACGCTGGCTAACTAATGCTAACGAATGAATACCTTTGTAGTTGAATGAATCTAACCCCATAACCTGTCAAAAGTCAAGCTACCAGCTATAACATAGTGTAATGCTGTGTTGACGTTGGCTTGTGTACTGTTTCAGGTATTTGGTAAAAAAAAAAGAAAAGAATTCACACGTGATGAAATCATCATCCTGCTTACAAAATATAACAAAACGGTGCAATTCGCTGCTCCTCATCCTCAAAGTGATCCCACCTTTCATGCCAAACGCTATGCTATGGAGGATTTCACACCTATGGTCTAGCTGTGAGATTTAAGTTGTGACTTATCCCCGACATTGGAACTATTGCAGCTGTTGCGGCCATTAAGATGCGACAGCGCATACATGCCAACCTAAGTTAGAAATAACGTTCTATACCCAGTGCCGTCCCTTTACAACAATAATAATTTAAAAGACCCATCGTGCTTTTAAGTCTGTATATCGCACACAAATTTGAAGAATTGAAGAAATTTGAAGAAATACATAACAAGAGCATGTCTTGTTGTGTATTTATCTTGGCTAGCACTTACTGCGGATGCGTCACAGTGAACAGCACTCCTTTTCTTGGTAGTTGAAAGTGAGACACCAGCAGAAGGAAATGTTGGGTGTGTGCGTCAACAGCTCAGCTCGGTAGAGCTCCGTGTGAAGAGAGTGAGCCGTAAACAGTGAGGCTGATATCAATCAGATGAAATTGAGCTGGATTAGATTCATTCATCGTTTAGTCTGACTACGGCGTTCGAATGGCAGAATTCATCACTACCAATAAAAACAAAAGCATAGCGTTGATACTTTAAATGGCCTATTGCATTGCAGACTTTAAATAGTATCAACAATGGGGTTTGGGATTATAACTTTATTTATAACACAGTAGTCTGGTGCCACATTTTAACAAGTGTAATCACATCTTTCTCTTTTGGTACTGGGCAGGTTTTTCTTCATCATTAGAGTATTCTCAGACAACTTTTGCTTGAAATACATTATGGATTTACTCTAAAGCCACACACACACACACACACACACACACACACAGGCACAGTACTGTGAGCATCATGGGTCATTTGTCTTGCTGCTTTTCCTTCACCTTCCTCATCTTATTCCTGTTGATGGCTTCCTGTAGCTTTGTTGGGTGCTGCTCTTTTCCCCCAATGGTTTGAAATAGCATATAATGGGAGTACTGGCAGACTGCGTGACGCCCAGCTGCACACCGAGACGGTGAACTGTGTGTTTGTGTGTCTCAGGTTCTCCGTCCATGTATGTGCCCGTATTAATGTCTGCCTGTTATTAAGGTGCTCATATTTCTGCCTCGCTCACGACCTGCCCAGGAGAACGGCCCATCTCCTAAGTGCTGTTCATCATTCACATGGAGGAATTAAGAAGCGGACGGTGGGGTGTTGGGATGACCGTGGCTAAGTGGAGAGCAGGGGGTCGGCGGTTCGATCCCCGGCTCCTGCTCCACTAGTCTCATGTCAATGTGTCCTTGAGCAAGACACTTAACCCCAAAATTGCTCCCGTAGCTGCGTCTACGGTAGATAGACACTGAATTGTAAGTCGCTTTGGATAAAAGCGTCTGCTAAAATGACCATAATGTGATGCATGTAGCTGGTATCCATCTTAATGTGGGGATGAAAATCTATTGAAGTAAAAGGATAATTCTGGTTAGTTCATCACAACAAGCTTATAATAAAAATGTTTACACTACATTCATTTTTTTGGAGATCTGGTAACACAGCAGCAAGAAAACATCCGACCACACAGGCTTTAAACAACCCCCCCCCCGGTTAGCGAATGAGAAATCCAAGGAATACAAATTAACTTCTGATCCAAACAGTTTGTTAAATACATCTATCACAAACATCCTGGTTTAACTTTGATGTACTGTAATTACTGTAGTTGAGCACAGACACGTTTTTTTTTTCCTGTCCAATTAAGGATTATTACTGAATCCAAATGATTTTGATGAAACAACCAGACTAAACTGTTGAGTGGCTTGTTTTGGCTGCTCATGTTTTATGGCCCTGTTGAACTTTTGACCGTCGTAGCAATGTTACAGAGAGATCGATAAGAAGACCACTTTAAAGCTTCAGTAAGAAGACCTTTGCTTCGTGTAGAGACAGTTCAATCCGTACAAAAATCAAGTTCAAAAGACTAGATGAGGCTTTAGGTTTACCTAAAGCTGCGCAATCCTCTAATTTTGCTATTTTAATGCAAGAACATCTTCAAGGAGCAAATCAGCACCAAAGTAAACTCATTGGCAAACACTGAATATGTGTACCAGATTTGATTCATTCTAGTAAGAGCAGTTGAGTTTAAAAGAAACTCCCAAGATCTGCACCAAGATGTAAACGCCTTTTCTTTGGCCCATGGCCTAACCTTCAAGCAGATGCCACTGAAATCTTTTAAGCACCTGTATCAAACAAACAGGACCGAAAATGTAGCGCTCTCTCGGCAGGGAAAATATTGAAACTTTAACCTTCCTCTACCGGACACAACATCTTTATTGTATTTCTTATCCTCAACTCTCCCCCTGACTCATAGTGTGGCTCTTTGTTGCTGTTGTTGTTGGATACTTCTATGACACAGAGAGGTCTGAGAGGAGCATCGAACACTGGAAATACAATAAGATGTTTTTCTGTTGCAGAAGCTTCAAACTTTTAAGGAGGCGGTTCGATTTTCAAAACGTCCTCACACGCTGCCATTCGCTTCTCTCCGACGAGCTGCTGGATCGCCGAGATTATGATCAATGAAGTGTGTGAAGATATGAAGTTTTTAGCTCAAAGGACACAGGACTTTTATCTTAGTCTTGTTTATAGCGAGTTTGTGTGTCTGTGTGTAGAAGTGCTGAATAAAACAAGGTTGTTACTAAGCACACTCCTGTAAAGAGGCTCTGTTGTCCTCAGTAATGTGTGGGGAAGGTGACGCACATTCTCTTTGTGTGTCTCAAAGTCACCAAGCACTGTTCTTCACGCTCTCTGGGTTTTTTCCTCATTGCCTACATATTTTTTTTATTGTTTTACAGAAATCATATACATCTACGCTGTTTATCCCGAAACCACGACGCCATAGCCTTCAACCTTTCAGTAAAGCAAGGTGAGAGTCCACCTCGGTCTCTCTCCATATGACGGTTTGTACGCTATAAATCTTTGAGTGTGACACGACTGGAGAGCGAGACGGTCATGATGCTGAGTGCTGGAATATTGCACACGGTTGTTCTCAGCGGGTCGTGTGTGTGTGTGTGTGTGTGTGTGTGTGTGTGTGTGTGTGTGTGTGTGCGGGGAAGGCGATGAATGATGCAAAATGTAAAAGAGGCCGACAGACTCTTAACAGTTCCTCTGCATGCGTCACGTTAGCTACAACAAGTGTATTTACTACAAAAGGAGGTCAAGTGCAAACCAGTAACTGCTACTGTATCTATTCCTGCACTCCCGCTCCGTCTTCTGGCCCTTCAGCCGACATCACTTTACCTCGTGTACAAAAAAGAGGTCAGGCAGAAATCAGCCGGCTCTGCGTGTTAACTACAATGTTTGGTCCCCCCCTCCCACGCCGCGCCGCATCCTCGCTACACCCCCATGTTCCCCGTTCTCCGACCGTTTGTTTACCCAAGCTTAACCCGTGGTCAGCAGAATGGATGTTTCCTGTGCATATGTGCGTTTGTTTGTTTGTGTGAGTAGCTGGCAGCGGTTCCTACCCTTTCTCTGGTGGCCTAACTGGGTAGTTTGTCTCATGCTACGTGAGAGGAAGTCTCACCATCAATTATAGATTGCGCTGACTGGGTGGAAAAGCCTTCGCTGTTGCGTAAACGCCCACAAACGCTCACATACGCCAGAGTTTTTATATACAGTACAGAGCCTATGAAGTCAGAACTTGCGGGTTCTGCTCTAGAGGGCCACCTGGACACCCGTTTCGTGTTCTCGTTTACATTTGCAACAACACACGTTACAAATGCTCAGCAATATGTTGCGTGATTCACTCCGTTCGTCTCGACAGCGAGGGAACATTCTTTTTAAAAACGTGTGATATTGTTGTTTTTAGCTGCCTTTAAAAGCATCTCCCACAAGCCCAAGACTGATGCGGATTAAATGTCACCAGGTTGACAGACTGAGACCACTTGAGTGACGAGCTATGAGAATAAACAAGGAGGGACCAACAGCAGGGGAGGGCAATGTCACAAGATATGGTTTTCGATGCGATGCAAAGTAATGCAGGGCCAGAATCATCAATGCTAATAGCTTGTATTATTAAAAGTGTCTAATGTATTACTGTGTAGAGGAGAGCCATGTGTCGTGATTTATGAGGGGCGTTTATCATTAAAAGGCTTCTGAATACATCTTCATTAACACCAAATGAATTGCAAAAGCAACAAGCACTTCTTTTTTACTGCTCTTTGTTAATAACCTGATCACATGCACGTTGACACACGGGACGCTTTTTATTGGTTAACAATAAAAATGTTATATTTCTGATGCGTATAGCAGCAGCAGAGGCGCAAAGAATCCATGCACGAAGAAGAGCGTTCATGTGTCTACAATGAGATCTAACATGAGATGGGTTTAGTTATAGGTATCAGTCTGGTTGCTGTTCGCGTCAATACTTAAAACAAGTATCCTTAATTAAAGGTGCTCAATTCTAAATTCAGAGCAGTAATAAAGCAGCAAACAACTATTTGCTCTGTAAAGATATAGTGGACCTTTGTTGTTTGCGTTGCATTGTTTGCACTGTTAGCGCTGCTAGTGGCCGCTAGCTGCTAGTGGCCGCTAGCTGCTAGTGGCACTAGAAGCTAGTGGCGCTAGCTGCTGCTAGTGGCCCGCTCAGCCGTTGTGTTGCCATGTTGAATGCCGCATTCGAGGCTTCGCTCAATCATAGATAAGCTCTGAATTTAGATTTTAGCACCTTAAGTACTCTGTTACTTCAGGTATCAAACTACCCACACCTACTGGATAACTTTGGCAATCCCTTAACCTTTAAAAGCTTGGGTTGGTAATCTTTAAAGAGACTAGCAAAAGTACGTTAGATTTTAAAACGCCCCGAACGTTTCTAAAGCTGGCGAGAAACACGGCTTGTTGTTAATACTCACAGCTGTCAAGCTAGCAGCTTGAGGAAGACTCCGGTGAAGAGCAAAGAGTGCACAGGCAGAGGACTCGCAGAGAGGCAGGCAGCATTTTAATTTGTCAAAAAGTTTGGTTTAGAACTAAACATCTACAAATCTAAATACATTCTCATCAACCTCAGCTGTAAATAACAGCATGCTAACTGTCTAATGTTGCGTACATTAGACAGTGAACATGGTGAACATTATACATGCAAAGCATCAGCACAGAGCCGCTAGCGTGACTGTAGAGGCTTCTTGTTCAGACAGCAGAGATTACAGCTAAGAAGCTGGAAAGATAATAGAAGAGAGCGTTGGTCAACACCATGGATAATGAAGCGTGTTGTAAGGACATACAGTACATCATAATTTTCTTAAAATATGCGTGGTTAATGCCTTTTTTCTTTCTTTTTTTTTTTTTTTTTAAAAGAAAGATCAAAGAGACGCTCTAATGAGAGATGAAAGGGAGTCACAGGAGCTAGTTGAACGGTGGGCAGCCAGGATGTGACATCAGGACTTTTGTTCTCCACAAGGACACCAAAAAGTTCAGAGCGGCTTTGTCCCATTCTCAAAAAGAGCTTTGCTCGCCTTCTCAGATTAGAGGTGAGACGCCTCTCTGCCTCGGCATTCATCTGTAATCAATAAAGGAGGGAACAGCAGTCAAACGATGCTTGAGAGGATGGCCGGACCTTTTGCTCCTCCCCACTCCGTCGTCTTCCCCCTCCGTAATGTCACATCCTGTTTGTTGCTCTTACAGCTGAGAAAGGAAAAAAAGAAGGCTCTCAAAGAGAAGAGGGAGCCACTATTCTAGCAAATTCCCCAGACAGAGAGCCACTCTACACCCCTCTCTCTTCCCAGCCTACTCTTTCTCTCACAGAATCACTGCCTCTTTATCTTCTTACTGCCTTACCCCCCCCCCCCCCACCCCACTCGTCGCTCCATCTCGCCATCTTCTCTCACCACCCTCTTCTTCATCCTCCTCCTTGACTACTCCGCAGCCCTTGTGCAAGCCTTTTTCTCTTCCCCTCCCTCCGTCTCTCCTGTTTCATCAGCTGTTTTTTTTTTTTTTGTTGTTTTTTTTCCCAGGAAGTGTTTTATTTAGAGCAGATTAATTAATTAGATACAGTATCGGAGTAAGGGCCATTCTTAGCCCAGGTCCATCAAGGCCCCGAGGCTAATAGCGTGGCAGAAAGATGTGCGTGCGCACGCACAGCATCAACAAGCGGTGTGTATTTTTAAGATTCGCAGGTGCCTATTGTGTATCTGCACCAATGTGCGCTAATTGGACTTGTCAAGAAAGGTCCTTTGAGCATAGGAAGTGAGTGTGCATGCATAAATGTGTGTGTGTGTGTGTGTGTGTGTGTGTGTGTGTGTGTGTGTGTGTGTGTGTGTTTGAGTGCCAGGCGGTTATATAAGAAGAAATAACTACCCCCTATCTCATCATGCTGGTAACAGGGTTGTGTTTGTTGGTATAAACCACTGTGTTTCATTAGCGAGTCTTTTCTAACACCCTCCTCCCATCTCTCTCTCTCTCTCTCTCTCTCTCTCGTTCTCTCTCTCTCTCCCCCTTTTTCCCCTCCAGGGACGAGTTCTCACACCAAGTGCAGAGCAGCGAGCAATGAGGAAGAAAGAAAAGAGGTGCTTGTCCAATCAGAGATGCAGATGGCCACAGAAGACATGAGCACCAGCCAATCTGGCACCAGGACGACTTCCTCTTGCCAATTTGTACATAACAAATCAAATGCAACCCCATAATTGAACAACTGGTACAGTTTACCTAGACACGCATACTGCCAACGAAGTGATACGTCCCATTCCTGCATTTATCATTTCGACTTTGATAGATCACTAATTCCTAACACGAGTTTTATACAACTCAATGTACAATTACGGGTCAAGCTAAGGAGAAACAGGGACATTTCACCATGCTGTGACTTCTTTAGCAGTATCGACACACAGAGATATCACTGTACAAACAGGCTCCCTTTCAAATGGCGCTAGCCTGCATGAATGAATGTTAGATGGCAAGCATCTCTGCCCGGCTTTCTCCAATGGATATTGTGACGACATCCCAAATGGCCCAGAGGACAAGACAGGGACGGCAGAGACATAACGTGACCGGAGGTTCTTCGTCAGTGGTCCTGTCCACAGCCAGCTCCTTCCTCTGTTGGCTCGCCCTGCTGTCAATAATGCGATTGCCGATGGTAACGGCTGACTGCTGGCTTATCGAAGGCGAGAAAGGCTTTGTGTGGCTGGCTATCTGCAGTATGAACCAGCCGCCTTATGAGGCCATCCCCTCCCACATTAACAGGTGAGGAAACCTAGGATAAAAGAGTTTTGTCGATATTATTTTTGCCTTTTGTCAAAAACAAAAAAATCTAAATCCTTTCACACTTATCTCAACAGCACTATTGTGGATCTGAGGCTGAATGAGAACAAGATACGGTCGGTCCATTATTCTTCACTCAGTCGCTTTGGCAACCTCACCTATCTGAACCTCACCAAGAACGATATCAGCTACGTGGAAGACGGAGCGTTCTCAGCACAATTCAACCTGCAGGTGAGCAGCTCTAGACGCGGGTTAATGGATGCTCTTCTTAATGCACATGCACACAATACAGGAAAGTGCATTCACCATGCACTGGGTTTTGGTTGATGTTAAGATACCGGTATGTTAAGATACTTTACTACTCGGCTCGTTCGCACTTCATCAAACACAGCAGCTTGGTCAGTAACCCTAACCCTTCAATCTACGACGCTCCATGTGGCCGTAGTTGTGGCGGCAGTAAAGGACAAAGTTAGGGGACGTAGTATAAAGACAGGTCAAAACATGCGGGACTTTCACCCAGGAGGCCGTTGTTAATGTCCCGTGTGAAACTGAAAGTTATTTTAAAGTAGTGTATGACGTAACATACTCAACTTACTTCAAGTACGTAGCATAACCTACTTAATTACACAACGAACACACCTACACTTGTTTGAACACAAACCAAGATCTTTTCCGTAACCCAACCGAGTAGTTTTGTTGCCTAAACCTAATTAAGTTAATTAGAAAATGTACATTACGTTTACATTACGGTCATTTAGCAGACGCTTTTATCCAAAGCGACTTACAATTCAGTATCTATCTACACACTGTAGACGCAGCTACGGGAGACATTTTGGGGTTAAGTGTCTTGCTCAAGGACACATTGACATGAGACTAGTGGAGCAGGAGCCGGGGGTTCGAACCGCCGACCCTCTGATTGAAAGGCGGCTCTCCACTTAGCCACGGTCACCCGTAATGTAGCCACGGTCATGTAACGAGGATAAATGTACACATGCAAAACTGACGCCACAGAGGTTCATGGAGCTTCATAGTTTGAAGCGTAGGACCACTGACCAAGCTGCCATATGTCACTACTTGACCTAAATTCAAGGGGAAATCATTTCCACATTTACATCTATTTGAGAGTTATGTTGGATAATGTTATAGTTTACTTAATGTTTAAGACATTAAAGATTTGATCAGCATAATAATGTGATCCATTCTTACAAATGTAACCACCAGACGGTATGTACGGTAGTTTAACCAGCAGCAATATTAAAATGCAGATTTCACATTAATGCATAACTTTCTTTTGGTAAATTGGAAAAAAAAAAAAAAGGTACAATTTTGTTATTGGTACTGAACATTCTTAAGTTCTTCATAATGGCGATACTATCACTTACTCAACACTTCATAATAATTCATGCTAATTATGAATGAAGGACTTATCAAGGGGAGTATTTCCACACTGTGCTACTTCTGCTACTTTTACTTGGGTAAAGGATCTAAATTATTCCAGAATTATACACACAGATGGACACACAGAAAAAACAAGAAAGAAAGCGCTCGCTCATTATGGCTTCCAGAAGCATTCAGGCAAAAGTGTTTTCACCAAAACTGAGCTGAACGCAGCCGTAATGAGCTGGCGTACTTAGACATACACTAACCCAAGCTGCTGGAGATGTGCCAGGAGGTAAAATGTGAACAAAAAAGATCTCAGTAAATTGAGCACAGCACAGCGGCTTAGATCACCATGTGAAACATGAATTGTACCGAACCGTCGTCTGTTTGTTCTGCATGTTTCCAGCTTGTAGTGTGTGTGATGCTTGGCGCTGGCCGACTCTTCAGAGATTAGAATAATCCCACTTGTGTTTGCCTCTCCAGGTTCTCCAGATGGGTTTTAACAAGTTGAGGAACCTTACGGAGGGAATGCTGCGCGGTCTGGGCAAGCTGCAGTATCTCTACCTACAGGCCAACCTCATCGAGACCGTTACACCCAACACCTTCTGGGAATGCCCTAACATAGAGAACATAGACCTCTCCATGAACAGGTATCGACCCGGGTCCATGTATGTGTGTGTGTGTGTGTCTAATGAGAGAGAGAAAACATGCTGTGGTGAAGCTGAGACCATTTGTAGATTAATCAATTTCATAACTTTGAGGAAAAAAAAATACACAGCACCTTTAATAATCTGTTTGATTGTTGATGTCGCTTATCAAGATGTGGTTTAACATCTGTTTCATGACTGTGAATTGAATATATTTGGGTTTTTTTAAACTATTAGTCTGACAAATCAAGCAATTTCCAATGTGATGGCTATTATTGAGACAAAACAATAATAATACATTTGAAATATTGCAGCAGTTTTGTCGTTTAGTGACATAACATAAAAGGGGAATTCAACAGAAAAGCTGGAAAAGGCTCACCGCAATCTGACTTTCCTTATGGGTTCATAATTATGTGTCAGTTGATGTACGATGCTGACTTAAAAACGATTTGAAACATTTTTTAGATAGGGGAATATATTAAGTTTCTTAAATGCAGCCAAAACATCAACAATAAATGTCAGGCTTGGTGTCATCAACCCATAATCAAAGCTCAAGAGCCGCTTTCTAATGTCACCAATTTGCTCTGATGTTTTGCAGATTTGCTGAGGAAAAAAAAAACATTGCAGAAGATGCATAGATACACTTTTTTTTTTTTTCCCTTCTCACTGACAGTATCCTCATTAAACCGTGTTGCAAAGCTGCAATGAGCTATTCTTTCAATAAAAGTTGAGATACTGTTTCTCAGTGGGAATAACTGTCTTGTTCATACTATTAGCACCTTAACTGCTATTGATCTCTTGACTGAAAAGCAACAGCCGAATGGAAGTTTAACTGCTCTTTGGGGCTTGTTCAATTTTGGAAAATGTTTTACTGAAGTACAAGAAGACTAAGTAACATGTGGATTTGAAGCAAGAGCCTGTAGATTTTGATCATTAAAGTCTGTTTACAAGTCTTGAGGAATACTACTGCATATGTGGGAAAATGTTCAGAAAATATAAATCGGATCAGTTGCCTCCAGTGATGTTACTGGAGGAGTATGAAGACTACAAGTTTGAAAATGAGAAAATCTTGGGGTGTGGAGTTAGAAAGAAGTGAGTTTACCAGAACTCTGTACAGGAGCCAGGTTCTGAATATGTGAAAACACTTATTGAAATTGATTGTTCCAGCTATGAGAGAGTATATGAAGGTGAAATTTGTATCTAAAAATCTATGATTTTCCCTTTTGCTCCTTTTCAGGATCCAGGTGCTGGATGGCAGTTTGTTCTCTGGACTCTCTAAGCTGACCACTTGTGAACTTTACACCAACCCCTTCAACTGCTCTTGTGAGCTGCTAGGTTTCCTTCGCTGGCTCTCAGCCTTCCCCAACAGGACCAGCGAGAGGATGGTGTGCGACTCCCCTCAAGGGTTCTTCGGCTACAACCTCCTGAGCCAGAACCCCCGCATGCCGGCCCAACGCAACGCTCTGCACGTGCTCAGTCTCGTCTGCACCGACGACGGCAGCAGCGTGACGACCTACTACACGATTGGCATGGCGGACTCCACCACCCTGCCCCCAGATTTTGCCTCTCCCTGCGGATTGGACGATTGCGCTTCCGGGACTCCTCCCGATGAGGTCATCAACTTAAGCCCCATCTTCTCGGACACCAAGCCGTTAATGATGCTAAAGCAGGTGCTTCATTCGAGCGCCGTGATCACGGTTCAGATTCCTCACCCGTACAGGAAAATGTACATCCTGGTGCTTTACAACAACAGCTTCTTCACAGATATCCAGAATCTGAAAAATCAAAGGGAAGATATTGAGCTCAAGAACTTAAAACCTAACACCGACTACACATACTGTGTGGCTTCTATACGAAACTCCTTGCGCTTCAACCACACCTGTCTGACCATCTCCACCGGCCGCCGGGCCGGAGAAGAGAGGATAGCCAATCAGTCGTCGGCCACCCACTACATTATGACTATTCTGGGCTGTTTGTTTGGCATGTTACTCTTTCTTGGCCTTGTTGTCCACTGCCTGAGGAAGAAAAGGATCATGCAGGAGAAGGAGAGGAAGATGAGCAGGATCCAAAGGACTCTGATAGAGCTCAAGTATGGTGGAGAAGGGGACATAGAGGGAGGGAGCGGAGGATCCGTTTCCCAGAAGCTCGGTGCCGGGGAGAGTCTGTCCAGAATGCCTTACCTTCCTCAGGGCGGTGAGATTGATCCGTACAAGCTGCAGGAGGTGATAGAAACACCGGCGCACAAGCCTGCCAAACTAAACTACATGGAGGTGAGAGGGTCTGGCATCGAAAGGGAGAGAGAACGAGAACGGGAGCGAGAAAGAGAGATGTCGCCACAAGCGAATCCCCAGGGCTCAGTAGCGGAGATCTCGACCATCGCTAAAGAAGTCGATAAAGTTAACCAGATCATCAACAACTGCATAGATGCTCTCAAATCGGAGTCTACCTCCTTCCAACAGGGGATTAAGTCTCCCTCTTCTGCAGGCGGAGGGGCGGTTTCTACTGCAGAGCCGCAGCTGGTGCTTCTCTCTGAGCAAGTAGAGAGAGAGAGAGGAGGCGAGTTCCTCTCCCCGGTGTATAAGGGAGGAAGAGGAGGAAGAGAAGAGAGGGGGAGAAGCTATCACCACTCTCTGCAGCGACACCACAGCATGGAGGCACCTCCGACCTCCAAAAGGCCCAGCACCTCCTCTTCTCCTGGTTCTGCCCGGAGCCCGCGCTCATTCCGCTCGGAGGGAGGCTACCACTCGTCAGAGACCCGTTACATCGAGAGGACCTCAACCGGAGAGCGAGGGGAAAGGGGAGGCGGAGAGGCCATTCGTACGGTCACCCCCGCAGCGGCCATCCTACGAGCCGAAGCACAGAGAATCCGCCAGTACAACGAACACCGTCACTCCTATCCCGGCTCCCAGCAGCACCTCCAGGAGCTGCAGCACCACCCCCAGATCCTGCAGGAGCTCCACCACCACCCGGGTGGCCGTAAGCCCTCCATGCTAGACCCCATCACCCTCAGCAGGCAGGCCAAGCAGCGGGAGCTGGCCTACTCCCAGCTGTCGCCGCACTACCCGCTGTCGCCCCAGTACCACAACCTCAGCTACTGCTCCAGCCCAGACGAGGACGAGGAGGACGAAGGGCTCCTCTGCACCCCGACCCTGGGGCTGTGGGAGAGGTTCAAACTGCACCGCAAGAGGCACCGGCAGGCGTCCATGGAGGACGAGGGATACGTGGCAGCCGGGCACGCCCTGAGGCGAAAGGTTCAGTTTGCCAAGGATGAGGATCTTCACGACATACTGGACTACTGGAAGGGTGTGTCCGCCCAGCAGAAGACCTGATCCCACATCTGGAGACCCCAAACACTTTGAAGATGGAAAATAACAACACAGACTGATACAAAAACGACCTGTAAATACACACAAACACACACACACACACACACACACACACACACACACACACACAACTCGCAGGATCTACGGAATCAAACTGCCCACATACATCTATACACACACACACACACACACGCACACACTTTACACAAACCAAGCCTTTGCTTCTGAGAACATGAAGGAGGACCAAACTAATATATTATATTGAACAACAAAAATCATAGCTTATAGAGAGACTGAGTTACTTTTTTTGTAATGTAATAAACATTATAGCTCAGACTTATGTAGCTATTTGTACTAAGTTTTGAATGAAGAGAAAAAAAAAATAAAATCAACAAATTAAGAGCAGAAACCTTAAATGTTGCCAGGCAACCCATCCTGAACCGCCTGGCTACGCTTTTAATCTGCCTCGAAGACTGACATTCATCACACCTGACCACGGCAGATTAACCTCTCCAATTATCATCGCCGCGGTGGATTGATTAAGATGTTGCCTTGCCGGGGAAAAAGGTTGTTTTTGCATCGCGCCCTGCGATGCTGCTTCGAAGAAGAAGAAAAAAAATAAAATGAAGACAATTTGAAAGATCTACCATGATTTGGGAGATTTAAAACGTCAAAATGACAAATTCTGGATGGGTCGCCAGGCAACAGTAATATTCAACTGTGCTGAGAATGAGTAGGTAGCTCTCACCAGGAAGTGAGTATATTGTGCCAAATCAACCAAGTGGGGTGGGGGGGGGGGGGGGTAGTAGAGCCCTACTGTGTACCAACGTCTCCTCGCCACTGTTTTTATATAGAGAATTTAAAAACCTAGAATGATATGTTATTACTATTAATTATTCTTATTACATTATTGGTCTTCTTATTATTCCTATGCTCCACATCATTAATATTCTATGATTTGAATATGGCATGGCTCTGTCGTGTGACTGTGTTTTGACTGTTTCGAGCCTCTCAGCCGAGAAGCGAACACCAACAGAGACAAACAGAATAATGGACGAGACATTTCAGTTCTTCTTTTCTACCGAGAGGAATGTGCTCTCTGCTGAGCCCAAAAAAAAAAAAAAAAAAAAGAAACAGGCCCGTCGTTCCTCTTGGTGAACCCCCCCCCCCCCCACCCGCTACACCTGCTCCTCATCCTCCTAAAGAGGGACCGCTGTACAGATGAGAGAGAGAGAGAAGTTCTATATTTGCAACAGAGGTGACTGTTTTGTTTGTACAACATGGTTTTGAAATCGTTCAGACTTTTCAGAAACCAGAATCCCAAGTTAGTTACCTACCTGCTCACTTACAAACGGTACGTTTTTGATTTTGAAAATCGAACTAAAAATTCAAATCTTCAAATGAATGTCTTTTAATTCCCACAGGGGGAAACATACCTGCACTGTTCAAAATCAAAAAACGACTCTTAGGAAAAGACCTAAAACTCTCAGCTTCCCGATACACTGTAGCTCCACTGTGTTTTACCAACAAATCGTTTCTTTCTTTTCTCTCCTTCCATTTTTTGGGGTTTTTTTTGGGGATTCATCTGGTTCCACTGTGGTGCCGTTGTGCCAACTTGACAAATCACAAAGAAGTATTTGAAATGATTTTAAATACTACTATTTACAGACCTCTTCTCCTTCACATCGACACACATCAGTTTGCCAGAACGACAGACAATTTGCACAAAACGATCCGACCCCATTGGCTCACCGCTCCCCTTCTATCCTCCAATCATTTCTAAGACCAAAGTACTGTGGTAGTAAATTGACCCCTATAGCTCCTAACCCCCCCCCCCCCCCCCCCGGCTGTTTACCCACCATCACCCTCGCAGTAACAACTCTCGCACACGCACACACATTCAAGTGTACCCACACAACCACACGCAGATGAATGTATTCATTGAGAAGTTAATACTGTTTAGCAGCTGGAATCTCTGTTTTCTGATGTACAAGCTGTCTTCGACCGGTGTCCTCATCTGTCCGGTAGACACCTCTCTCCAAACGGCCACACGCGTCTCAGAACATGGACATGAATAATGGACATTTTGGCTTTCTAAAAAAGCGAAAGATCTGACCACTCAGGGCAGATTCTCATGGACGACTTTCATCACGTCAGTTTTTGCGTCACCAAATTGAACCAAATGTTGTCCGCGAGAAGCCCAAAATTTGCCACTGCAGACGTCTGTTGAAGTTAACAGCGATGGGGTTTTGCCTTATCAAAGGTTTTTCGGCGGAAAATGTTCCCGATATTAGAAGTGTTGTAGTAAAACGTGATAAGAGACTACATGTATATCTGTGGGATCTAAATACTGGAGGCTGAACAGAGGAGTAAAATGTGATAAAGAATACTGTTGTTTATTCTATACGGAGCTGCGCTACGGCAACTCATTTCAGAGGACTGTAAACCAGGGATGGAGTCGAGAACATTTCAATTCATTGGATTTTTGAATTCAACGCGCTTGAAGTTTTCACAGTATTGACAAACCAATTTATAATTACAAACGCTTATAAGGACTTTTTTGAATTGAAACAGAAATGACTCCAGCCTTGAAGCGACGATGGAAAACTACACCACGGAAAACAACAGAGCTGGCAAAAACAATGGAAAGTGTATTGGTGAATGGAAACACTGTATAAAATTGTTTTTTTTTCTCTGCTATAATGAGTTCAGAATGCTCAAGTCATTAAGCCCAGTTAAAGCCATAATCGTGGGTTAGTGAAATCACCACAGCTGTTTGTAGCACTGCAAAAAAAGCACATTCATTAGTGTGTGTTTTTTGTTTTTCTCCCCCCTCTCCTTATACTGCAGCAGCTATAACATGGTTCCTCTGCTGCTGCAGCAAACAATCCAGCTCTGATCCAAAAGGAAACAGATGAGCCGCGGTTGTTTCTGCATTACACGCCCCAGATTGTGGCTTTAACTTAACAACAGCCTTAAAAACATTTGATTTTCTTTTGATCTTTTTAACTGAAGCATTGCTTTGAAAATCGAAGAATTTCCTGGTTTCTTAACTTATACTTTCCTGACTGCAATTTTATAATTGCTTTGATTCTTAAAGCCTCACTTGAGCATTCTTTGAGTAACAGTAATATCAATGTAGCGATGTATTATAGTACTGTTTTTTTTTTTGTTGTTGTTTTTTTCCTGTTTTGTTTATGAACAATAATGGCCTGAATTTTTCCCGTGTCAGAGAGTAGCAGAGCTCGTCTGGAATCAGACAACAACAAGCTGACGGTCGAGGCAACCAGTCGCCAGTGACCCTAATCAGCACTGCTATTCTTTGAAGCGTGAAGAAGATAAACTGTTTTTTGAAACTACAATGCCTAGAAAGTGGAAATAAATAGAGGTCCTACTGACAACGGACAGAAACAACGGAGCATGATGCAAGGAAATCCTCAGCGGATGCTTGTGTTACATTCTTCTAGTGAATGACTCAGGAGCGAGAGAGAGAGAGCGAGAGAGAGAGCGAGAGAGAGAGAGAGAGAGAGAGAGAGAGAGAGAGAGAGAGAGAGAGAACGCTCTGCCATAGGATCTCTCCGAGGCTTTCTTTCTTTTCTTGTCAAAAAATTTAAATGAGCACAATAAAATAGCTTTTCTTTCACCGTCTCCTTTCCTGGAGAAACCGTACGTATGGCAGAAGTTTTAAAACACACTCAGGACTTTTCACATTTCATTTCTATGTCTGATTGGTTGCTTTTGCCTGAGCACACCCTTAACGAGTCGGTTTGCCAAAATCATGAGCATGTATCTGCGGCTATCAAGCAATGGACAGTTTGTGGTGCAGTTTGTTAAGGTTTTGAGATATTAGTCTCTGAACTGTCTGCTTCCACCACAACACAACGGAGAGGAGGAACACAATTGTGGTGCTCATTTTTTTTGTAAAAACATGTTAAAAAAAAAAAAAGTCCATATCACTGTTCCCCCGTTATTGTGAACAATCCACAGACCACACTGTCAAAAGTTGTCCATGAAGTAGTTCCAGTGAAAACTGTTGATGGTCGGTGTCCCTATTATTCTGGATTACCTCCCAAAATAATAGGGACACTGTTTCGGAGAATGAAAAAAACTGCCAAACAATTAGACAATAAGCCCGAGTCATGCCATGGCTGCTGCTGCTCTTTCAGAAGCTTAGCTCTAGTTTAAGGTTCAGGATTTAAACCTGTGCTGTCTGTGTTGAAGTCACGTGATCGCTGCGTCCTCAGAAGAGCTGTAAACTGCAGCTGTGGTTTAGTCTGACCCTGTAGAAAGAAACTAAAGGCCGTTCCCAATATCAGCAGTAACAGCTTAGCAACACAGATAAAATGATGATAATGATAATTCCATTGCCCCGGTGAACGATGTTGAAGTTCTCTGACTCGCATACGTTGGACGGCTCAGATCCCTGGTTCCGCTGAACCTGTGCTCATTTCGACCAAACAATTGGGTCGAGTAGAGCCGTAAAGTCTAGCTGGACCCGTTGTGAACCACAGCTCGTCCGGTCAGAGTGCTAAGTGACCCTGCAGAGTTCAAAAACAATGTTTTCTAACCCTAACCTCAAGTGGCATCTTGGCACACAGAGAGTTTTGGTTTCAGTCGCCCCAGATTGCGACCCGTCTCCCGTATCTGCCTCCAACCAACACAATGAAGATGAATGACATTGCGTTCGAGGTGCTCACAGCATCAAGCCATTTAAACAACACAAAGAGCCTACGGCCACGCTCGCACATCTGTGAGACTGTGGCTTCCGGCTAAACGCTAACATCTCCATGCTGCCATGCTTGTGTACCGCTGAGGCTGATGGGAAAAGTCATTCGGTTTTTTTGCAGGTATTTGGTCATAAACGAAAGCACTGGACAAATTGGAATTTTGACCACGATGATGGGAGCTTGAAGATAAATTAAGGGACCACCAAAGTTCTTACCATTCATCCTGAAGGGAACGTGTGTGAAAAAGTCATGAGGATGCATTGTGAATCTCTATAAATGTCTCTACGTACCAATCATCCAAGTAGATGTTGAGGTATTTTACTAGATAAGTGGAAACGTTAAGTGGTAAAAAATTCAACAGCAATGCGTCTGTTTAGAATTGTCTCCTAGGCAGATTTACCCAAAACTATCTGTCTGACTCTGTATTACTAGAAGCAAATGAGACTAATTTGACAGTGTCCTGCTATCTGATATGTTGTTAACTCTGTGGTTGCACAAAGTCAAACAGAGTTCAATAATGATTGCTTTAACTTATAACTTGTAGTTTGTAGTTTTATACCATCACACAACATGAAAACATCACAATCATTAATATTTCAAATTGGGTAATCCATGACTGACTGGTATCTGTGAACCGTTTTTTTTTGGCTTGTAGTTAAATATAATCCCGTTAAATAAAAAAAATAATATTTTGGCACATCTACACTTTTCATGTCTCAGTCCAAGCGAAATCTGGGGAAACGTAAATATGGGCCAAATGCGCTGCGGGAAAACTTGGATGAAAATGGATACTGACAAACCCGGGGCACCCTCCGTCAAAATACCGCTTCAAGAAAGACTTCAAAAAAGGGAAGAAATGAAGTAATGTCATGTTGTATTGGCACTGTGGATGAAAGGCCTATTCGGAGCGTGTCCTTGGTGAGAGGAATTATTATGCTTGCTTTGCTGGATTTTTATTTGACAGCAGCAAGTGATCCATCCAAGGAGGAGTGCACACGCTCTGAAGTGTGGTGTATTATAGGCCAAGAAAATGTAGCATTTAAAATTACTTAAAAAAATATTTTTGTGTGTGTGAAGAACTACACGCGTGTCGATATAATGCTTGATGATGTAACCTATTTCTCCAGCAATTTCACGATGTGTTGTGCCGAACAAAAGGTTTGACGTGGTTTGAGTTTGAACTGTCAGCAGCTTAAACATCATCATCTGAAATCTAGGCTACCTTTAGTTACAAACAGGGGTTCTTAACTTCCTGTGTTTCCTCCCACACAGCAGTTTTCTACAGTTATACCGTCCAATTTCATTCAGAGACCGTTAATGAGAAGCTTTACTGTGCATGACGCAGGTAAGTGCATTGCTCGGAGAGACGGCAGGACAAAGCAGCAGCGTCTTCACTTTCTGAAGCACACGTTATAGTACTGTGTGATACCGTGGTTACAAAAGGAAAAACAAAAAAATCCTTAATGATTCTCACAAAAACACATTTGTTTTTAACTGAGTTAGAACTCAACAGGGACGCACCGATACCACTTTTTGTCAGACCAAGTACAAGTATTTATATGAGATATGAGTACTTAATACCATTATGGACAGGAATATCTGACGAAAATAAAACATGCTTTCAGATTGTAACAAATCAAATATAATACATGACGCTGTTGTTTAGCCGAAAATATGAATTTCTCTCTCTCTCTCTCTCTCTCTCTCTCAGGTGCGGTTGTATCAGAGTAGTTACAATTACGAGTTTGAGTAAATAAGCACATTAACAGGATGATACCTGATACTGGTATCAGTATTGTGAAAACAAAGCCTGGGTTACAAAACTGGCGGAGTGGAGTTTGAAAAAAAAAAAATACAGGTGTTCATAACGCAGGGAAGGTCTAATGTGCACACACTATATAGTTGCATTTCGGGAGAAGTAGAATCCTGGGTTTGACCCACATTAGAGTCTTAAAAGTATGTTTATAATAAAAACATTGCTGTTGTCAGCTATCATTTTTCAAAACTTTATAAAACTTGTTTACATTTTAAACATGATCTAAAGTGCTTAAAGGTATAGTTTGACCTTTTGGGGAATAAGCGTCACTTCACAAGATTCACTTTCTTGCTGACTGGTCTCAGTTTAGCGAGTAGCTACAGCCGGGAGGTGATTAGCTTAGCTTAGCATAAAGACTGAGGGGAAACAGCAGGTGTTGTTACCATCCAAGCAGCCAGCGGAGAGTCTAGCGAGTCACTTCACCGAGTGGTTCGCCAACTATCCATAAAACCACAAATTGCTATTTTTGAATTTACATTTGAGTACGGATTAAACAATCAAGATATAAAGCGTAAATTAGTGAACAGAGCTGAGCTAGAGTTATGCTAGGCTAAGCTATCTGCCTTTTCCTGAAAACATCCCTAAAGAGCACCATGTTACAGGTGATTGTATCTGCTGGGATTTTAAAAACAAAATAGGCCAGACTCTGGGCTCCATTACTTGGTGCTAAACGCAACACATGAACTGTATACTTAGAGATTAACCAGATATTTAGGGCTAATGTAGGGTAATGCTAATAGCGAGAGACAGCAGGGCTATAGCTATGTGCTAACACTGGGCTACAGCACAGGTACAAACAGGTGACTCTGTGAAAAGGGACATAAATGTGCTTCTAGCGAATAAGCATTTTTGGAAAATCTAAATGTCCGCTCCATTAAGAAAGGTTCTCAAAGAGTAGAGGAGCATGTAATTGAGCTACATGCTACATTTCAAATGTATAATACAATTTCACTGTCAAAAGCACATGTGGGCAATGACACAGTACAGTAAGCCTGGACCAGGGGCTTATCTCTTTCAGGTGAAATAACCCCTTAGATTCATAATGGTGGTGCAATTCATGTGCAAGAGCATAATCCTTTTCCATCGTGAACTGAGCGAGAGAAAATTGCAACTTCAGTACAACACCGAAGAGGTTCATTACTCCTTATCTTTAAACTGCCGCGGTACAAATGGCTTAAGGGCCTGACGGTGGGAGGCTTCTATCAAGACGAGAACATGTCCTAACAGGGTCTTTTCATTATCCTTACATCTCCTATCTGTCCTGTGTGATTTTAACCCAGGGCAGGTGAGTCTGGTATGTCTCCACGGTTACATCATCTTTCTCCCCAAAACCTCATTTTCCTCCCTTTACGGCACCTCAGATCTCTCCCTCACTCTCGGGCTCAGGCAGACGGGCGAGCTCACGAACACTCACGTCGTGGTGCGAACTTATAAACTGAACGGCTGCCGGGAGAGCGAGACACACCGTTTGTACCGACACACTGCAATTGTTTCATTTGAAACTTTTCTCTTTTTTTTTTTTTGGAGATCTGATTCTGGTTGTTGAACTTTTTAAAAACTACACGTGATATTTGCAGAAATGCACACGACGCGGGGCGGCTTATTAAAGAGCACTCCCGGGTCCGGCAGGAATGAAAGATTTCAGTCCCGTACCCGGTGGAGGTGGTTGAAAAGGGCAGCCAAACAACTCCTGGTGCTACTTGCAGCGCACGGTTGGAAGAGAACCTACATTAAGTCTAGTTTTGAAGTGCTGTGGTTGAGGGCTGCCCTTTCTAGATGCGGTCTCTATCAAAGCAGTCTGACGCAGAGCGGAGAAGGGAGCCTCCAGCTCGCCCCGCTGTCAGGAGTTTGGAACACAAGTAGTTGTCAAGACTCGTCACAGCCGGAGCCGCAGTGACCAAAATATCTGTCTTTTTCATGTGTGCGCTGCTGCCTGTCTACTCCCCCGTCGCTCTACAGCCGTCCACAAGTACAAAAAGAGGCCCTCCCCGGGCACAAACAATAACTCGCGCTCCTTCATTCTCCACGTGGCATTTGCAGTGACACTTCCGGCAGAGACGGAGGGCAGAAAAGATACGAGGACAGAAAGGGAGGGAGAGAAAGAAAAAAAACCAAAAAAACAGAAAGAAGCAGGAAACGGAATTAAGAATTAGGGGCTAAGGAAGATAAAAGAGGACAGAGACACAGGGTTCTTTGCTCATTTCCAGTGTTTTGATTCCTCTCAGAGCCTTGAGGGGTTGTCTTTGTGAAATAACCTTTGAGAAGAACGTGAATCGGGCTCGCCGTCAGCGCCCAATGTGGGTCAGCCTGTGAAAGGAGGCGGCTTGATAGAGGGCGATGTTAAGAGTCATAACAGGAAACATTCTCACCACTGTATTACTACGTATTAAAATCAACCCGCTAAAGAGAGGAGCCTGTGTCTCACTGCATCGCGCACACGCACACACACACACACACACACACACACACACACACACACACACACACACACACACACACACACACGCACTCTAGGCCAAGCAGCATTAATAATGTACAGGGTAAGTGAGAGAACACTGCGGAAAGGTCGAGGCTGGCTGA
This sequence comes from Cebidichthys violaceus, assembly GCF_023349555.1. Classification (NCBI taxonomy): domain Eukaryota; kingdom Metazoa; phylum Chordata; class Actinopteri; order Perciformes; family Stichaeidae; genus Cebidichthys; species Cebidichthys violaceus. The sequence goes on from NW_027176963.1 coordinate 42,902, forward strand.
GAGGCGAACAACATGACTTGTGAGTTAGTAGGTCAGCGGTTACAGTGGTTATCTCATCTTTGACTGGGTGAAAGCATCTAACTGCCTCCTGTTTAAATCGCTTTACGAGGGGGCCAACTGCTAGTTTAAAGTCTTTTCAAAACAGGGCTAATTGCGTTCAGTTTTAAAACACAGACGACCACTGAACCACTAGAGCCGGAGCTTGTTGACCCTGGAGGTCGTCTGCTTTCATTAAGAGAGCACGAGGAGCGCTTTATGTGTGGATCCGGGGCCAGATGCAGAAAAACAGGACCGAGGCGAGAGCTATGAACTGAATCACACTCACTAAATGAATAAGCGGAGGATGGACAGTGTGATGGAGGCTGAAAGACAGATATTTCCTCTTTTAGCCTTCCTCAAACTAGCTCACTTTTTTTTTTTCTCCAAAATTACCACACCAGGTGACACTGAAACTTGCTCGAAAAATGTACAAACGCACAACCGGCGCTCACACCGGCACGCACTCCTGCACACGCGCCCAGATTGAAGGAGGTTAAGACGAAAGATCAAGGCGGTGCAAATTAAAAGCGCTCTAATTAGCCAAACTGTCACTCTCCAGCTCTGGCAGCCATATTGAAGTCTGCCTGGAGACCCGCCCGCCACATTTCCACCGGCCCTCTGATCAGCCATATATACTGTTTGGGAGTGAGGATTAGAGGCAGCGGCTGCTGAGAATTACACTTGCCAGACATTCAGCACCGCCACGGCTCCAAAGCGTTATAATGAATGGAGAGAGACGTGTTAGTGAAAGTGCTCTGTGGAGCTCCATCATCAGAGGTATAAACGCTGGCCCCCCGGTGCAGCTCCGTCCAAATCTGTTCTCCTGGTCCCGTACCAATTCTGAGTGCATTATCGCTCCATTAGCCTTGGCTAATTGTTATGCCAGAGGATGATCATGAGTTCGTAGCCACTGCTGACGGAAATAAATACCCCCAACATTTTTTTTTTTTTTTTTTTTTAAAAGGAACAGGGTATTGCATGCTTTGGCTGATGAATGGGATGCTAGAAGATCAAAAAACACACAATGAGTTGATGGTGGTGAATTTCCATTATCGGGATAATCGTGAATATTGTCGTGAATGACTTGGAAAAAGATGACTTTACTAGCTACCGTGGTAAAGAAGTGGAAAAATAGAGCCAGATTAAAAAAAATACAGGAATTTTTAACATACGACATTCTTACAAAATGCAATTTTTGTATTCATATATTTAAGCAGGACCACCTTAAGATCGATTGTTCATGAAAAGAAGGTATGTATCCTATCTGTGATGCAGTAGAAATATTTGTTCCTTATTTAAAAAAAAACAGCATATTTGAAGATTATCAAGATAATATTGGGAATCACAATTATTTTTGGGCCGAGATAATCGGGACATGAACAACCATCTCGATAATAAGCTTTCTAGTGTAGCTTGAAGTCACTTTGTTTAGAGATATGCATTTATTTTGTCATTAAAGCATCTATTAGTTGGCTTTGATAAGTATATTGTATTTCAGGAAAAATTCCAATAAATCTAGAGCAGTCGGCGTTGCTTTCGGTTTCTTTCACTACACACTGCCACCCTCGCGGTTTAACCCTGCAGGTTAGTGATCAGATGCTCGTCACCTGGGAGTGAATTGAAAACCATCCGCATCGCTGCGCAACATTTTCCAAACACTGATTCCCCACCTTCCAGGGAGCCTCTGATAATCATGCAAGAGAAGCATGAAAGCCTGCAGGAGCTTGAGATGTGGTTGAGTTTGGTAATCCATCAGAACAAACCGTTCTTTTTCCCTTTTGGGGTTTTGTCAGTTATGTCATTGTCATGAGGAAGGAGCAGGTTCTAAAAGCTCGGCCCGTTGGTGCTTTCAAGAAGCACACCGACGATCGAGTTTAAATCAGGTTAAATTCCGTAAATGTTGGTAATAACCCCACATTTATAAGAACAAAAAGAATGTGTGCACAACTACAGGAAGTACAGCAGGTCAAATATGAACCAGTAGGTTGTGGGTAAACTGTGATGAACGTTTACTTATTATTGCAACAGCTGGAAATGACTGTGAAAATATGACCCACGTTGGAATAAATAGGAACAATCCTTTAATAAAGGATGATCATCTACAATCACAAACACTATTTCAGGTAAATGTTGGACTAAAACCAAGTGTGAAAAATCTCATATAGGCTTTTTTTTTCTCTCTCTCTCTCACACACACACACACACACACACACACACACACACACACACACACACACACACACACACACACACACACACACACACACACACACACACACACACACACACACACACACAACACCACACACACACACACACACACACACACACACCCCCTTTCCCAGCGAGCACAGCTTCATGCTTATTCTACTCTTCGGGGAACCCCAGAAGAGAAACTGGGATCTGAACTGAAGCGTGACAGCTGCTCCGTCTCTCTCTGTTGGGACTTTTGAGAAGGACTTGTGTAGGAGAAAGTGGGAGAAAGAATCCCTTCAAGGCGCAGAGCTTCCTGTGCGATTTGAAGGCAGATGAAGACTTTAGCGAGGAAGGTATAGATTGGAAGAAAAGAGGGATTAGAGATGAAAGAGAGACGCGTCCCGTCCCTCCTTCCGTCCCATAGGCCTCTCTGATTCCAGCTGAGACTCGTCTCTGTGGTGGCGACGTCTCTTCGCAGCAGGGCTCACTTATCAATATTGCTCTGTGGTGGAAAAAAAATAATTAATAATCTGTGAGATGAAGTTGAAATGCCACTCCCTATACCTTTTTTTTTTTAATAAATGAAACATGCACGAGAATCGCTTTTAAAGATTTAACGCTTGCCTCGAAATGATTCCTGCTGCAAATCATCTGCAAATCATTTTTTTTTTTTTTTTTAAAAAGCATGCCTTTCAAAATGAGGATCGGTGTGAGAAATCGGATGTATGCTGCAGAGCTTATAAAGCTCAGCGTTTGGCATTTTCAATCTCAGTCTACCACTTCATTTATAGTTAATGAGATATCAGCGGGGCGCACTAATTGTTTTCGACAGAGATGATGGGCTGATGAAATAAAGATAAAGGAATGAATAAAAGAGTGGAAAGAAGGGGAAAAAGAGCAGAGAAGACGAGGGGGGAAGGAAGACAATGAAGGTTACACAGGTAGTGGAATAATGAAATGGGGGGGGGGGGGGGGGGGGGGGGGGGGGGGGGCATGGATGAAAGCTGGGGGGGCAAAATCTTTTTTTTTCCTTTGTAGGCAAAACTCAAAGAACAGAACATTACAGCCATGGAAAAAATATCAAGAGGATGGGCGCAGAGTTGCTTCCTCCGCCGTTATCTACACCCGTCTAGGTTTTAACTTTGACGACGCGTCATTCACTTCCTACCGGTTGTGTAACTACCGCTGATCTTCATCATGCTCAGACGATACTTCTCCCGTTATTTCATTAACTCGCGGGTCGGTTAATTCTCACCGGTTGAAATGGAGCCAACCATCGGTTTGTTAAATTGACTACAAGCAAAAACCTTTTAAAAAAACAAACAATGAATGGCGACTTAAACAGAGCTCCTCGTTCCCGCCTATAGCTGGAGGGCCATAGTGTAAGCACACTCGTACACCGAGGAGCCGTGAAGGCGATAAAAAAAAAAAAAGGGGAAAAAAAAAGCAGGATTACTACTTCATGACTTCCTCTACGCTTCCCAAATCTGAGTTGTTTCTTACAACGTTATAGTAGAACCCCCAAAATAAAAAAAAACCTTGTTCTTCAGCTCAACAGCTTCCTTCCTTCTGAGGACAAAGAGGTGAAATTCCACATCCAAACAGACAGTTCTTTGTCAGCATAAAAAAAGGTGGTTGCCACACAACTGGCAACATACTGGACCAGTGCAACTTTGTGGATGGTTGACCCGTGTTGCCTAGAATTGAGGCAGGCTGCAACCCCAGAGGGGACCATGGTATCCTAGTTCAGCCAGGTAGAGGTCTTCGAGTCACACTTGATGGATGTCATGTTATTTTTCCTTTAAATGATTGCAAAGTCAACAAAAAGACATGCGTTCAGATTCTAACCTGGAATGTGAATTTGAATGCATGAATGAGGCCAATACCAGACGCAATCGCAGAAGCCGGATTCACAAAATATCTTGCGCACAGTCCGATGCTTTTTGTTGCTAAAAAAACGGCAACACGAGACAAAGCTGAATGGAGAACAAGGCTGCACCAGATAGTGCACCAGATGGATCCAACGAATAAATGACATCGTTCAACAGCCTAAAGAACAATCGCAACCGTCTAATCCTTCGAGCGTTCTTTGTTTTGCGACCATCACCATCACTTTGTCGAGCGTAATGCGCTGAGAGACCAATGAACCAAGTCAATCAGCTGATCAGATGACCTTCTTGGATGATGATGATGTTTGCGTTTACGGTGGCAGTGAGTGGTCAAACGACTCAAAGCCATCGACACAACCTGAGCTCGTATCGTGTCATTTTTTTTTTCCGGACAGATAATAAGGACTTGGGGTGTGCAAAGGCCTTTAGTCTACCTGCTGATCTGGGGTCTGACGGCCTTTGGGGGGGGAACCGGACAGAACCATTACACACCTGGCAACACGGCCCACAGCCTCGCATCTACGAAAGTGGTGAAAATTTTGTCCAGTTCCTCACAGACTGTAGGATGCTGCGTGTCGCGGTCGCAGCATTAATGTCGCTGCAACATGAATATTCATTCCAGTCAAGTTCACCCATAACGCTTTATTGATCACATTTGCATTTCAATTTTAAAACAGTAAAGCGGTACAGTAGTTTTATTGAATGAGCGCAGCAGTGATGAAGCCACAAAATGCTACAGTACCGCTTACATCGCACAGCTTATAAAAAAAAAAAAAAAAAAACCTCTCCAATGTTATCTCTAGGTGAGAGCTGCGTGGGGTGTGAAAACATACAAATAAAATAACAAGGACAGTATGTGGGCGTGTGCGGTACAGGAGAATATGTCTTCTCACGAGACATATGGCTGCACCAGCTGGAGCTCTTCTACCGTCCGCTGTGATAAGTGGCTTTCTTACTCCGCTCGCTTCCTTTTGTTTCTCGCTTTTATTTGACGGCTCCCCCGCTTCCCCTCTTCACCTCGTGTTTATTTCTGCCTTTTCTCTTTGTCCCCCCACCCCCCCTTCGTCTTTATCTGGAGTCCGTGCTCACGCCAAAACACGCAACGGAACATAAAAAAAAAAAAAACAACAACACGGGAGGCATCTACAGTTCTCTCCGATCCGATTCAACGTCCAAAGACTTCGTTCTGTGTCAAAAAGGTTACAGGCGGTAGGACAAAATAAAAGCACTTTTAGTGAACTTCAGACAATTAGAGCGTCCCTGGTGAGGTGCTGCTATGAATGTGTGTGTGTGTGAGGAGAGGACACAACGGTTAACGCTGTGATGGAAAAGAAGAACTATTGATTTCTTTGAATCAATTTAATCCAGACTGATGCGGTTCTTTTTTTTTTTTTTTATTTTTACTCTTTTAGCTGCCTCACGTGAGAGCCATAGGTTGCTGCAGTAATGTAACTGTAACAGAGGTTTACTAACTCTCTACACCCGGGTAGTGATGGAGTTGGGAAGACTACATCGGCTCTCAGCGATAGTTATTTTTTACCGGTTGTTTGGAACATTTTTAACACGGTGCCAAAGCTCACTCCCGGTTGTGCTTCTACACTGTAAACTTTGAGTTTTGTGAGGTTATTGCAGTTCTAATACTAAAAAATGTTCTTACGGTCCAGTTTTCAAAGTGACGAAGGGAAAGGCCGTCTGTTTTTATCTCTTTATTTTCATCGACACCTTTCGTTAGAAGAGGCCAAAAGAGCTCTTCTGACGGTAAGGAAAAGAGAGTTTAGACTTCATCTTCAATTCAAGCAAAAATAATCATGAATTAAATTATTTAATAAAAGAGAGAGAGAGAGAGAGAGAGAGAGAGGAGAGAGAGAGAGAGAGAGAGAATCCACAGATCTTGTTTTCACACTGGATTGGAATGAGTTGTAACCACAAACCTTTTACAAAAGGTCCCAAGAGAGAGGACTCAAAAGAACGAGTCAAAGCCTCAGTCGTGTCCACGCAGAACGCATCTCCTGCAGATCCAGAGGACCACACCAACGCTAAACACACAACTGTGTGTGTGTGTGTGTGTGTGTGTGTGTGTGTGTGTGTGTGTGTGTTGTGTGTGTGTGTGTGTGTGTGTGTGTGTGTGTGTTTAACGTGGTGGGAAGTGTACCTCAAACTGTCGCACTGTAAAAAGCATGCCAACCCAAATATCAGAGGCTCGTGTGACATTTTCATGACAATTTTTTTCGTCACATTTTTGTCACATAAAATAAAATAATAAAACATAAAAAAAAAAAAAATAGATTTCTCAATGTTTCATTGATCAAATATTCAGCGTACAAATAGGAAAAACCAAGCTGCTTTCTGAAGCCTTTTTCAATACAAGATGGAAGGTATTCCATCAAAGAAGGTGTTCATCACAGCACCCGACTAGTGTAGAAAGAACACTGTGAATATTGACCTGAGACAAGAAAAGAGCGGGAAGAAAACAGGAAAATAAAAAGCAAAACTAATCCCATCTTTAATGTACAGCCCTGTGTCTGTGTCTGAGTCAAGTTACTTCAGACTGTGGTTTGTCGGCTGAAGAGGTCGAGGGTCACAGCGGAGAGGAACGCCGGGATGCTCTTCTGGTGATGCAGATGAAGGGCCACCATCTCTCCCAGAGTTTTGGAAAACTCGGTCTCCATGAGCTGCATGCTTCCATTGGAGCCCTGAGCGCGCGCACACACGCGCACACACACACACACACACACACACACACGCACACACACACACACACACACAAAACCACCGTTATCAAAAGACAATCCACACAATATCAAACAGTAAGACCTGGGCTTTTACATCCTCTCCAGAGAAAAAACTTTCAAAGTGAAGCAAGAACACTTAAAGTTGTTATTGTCTACAGGGGATTGTCAGGGCGTGAGTGTGTGTGTGTGTGTGTGTGTGTGTGTGTGTGTGTGTGTGGCACTCATTCACAGCAGGGTGAAGGTGTCTAATCTGTGTGGATTAATTAAAAGGAATGAGAAGCAGCTCGGGGCGATGGGATGAAGGAGAAAGGGTGATGAGAGAAACGAGGGATAAAGTAATTAAAGCATCGCAGGGATGGAGGGAGGGAGCGAGGAGCCGAGTCCCACGACATGCAGGGGAGGATATTGAGACGTCTGAGGAGACGCCCGTGTCATGTGTGGCAAGAGACACAGATCTTTATTTGAAGTATCACGAGAAGACTCGTAAAAAAAAAAAACAGACGGCGAAGGTCCGCAAAGAAAAAGTTAATACGGCGTTATATTATTTCCCAAATGGACACTTTTTTTTTTTTTTTTAACTGAAATCCCGACACAGTAAATGTTCACGGTGTGATTTGGAGCGGAATACCTTTTAAAAAAAAATATATATAATTTCAAAAATGAATCCCACTTGAGCTCAGCGTTATTTGAAAACGGAATAGACTTTAGCTACAGGACATCAGAAAGTGGTGTTTGATGCAGAGAAAAGAAAGAAAAGAAGTGGAAACCTACTTGATAAACCAATTAGTGCGCTTCCTCAACACACACACACACACACACACACAACAGGCTGAGGTGAACTCAGCTGTTCACTTCTGTGTGAACAGCGGCAAATCTCCAAAGGGCTGAGAGCAAGAGGATAAGTGAACTAATGGCATCGCCAGCTGACCGCACAGCGCTAAACCGAGGCTCAACGCCGCTCCAGAGAAAACCGGCCCGACGACTCAGGACGTACACAAAACGCACCGACAGGAGGTCGGACAGCCGGCGCCGACTACGAGCTGGTATGACGCTTAAACGAGTTAAAGTTTTGTTTTCATCTTTACTTCAGAAGACTTGATGTGGTTCATCTGGTAGAGTTTACATTCCATGTGAGTTCAGTTGGTTTAGTCTTCTCAAAGATTACTTTTTACACTAAATACACTTTTTTTTTTTTGAGTTAGGAAATGAAATGATCCCTTAAGTCACTTTATCACTTTATTCAATCAGGGCAACAATTTTCGATTATTGTCATAATCTATTAAATCTGCTGATTCTTTTTTTTGGGGGGGAATAATCGATCTATTGTTTGGCCAAAAAAAAATGCCAGAAAGTACTGGAAACATAACATTTCTTCAAATGTCGTTTTCCCAATCGAACCCCAAAGATATTTAGTTTTGTAAGATGAAAAAAAAAAAATATGAAAAAAAGCAAGAAATCGGCATATTTGAGGAGCTTTTTTTTGTACAGTTCACGAGGGCCTGTTCAAACTAATACACAAGGGTTATTAACATTCTTTACATACTTGCTAACAAGTCGTACGGTATGACCCGAGTGGGTATTATAATAATCATAATTTTATTTATATAGCACCTTTAAAAAGGTGCTTTGAGAGACAGAGCCAGGCTAAGGTATCGCCTCTCCACTGTTTATTGGCAATTAGAGCTTTATGACTGTGTAACAGTCAAGAGGCTGGAGAGAAGAAGTGACGGAGGGATGGAGGACGACATGCAACAAAAGGTCTCCGGCTGGATTTGTGCTAAGCGCCTCAGACTACTGGGCCACCGCGACACACAACCGTGTGAGTAAGATCACTGTGACTTTAGCGGATCGATACGCATCCCATAAACATCTCACAGCTACTTTGTGACGATGTGTGTAATAATTCATCTTCTCATTAATCCTCTCTGCCGCTGCATCCGGAGAGTTAATCGCGTAACTACGGCGACGCTCGGTGGAACTTTCACACCGTTCAAAATGTGTTCCTCCTCCCTAACTCCACCATAGTAGCGTCATCCGCGTTCAGCCAATAACTCAATGATCTGCTGCATAAGTAAGACTGCGGTGACTTTCTCAGTAACGTACGCACAACGGACCAACTTTAACACGTCCGCCACTGAGGACCGTCTCACACGCGGACAGATAACCCACACCGTGGTTCTGATCTTCAGCACACAGGCCCGGACGCTTGCAGCCGGCAAACCTTTTCTAATCGCTCCAGCTTTGTCACGTCGTCGTCTAAGCGCCCCTCGCTCTGTGGCTGTATCCCCCCCCCCAGCGACAGTCGCTGGTGTTTTCCTTCTGAAAGCCACGCCATATCCTCAGGCCGCTGCTCTCATCTAAACGTGTGATGTGTGTGTGTGTGTGTGTGTGTGTGTGTGTGTGTGTGTGTGTGTGTGTGTGTGTGTGTGTGTGTGTGTGTGCGCGCAAGCCGACGGTTAGAAACGGCCGGGGCTCTGGGAACACGGGACACATACATCAAAGACCAGTTGCCATGGAGAACTCAATGTCTGTAACACGTGTTTGTCCACAGAATTCATGCGTGCGTGCGTGTGTGTGTGTGTGTGTGTGTGTGTGTGTGTGTGTGTGTGTGTGTGTGTGTGTGTGTGTGTGTGTGTGTGTGTGTGTGTGTGTGTGTGTGTGTGTGTGTGCGTGTGTGTGTAATAATGTAGCTTTGTTATGCTCTCTCAATATCTACCTGCTGCATCCGTATCGTTTTAGCGTGTAACAATAGTGATCGTCATGTCGGGAATGTTTCCCATTGTTTAGAACAAGGTCTCTCCTCCCTCACTCTAACATGATGACAGTCCGACACTCAGCTTGGTATGAATGGGAAAAAAAAAAAGAAGAAGAGTGACTCCACTGAACAACAAGCCCATAGATGCAGAATTCCTCACCATGGCTTCTCTTTTTTTGTGTTCTCGGTGTTAAAAAAATAAAAATAAAATAAAGATAGTGTTTCATGATGTCTTAAGTTTGTTTTGGGGCAATCTTTCTTTATAAATATAAAGTTGATTAGTCGGAATAACCTGCTACGGTTTGTCACAAGGACGAAAAACAAGTTGAAAAGAAAATAAAAAAAATTCTTGAATTGATTAACAGTTGCTCCACAAATATACGTGAGTTACTGATTTACTGAACAACTAAATACAATCATCATGTTTGTCCTCTAAAGCTTCCCGGCGGCCTAAATGACTTGTCTCGGCTAACGATTATATTCTTATCTGGTTCAAACTTCTTGCTCTTAGGTTCAGGTGAAGCGTCATTTCCGCTCGTTATCACCTTTAAGGCCATATTTTGGTAACTTACGATTTTGTTTTTGGTTAAAATTACACAACATGTATTTATATGAGAGCTAAAAAGAGTGATTGTTTTTTGATGGTTAAAACATTGAGCACACTTGTTATTTTTATTCGACGCACCTCTTTCCTCTTGGATGGAAAAAAATTCAAAAACAAGTTAATAAAAGGTCAAGAGAGGTTTTTGAATCAGCTTTATTCAAATATCGACCTTATCAATGCACATTTGCATATTCACGCTTCCTTTATTGGGCGTTTTAAACAATATCTGACCTTTAATGAAAACAAAGAGGCGCTGTTTATATTTGAAAATAACTGGAGTT